>NC_137211.1:30576191-30591191 GCF_949987685.1 Ammodytes marinus | reverse complement strand
TGTTGTCTCTTATTAGCTTGATTATTACAATATACGTATATTGTTATAATTGTTGCTTTGTGTTTGATTATTGCTATTGTTGTTGAATTTGTATATTTTAATTTCATTGACACAAGTGTTTTTGTTACATTCATGCCAATGAAGCTAATTGAATTGAAATTGATTAGAGAGAAAGAGAGAGAGAGAGAGAGAGGCAGTTACTGGCATGGAAATCTAGACTGCGTTCCAATACCCATACCTCTGTACTATTTAGTGTTCCAGAAAAAGATTTAGGAAGTCCCATAATACATGCAGGTCAAATGCAGTATGCCAAGAAATATCAGGATGTCCTAATTCATCCAATTACATTTGCAGTAAGAACACCCGCATAGTTCAGTGTGTAGTATAGGGAAAACAGTATGCGATTTGGAACTCAGGGCTGGATTGTGAATAAAGGAGTGAGATATGAATGAGAGGTGGAAGAGAAAAATCCCCCTTTCAGTTTCCCCCGAGAGAGAGAGAGAGTGCCCCCGTCTTCCCCTTGGTCCTCTAACCCATTGTGTTCCCTCTCTTCACCTCCTTCCTCCGTCCATCCATCCCCACATCCTCTGCGAGTCCAACCCTCCGCATTCGGATATCGCAAATCTATCAGCCACACATCTGGCCTTCATGGTGAATGTCAAGCGGAGAGTCGGACGTGTCGCAAAATAATAGCTAAATATATAACAAGGGATGTGGCTTTGGACAGGGTTCATTTCTTTCGTGTTCTAATTTAACAGTCTGATGAATCCGCCATGTTTCCAGATTAAGATACAGTCCCTGTGTTCCAAATCACATACTTTTTCTTTTTACTACACTACATACTAAAGTAATGAAGAGTTTTAGGACCGCGGAGAGGAAAAAAAATCAGATAAGGAAGATTTTTTTTCATTATGTCGAGAAATGTCAAGAGTAAAGACGAATACTCCAAAATGCTATTGGAGTTAGTGGGACATTTATGTATTTTCAGCATACTACAATTGACGTGCATGTAATGGGACATCCTAAGCCTTTTTCTGGCATACTAAATAGTAGGGAAGTTAACATCTCCTTCCCCTTTTTCTTTCTCTTCTCTGATACATTTGAATTCTTTTTGGCCTCCCAAAAACACAACGTTTTTATTCAGCTTTGTTTTTTGCTAAGACGATTTATAAATTATTATAAAACGGGTGGCTAAAATCAAGCGATCTGATTGGTTCCTAATTGGTTGTATAATTGGCATATACATAACTGCTATGACGTCCTATCAGTTTGCAGAGTTCCATATCACTTTGCGACTGATCAAGTAACGGCCGGTATTTTTTGAAACAAATGTATATATGCAAAAAAGGAGGCGCAGTCTTTGGCTGTGGAGGGTCTAAAGGAGGCGCAGTCTTTGGCTGTGGAGGGTCGGGAGGATTTAAAAACACTCTCCGATGGAAACAGGAACAAACTTCAGTCAGTTTGGTGTCCCGTCATCGTCATGGTCTCCGGTGAGGCTTTACTATGGAGGAGCGGAGGCCACGGCTATCCCGGATAAAAGACCAAAACAAACGGCCCGCAGAGCGACTAAAGATGAGGAGGACAAACTCTGAATAAAACCAAACTTAAAATAATGCTTCTGTACAGACAATGTGTAGCAATAGACTTTCCAACCATCTCAAAATAGCGTTTCACCAACATGTTGAAAGAAGTCTATGCCACTGTTTGACACGGAGGAGTAACTGGTCACAGGACAGCGACCAAGGCAAGTTGATGAAACTAATGATAGGTCAGACACACGGTGAGGTTAAATGCTTGTTGTTGTGTCGGTGGCTACGGCCTATAGGCTAGCCTGTGAACTTCCTCAATACATTGCTGGTGTCCGCAGCTCTCGTAGCCTTTTCTCCAAAGGAACACTACAGGACGCTGCATAGCAGCCGCGGTGCATTTTGCTGGCAGTCAGGAGGAATATACTTTTCATTGATTAACTGATTTTTTTAATTAAAAATAACATTTATATGGTAGCGTGTCTATGACTTTCATTTTTGACCCTTTAAAATATGTCCTTCAAGTCCCCTCACTTTATGCAATGCCTTTCAACCCTCGCTATTGGGCCTAACAATCCTTTCTCCAGTGCTTAGTGTTACTCTCCCTGCGTTCCAAATCACATAATTTTTCTTTTTACTACACTACATACTAAAGTACAGGAGAGTTTTAGGGCTACAGGAGAGAGAAACAAATCAGTAAAGGAAGTTTTTTTTTCACTATGTCGAGAAATGTCAAGAATAAAGACGAATACTCAATACAATACAAAATGCTATTGGAGTTAGTTGGGCATTTATGTATTTTCAGCATACTACAATTGATGTCCATTTATTAGGACATCCTAAATCTTTTTCTGGCATACTAAATAGTAGGGAAGTATGGGGATTGGAACGCAGGGAAGATTTGAGACCCCGAATCCACACATGCACCAACTCCAGTCACTATTTTAGCCACCTAGTTTAAGTCTATGGGCTGAGCTCCATAGTGTCGCCAACAACTTTGATTCCAGCCAAAAACGACCAAAAACTTCTATTCACCCCCAGGTATCTGCTAGTAAAAACGGCCCACAGAATGCCTACCAGACTCAGAGTGTCATTGTATAATTTTCCTTTACGGAATTAAATCACACACAGGTGCTGCCACATAACCCAGTATCATTTTAATAGACTAAATCCAAAGTGCATGTCATATCCAGATGTCTAAATTCCCACATGGTATCAAACACTAGACCCTAAATCACACACACGCACGCACACACACACACACACACACACACAAACCAAAGCAGCAGCACACACTCTGCGGATATGGCACACATGCAATGCAGTTAAGATCCACCCATAGAAGTGTGTGTGTGTGTGTGTGTGTGTGTCACCTGTATGCAGACAACAGGCTCCTTCACTGTGGCCCGCATGGAAGGTAGATGAGAGTATCTGAGTCAGGGTTGCCGCGGATCTCGAAATGTCTTAAAAGTAATTAAATTTAGGTTTTGATATTCAAGGTCTTAGATGTCTTAACAAGTCTGGAATTGTTTGAGGGGAGGCATTACATTTGAACGGGGCAGAATGAATGAGCTTGCCTTATTTGTTTTCTTTCTATTTTTCTAGTTTAATTGTTAGATTTTCACGTTTGATTCTTTCCGTATTTTATCCTTCAATGATAATCCGGCAAGTCCGACACCTACTCTAGAGGCAGTACGGCCGTGTGTGGCTGGGTACTGCATTTAAACGTAGAAGAAGAATATGTGTTCCCTGCTTCCGAGTTTGAAGTCGATCGCAGTAAAGCAAAAAAGGAGAGAACGACGCAGGAAAATGGTTTTTCCTCTGGAGGGTTGAGACAAGTGGAAGTCTCCATATATAGGCCCTACATACTGTATATTGCTGATTACATTTGAAAAAGAATGGATCGTGATTTAATTTTGAGTGGTGAGGTCAGATTCTTGAGAATCTCATGCAGCCAGCCGCAGGTGTGAGGTCTGACAAAAAGTCTTACCATGATGTTGTGCGCTCAGCAAAACGTGTCATAATTGCACAAGTGTGAGCCAGACTTGGCCTCACCGAACGAGGCTAATGATTCCACTATATCTTTTGCTGTGCGATGGTACTCCATGGTAGCCTGACTCTGCCCCGCCTACCTACTTCCGCTCAAATTGAATTTTCCCTTCAGTAGTCAGTCTGGGGCTGCGGTATATTCATGGGTTCCTGCTCGAACAGATTTCTGCCGGTCCAATCAGCGAGGGAGTGGCTGAGAACGATGACATTGAGGTCGTGCGCCAGTTTCAGTTGTAGTCACAGGAAGACAATGGATGAGGATACGAGAGAAGCTATTCAGTCTGTTGTGGCAACGCTGCAGAATATCGATAAATTAAAGCCGGAGCAAGAACAAGCTTTGCTGAGTTTTGTTGGTTCCCGGCCGGTCCCGGCGCAAGACAAACGTCACGACCAAACGCTATGCGATTGGTTATGGCAGATCCGGAGTGGCACTAGGCAGATCCAATAATTTTCAACCTCAACAGACACCCACCTCCAAGTGAGTGAACGTTTGTCAATAGAGCAGTTCCAGACCTTCTGTACACATGCAATGAAGTACAATGGTCTGGTAGGACCAGGTTAACTCCATGGTAAAGCAGCTGGAGAGTGGCCCACACTGTGTCTGTGCACAGGCAGCCCACATGCAATGACTCAAATGATCAATTTTCTTCAAGGGGACTTGAGGCTGGTCCACACTTTATTACCACTGGTAATAATAATAACATCAGTCAGTTCTTAGACATTTTGAGTGAATAATGTGTTACCTCATGATGATATACAGTAGATATACAGTATATTTAACTTTTTTATTTTTTATTTAAGGATTACCTTTTGGCATTTTCAAGTTTTATTAGGCAGTACAGAGTACACTACGGAGGATGACCTGCAGTAAAGGTCCACTGATCGGATTTGAACCTGTGACCATTGCAACAAAGGCCGGAGCCAATATGGTAAGCGCTCTATCCACTACGCCACCGGAGCGTGCCATATATTTAACTTTTTATGTGAATGTAAAATAGTGTCAGTATCAGTCCATTTCATCCACCCTTTATCCACATGTTTAGTATTTTCCTATGGGCCAGAGGAGCATTTGGAGTAAAATATTTGAAGTTAATTCAGTCTGCTCTGTAACTTTGTGGCTGTTATAAACAGTTGTAAAGTGCTGGACAGAGGGAGCTGTCTACACTGCCTCCATCAAGCTTGTGTACTTCACTGGCAGCACCATGTACACACAGATGTTTGGATGAAAGCACACTTTATTTGCGTTAAAGTTAGGCTGAAACAACATGCTAAACCCACTGAAATATGACTGTTTATTCAGGCTGTGCACTCCTAACCCTGTGCTGCTGTTAGGGACTGATTCATATCGGATTTGATCGTATTCATACAGTATTGTTGTGCCCAACTGCTTTACAAATATACCATAGTGGCCCTGTTGCATGGCCCGTTTCAATCTAGATTTGTGAATGTTAATGTTTTCTGAGAGACGGCTTTGTCTATACGTGATGTCATCAAGAAGTCAATCCTGGATACGCCTCATAAGAAATATATGAATGACTGTATGGCAGCTTTGTTACCATGGCGCCACACCAGCACCCATGGGTGATTTGGACACATCCTGTGCTTCATAACTCACACTGTCAGTCAATCATTTCTTGATGAACTTATACTGTATGTGCAATAGGTTCAGATCTGTGTGTGTGTGTGTGTGTGTGTGTGTGTGTGTGTGTGTGTGTGTGTGTGTGTGTGTGTGTGTGTGTGTGTGTGTGTGTGTGTGTGTGTGTGTGTGTGTGTGTGTGTGTGTGTGTGTGTGTGTGTGTGTGTGTGTGTGTGTGTGTGTGTGTGTGTGCCCTAGGACTAGCAGTGGAGAAAAAGAAATGACCTGTGCTGGAATGCTGCAGTCTGAGAGGGCAGAACAGCAACACTTGACCTCTGAATCACACACACACACACGCACACACACACACACACACACACACACACACACACACACACACACACACACACACACACACACACACACACACACACACACACACACACACACACACACTCCTCACCACGTCCATTCACTGTACATTCTCCCAACATATGGATGCAATAAATTCAAACAGACCAATAAATTCTTGAGCAACACATTTCATTTCTTCAGTAGAAATTTTCGGGCTCCTTAGGGTTTGATGCTGTTTTTTTTATAAGAAGTTAAAACCATAACTCCTCCAAAGAAGCAGCTGGCACGTTAAATGACCCATGATATTGAAGAGCCCTCCACTCTGACAGCAGGGGCTCAAACGGCTCAGCCATATGAGAGGTGAGAAACGTGGGCTGGGTTTTTGTGCTAGCACAAAGTAAAGCTTGTCAAATGTTATTTTTATGATTGATATGAATTAATTTCTTTATTTACTAACAACAGCACTAATGAGGAGTATAATAGAATAAAAAGTATTTGACAAATACATACACAAATAAAACGGATGAAAGGAAGGTTAGAAATTCAAAAACAACTCACCTTTGCCAGAGTTTTAAAGCTAAGACATTTTAAGGCGCTGCTAAATTATGCATAACTTTTTCAGCAACTGCTAATATAACAAGATGACAAAACAATGTGTGTTCCTTTGTGGTTAGTATGGAAGTGAGTGAGTGAGTGCTGGGAAGCCAGGGAGTATTGCATGTCCTTAAACACTAACATTCTTTAAGTAGGTCAAGCAGTGAAGTGATTCTCAGCCTTTTCCATAAACCTACTGATGTAATGCTGACCCACAAAACAGCAGCAGCTGCTAGGATCAGGACCCCATCCCCTCTTTCCTCCTCTTCTTTGTCCTCCTTTACTTTCCTTTCCTTTCCTTAGTTTTATTTTTTACTGAGCTTAAAGGCCTACTTCACCGGTTGGAATATGAAGGTGTATTGAACTCGGAGATCCTATGAAGTATAAATGTGCAAAAAAAGGCAGAAAGAATGTTACAAAGGCAGAAAGAGTGCTACATTTCTCTTTCTGTGACATCACAGAAAGAGAAATGTAGGGTTAGACAGTGAGACCATAAAACACTCTTTCTGCCTTTTCTCAGGCTAGGATGATCCGATTTCAATTTTTTTGCACATTTATACTTCATAGGATCTCCAAGTTCAATACACCTTCATATTCCAACCGGTGAAGTAGGCCTTTAAGGGACCGTCATAGCCTTGCACTGCCCGCCTACATACTTCCGCTCAATTTTCATTTCCCTTCAGTAGTCAGTCTCGGATCCGCGGTATATTAGTGGGTTTTCTCCACCAGATTTTTGGCGGTCCAAAGAGCAAACAGACGGAGTGGCTTAGAACAATGATGTGTGCGCTAGTTTCAGTAGTAGTCAGAAGCCGCATACGTCACAACCAAACGTTATGCGATTGGTTGGCAGATCAGATCAGACACCCTCCTTCAAGTGAGCATACGTTTGTCAATTGAGCGATTCCAGACCTTCTGTACAAATGAAATGAAGTACGATGGTCTGGTAGCACCAGGGTAGTACTGTCATACTGTCATGGCTGCTACTGCAACACAACAAAAAGAACAAAATAAAAAGGGAACTAAGAGCTGATGAGACAGAGGCTAAGTGTAGCTATGCTCACCTAGCCTGCTGGTTAGAAGAGCTCTGTCTCCAGCTCCCATGAGCCTCCAGTCCAGTCCTACGATATTACGTTCAGTACTGTGATGGGGAAGAGAGATCCTTCAGTGAAGTTGTGAAACTGAACCATTCACTGAAACGAGCTATGCTTCCCCAGACCGATCCGTCTCGTCACGTCAAGATGGGACCTCGGCAAAGTATGAGATGGAATAACCCTCTCTTTTTCACCACCTCCAGTCAAGTCACGCCCGCCCTCATTACCAACTCAAACCGGCAGGGCCAATCAGAGCAGACCGGTCTTTTTGGCTCAAAGAGACAGGCTCTAAAACAGAGCGTTTCAGACAGGCTGGAAAGAGGAGATTCAGCAATGGCACTGTGAGAAATGTAAAGGGTTTTTGGACACTACATCTTAACTGTGAATTGTTCTGAAGGTTGTGGTTCTTCATGTTGACAGTGTTGATGAGTGAAGCTTAGCGGACTGGTAACCAAGGTGCAAACGGACAACACAGCTCAGCTCAGCACACTCACACACTGATCACCGTGTACAAGAATCACACCCACATCTGGGGTTGTCTTTCCATTTGTGTGTGTGAGTGAGAGACGATGGTGTGAGAATGGCTTTAGTCAGAGTGAATGACAGTTAAGGTTTATGTGTGTGTGGTTTGGAAACAGATTTATGTATGTGTGGTTTGTTGAGGTTGCACAGAAGTTAGAGGGGTTGCCTGTTTGATTCCCACAAGTGACATTGCCAAAGGTTCCCTCTCACTTGTTTCAAATGGAGGAACTGGAAAGTTATATTAGGTAACAGTGCAGATCTGCATCGTGTGTGTGTGTGTGTGTGTGTGTGTGTGTGTGTGTGTGTGTGTGTGTGTGTGTGTGTGTGTGCGTGCGTGCGTGTGTAGCTAGTACCCACCCTTCTAGGACCCTGCCCTTGTATTCAGTCATTTTAATGATAAACACATTATTTGCTTTCTCACACACACACACACACACACTTATTCATACACACACACTCATACGTGTACGCACGCTCAAGTACATGTCTGTTTACACACGCGCACACACACACATGCATGTGGACACACACTTATGTCAGCCATGCATTTGACAGTGATGCACGACATTGTTGTATTTGGCCAAAATGAAAGTCAGATGTGTTGAACGGGTCGGATAAACAACCTGCAGCGAACCCAGGCGCTTTCATCATGCTGCAGTACACAGAATCAGTGGAAAAGGCCTCCAGATATGACCCCCTGCTTGCTTCAATTTAAAGGCATAATCTCTATTGAAAATATTCCAAATAAGAATTCAGTGTCTTTTCTTTACTATGGGACTAAGGATTGCATATTGTTAGCTTTTGTGTTCTTTTGGGGACCTGCCAAAATCAGGCCTGCAACCTATTTTGGGTCCATATACCCCCCCCCCCCCCCCCCGGCTAAGAAACGTGGGAGGCGAAATAACGACAAAGTCAGAACCAACAACGACTGATACTCATCATGTGAACAGATGTAGCTCTGGGTTTATTCATGCTCCCTGATTTAAGTGATGGTGACTCATCATCAGACATTGTTTTCTTTGGATGCTGTAAAATCACAAACCTCTACAGAGATACCTAGACAACCTCCAAAGAAGAAAGAAAAAAGTTCTGGTTTAATTATTCATTTTACAACTGGACTGTTAATCAATAAACTAAGAGAGTATGATGTAATAAAACAAATTGTTGATGTTGGATGGACCCTCATTCCACGATCATAAGCCTATTCAATACTGTCTTCTATTCAGTACTGTCTTCGCACTTCACTTGTCACAAGAGAGCTTGTATAAATATGACAGTGAAAAGCTCATTGGGCTTAACAAGAAGTGATCTGTCATACACCCAACCAAAACATGCTCATACTTCTTTGATTGATAAAAAAAAATCAAAAATTTGACTGCTTTGAATGTAAATATGTACCGTGTCCTTGTGCTGTTATGGTAATATTTATTGAATATTTTGGCAACAACAATGGACCTCTGGCACATTCATACCATAGATAGTATATAAAATGGATGTAGCATCGGGGCTGACCTCAGTTATTGACACGGCATCCCGTTCTCCTGGCTTATGTGCGTCGCCATCTTGTGAGATTTTTACTCCGCCTCACATCGGGGGGAGGGAGATACGGCCATCGAGCTGACGTATATCTCCGAGGCAAAGTGAGGGACAATGGGCGGAGAGCTGTCACTCAAGAGATTGCGCCAATACATTTTAACCTCCAAAAGAATAAAAACTAGCCTGCTAGAAAAAAATTCACCCCCCTCAGTGTTGTCATGGAGATATGACCTAAACATACAGACTAAAATGTTTTTTTGGACCAGGCTGTAAATAGGTTTAATAAGACTGTGAAAACGGCCTGTTTAACAAGTGAGTCAAAGAAAAATTGCTCAGTCTTGGTACCACGTCCTCGTGGCCACGGAAGGTACTGCAATGTGTGTCACTTCCTTATTAGATGCTGGTAGAACTCGCTGTGGTTGGGGCTTGATTCATACCCCAACTTGAGCAACAGTGGACTGCATTGCAACCCTTAACAGCACGAGCAAGACATTGGCAGCTGAATAGCATTTCAAATGTGCACTGACATTCATCAAAATCTTTTAAATACATTGAAAGTATCAGTTGTTTTTAACATAAGACTTAAAATATTGAGTTGAAACTTTGATTTGAAGGTTGTGATAACGTTTTAGCCAAGGATATGTGCAGTAGAAGAGTACAGTAATAAACACACGAGGGACATTGTAGAGCTGCCGTTCTTGCAGTGAGGCAGTCAGGGTGCATGGTTGGGTCACATTGCTGTCATTTAACCTTGATCTTTACTTTTACCATAACTAGCATAAGACGTTGATGGTCAGCCCACTGCTTAGTTCTAGACTCAAATAACTACAACTGTATTGGATGAGTTGATTTTTGTTGTTTGTGTCATCGCCGGGTCAAATTCTTAATTGGATCAATACTTTGGGTTAGGACCAAATGCCTGCTAGACTAATGACGTTCCCATCAGCCAGCTGTGCTTTGTATTTAGTGCTACTTGACAAAGGGTAACATGCCAACACGATAACATCTGACTGAGCATCCCTGCTTACTGTAACACCAGCATGTCAACGTTACTTGTCAACTGATATTAGCTTTAGCAAAGCACCTCTGTGTCTGCCTTACAGTGGCTAGCATGGCTGTAAACTCCTAGTCCTCATCTCACTAGGCTGGTTTGATGTATAAATGTTTTCCAACCTTAAAGAAAAAACAGTACTGTATATACTCAGAATTCCTCATTCGGGGGACAGAAGCTACACACTATAACTTTAACTATAGCAGTGTAAGATTACAAATAATATAACAAATTACATTTTAATCATAGTTTGAAGAGTTACTTAGCATCAAACTGGGCGATTTGACATGCAGTCTTCACCCCCTCTAGCTGAGATGGTACCTCCTTCTCAAAGTTGCATCCGGTTTAATCTGTGGGTCGCCGACATACACGTTCTATGCAGGGCCGTGGCTAAGTATTTGAGGGGCAGGGGCCTACGATTAGAACTAAAATGATTGACTTTTGTTAAATGTATTGTTTGTTTTAATGCTTTGAGAGGCGTGTGGGCGTAGTTGCAGTTTGTTCTTGCAAGTACAGTTTTAAGAACACAAAAGTTAGAGGGGCAGCTGATCCCCCCTGTAGATCCGCCCCTGTCCCTAGCAGTTCTAGTGGTCCAAAATATACGTAAAAGTTATATTTGGTGTGTGCCCATGGTGCCCCACGTTTCTACCCCATTTCATCTCTGTTTCTCCAAACTATCAATAAAAGCATTAAAAAATGCCAAAAAATGTATCTTTGAATATATTTATTTTTTACATTTGTCTTGTGGAAGAGAGGAGGAAGGTAGATCCAGCACAAGCTTCATATTAAGAGTTCCTATGACGGTGTTTAATGTTGGTATATTTGATGAACAGCCCTTCTAGCTGAATGCTGCTAAACCAATTCATTGCGCCACTGAGCAGCTGTTTTGTTTCTAATTGTTTTGGCAGTTTTTGCTTCGACACAGAACAGCCAGAAATGTAAAAAACCTGGAGCATTATGGTATAGATCAACAACCTTTATAGAATATTAAAATCTGTTTTTTGGGCCCACAGCTTGTTCCCTTCAGCAACAGCTTAATCAGTTCCTCCTTATGCACTTACACAAACATACACACACATACACACACACACACACACACACACACACAAACATACACACACAAAGGTTGACCCGGGGGGAGGAGGAAATTGAATTAGCGGGGTGTAATGCAGCTCCTTGTGTGTGTAATCAGAGCAGGCTCAGAATACAGGGCCATTGTAAGTCACTGTGGTTGGAGTCGGAGAGCTAGCGACCGCTGGGGGAAGCGGCCCTTATCACTTGATATGATAACAGCCGGGGGAATGTGTGTGTGTGTGCGTGTTTCATTTGTGTGGGAGTCAAGGCGGACTGATTGCATGGAGAATGTGCATACGTACATGATCGTAACAAGTGTGTGTGTGTGTGTGTGTGTGTGTGTGTGTGTGTGTGTGTGTGTGTGTGTGTGTGTGTGTGTGTGTGTGTGTGATGGGATAGGGAACAAGTGAGTGAGAAAGTCTTTTTTTTTGTTTATTTAACATTTTACAAAAAAGGTTCAAAGTGAACATGATCATTTAAATCGATGGACAACCAAGAGAGAGAGAGAGAGAGAGAGAGAGAGAGAGAGAGAGAGAGAGAGAGAGAGAGAGAGAGAGAGGCGTGTGTGTGTGTGTGTGTGTGTGTGTGTGTGTGTGTGTGTGTGTGTGTGTGTGTGTGTGTAAAAGAATGTTAAAACATGATGAATGCAAAAAAAATGACACCAGCATTTTGGACATACATGGCCACTTTACCCCTGTGATATTTACTGCATTTTGGGTGTTTTTTTATGTCCTGCGTCAACAACAAAAAAAGCCCTTTCTGCCTTAGTTGTTTCCCCTGTCATTGTTTGGGGCGCAGGGCTGCAGGCTGTGTTGCAGCCTGTGTTTTCCACCATGGATGTCATTGTTATTCACTGTCTGTTCATTATTTTTGTGCTGTGGTATTTTGCCTCCTTCTGATGACTGTTTCCTCCCATTGTCCCTGTTTTTTTTCTACCAGGCTGGCTGCCTCTGGACTTGAGCCAGCCTAGACCCTCCTACCTTTAAAATACACACACACACACACACACACACACACACACACACACACACACACACTGGTACGTTTGCATGTGTGTGTATGTGTGTGTGTGTGTGTGTGTGTGTGTGTGGGGGGGGGGGGGGTGGTTCTGTGCGTGTGTTTGTGTGTGTGTGAGAAAGAAAGAGAGAGAGGGAGGGGAGAGAGTCCACCAGTCAGTTCAGAGGGGTTAATCTCTCTCTCTCTCTCTCTCTCTCTCTCTCTCTACCTCGGTCTCTCCTACTCCCACCCTCTGTTGCCTTTTGTTGCGGCCCCTCACTTTCTCAACACTTGGACAGAGGGAACTGATACTGTTCCCATGTTTAAGTGTGTGTGTATCTGTGTGTGTGTGTGTGTGTAGCCTCTCTCAATTTCTCTGGACTGAACTGTACGTGAACATGACTGAGGCGACTTTTGTGACACACTCTTTACGCTGAATGTTCACACCACAGACTGGTAAGGCAGCACTCGGGAAACTTGTCTAATGTTCATACAGTGTGTTTGGGATCGCGGAGCGTGTGTGTGTGTGTGTGTGTGTGTGTGTGTGCGCGCGCGTGGATTTGGGAAAAGGCTGTCTTAGTAAAGCAACAGGTCATTTGCAGATGTAGGTTTTTATTTCTTCATGTAAAGATGTGGAAAGCTGTCTTATCTTCCTCTCCCTATTTCACTCACCCCCCCCCCCTCTCTCCCTCTGTCCGGCCCAAGTTACTCAAGTTACCGGCTTCCTCCTGTTGTTATGAGCCTGGTCTCTATGCAGCACTCTGAGGGCGCTCCCACGCTCTCCCAGAGAAAAAAGAGAGGAAGGAAAAGAGCGATAACTATTTCAGAGCCACAGAACATGCAGGAGAAGCAGGCATTGGTGTCAGCCCCGCGTCTCCTCTTCTTGGGCTGCACATGCACACTTTGGTCCCTTTAACATGGAGCAACTGTTGTTATGCATGACTGCTTGGGTTCCATTGTTTGTTGTTTTTCGGGACAAAAAGTTTTCTCTTTTTCTTCGGAGGTGGTGGTGGGTTGGCTGAGGTGGTGAGAAAATTGGAAACAGAACCACCCACAGTGGAGTGAGTCAGCCCCAGTATTTAGTGCCGTGTTGACTTTGGAAATGACAGGGGGGGGGGGGGTTACTGTTGCTGGAGGACAAACAAAACTGTCAGAAGTTAAAAGAGAAAGAAACAAACAGAGAGTGTCAATGTGTCCATGTATTCTAGACCAGGGTCCCCCCTGCAAAGTGAGAGCTGTTGTAGAGTACAATGGGGATGTGCTTGGTTTTAATCCCGATAAAGGTTTTTTTTAATGGGAGTTTTTTTCTCAGCCGAGCTAAGGGTCTAAGGGCAGGGTGTCATACTGTATGGAATTTAAAGCCCACTGAGGCAAATGTCTATTTGTGATATTGGGCTATACAAATAAAACTGATTTGATTTGATGTGCTGGGAAGGAGAAGCGATGGGAGGGTGAGGAGAGAGAGAGGAGAAAGAAAGAGAGAGAGAGGAGAGGAGAGAGAGAGAAGCTGTGGCTTCCAGGGGCTGTTTATAAAGGGAGGGAGCGGCTTGTGTCCATCTGGGACAATCCCAAGTGCTGAAAGCTTCCCCACCCTGATCCCAAACATCTCTTTCTTTTCCCCCTTCTCTCCCTCTCTTCTCCTTGTTCCTCACAATAAGCTGCAAGATTGCGATTTGCAACCTGCACAATGCATCCAACTGAATTTGTTCTTTTTAAAAACACTTGCCTTCTGATTCTTTATTCACTTTCCCTGTTGTCTTTGCTTGTCAACATACTTTTTTTGTTGGTCAAAATCAGTGATAATCTCCTGGTGATCTGCTGCCTGTCTGTGCTGTGTGTGCCCTGAACATACATCTTGTGTTAATAGCCTAGGCTCTGTAAACTGGAGTGTAAACAAAGGGTACGTAAATAAAGGGGGCCCACCGTAGCTAACAATTTGCCCGTTTACAGAGACTATGCTGTGCATTGGTGTCCTGTATATATTTTGAATGTTGCATCGCCTGCAATGGTCTGCAAGGTGAAATCAGTGTTTTTGTGCAGGCCTAACCGATCACCTTAACTGCTAGTGTGATGTCCCAGAATGCTACTGACATGCTACTCTCTGCCTCATGGCTGCAGCTACAGTGTGTTTTTAAAAGTCAAAATGTCATGAGAATCTATACTTCTAGACATGCATGGCAAATGTTACGTTAGCCCGCAATTCAGTGGCTAATATGAACTACTAGCAAGCAGTAGCTAGATGCTGTTTTATTCTCCCATTGGAGTGATGAGGGCAGACGGTTAACAAAGGAGCCCAAGAACCAAGTTCACCTAAAAAAAAATAACTAAATCATATCTATAACATCACATCAGATCACCACATGTGCACTAAAAAGGCTGCAGGAAATATTTGACACGTTATTTTTCCCCCCATCAACATCCTTCTCTTTTACTCTTTTTTCATCTACCAGAAACCCAAAAATAAAAGACAAAGGTGGCCACATCTGCCTGTCCTACAGTCCTGTCCCCTCTTTGTCTAGGCCCATGGTTCCTCTTCCCTTCTGCCTGTGGACCCTGCGATAATGGGACATCCACGGTAGCACTTCCTCTCGCCACAGGAAGCAGGAAGTGTTGATTTCCCAAACGCAGCCT
>NC_137211.1:30521191-30573691 GCF_949987685.1 Ammodytes marinus | reverse complement strand
GGTTTGTCTTTCTCAATCTTATCTCAACCAGACAGACTAGTGTGTGTTAAATGATGAAACATCCCCTTTTGTGTTTTTTACTGTAATATGTTATCCGCCATGTTGGTTCCCCCGCTAGTAAAAATACTGCCATCCAGTTGTGGTATTGCAAATTTTTCCCTGTTAAAAACAGGGGACTGACAAATAATCAAACGATTGTAGATAAACATATCAGTTTTGTATCAGATGTGTTTGTGTGCGGGAGAGTGAAGAGAGTGCCTTTTGACATGCTATGAAATTAATTTTCAATTTGTGTTCTACTTTCTGGCGTCGCAGACAATCACACGGTGGACGCTGGAGGCTGTTTAGTCAGAAAGTTATAGATCATAAGTAAATGTGCCGGCATGCTCCGAGTTCACAACTGGCGATCATAGGCTACTATTATAAAGGACAGCAGCCTACATCTGCATGTTTCATTATACATCAGCATCTCATACAACAATGCCTACTACATCTCTTTCCTTTAGAATACATTCAGAAAGTTACACAACTCACCAAGTTGGTGAATCTCTGACACGCATAGACGTCGATTACGGGGGGGATGGGGGGTACATGTACCCCCCACTTTTCGTCAAGACTCATTTTGTCCCCCCCACTTTTTAAGCCGGACATGGAGTGCGTCCAGCCGTATTAAAACACAGCGTTAAGGTCTCTCTCTCTCTCTCTCTCTCTCTCTCTCTCTATCTCTCTCTCTCTCTCTCTCTCTCTCTCTCTCTCTCTCTCTCTCTCTCTCTCTCTCTCTCTCACACACACACACACACTAGTTTGCACACCAGAGAAAACATGCTCCGAAGTCTCCGCTAGTTTGCACACCAGAGAAGACTGATGCATTTCAATCAGCAGCAGAGAGACAATGGCGAGTGGCTTTAAGTGTCCCGTTGTGAAGTGTAAACTGTAGGGATTACCATCCTCTATGCCCACTAATGACTGTTAATGTAATGTAACAGCAGCTTGTGTCGCGGCACATGGATACTGACGATGTTGTTTACAGTGACGTGCGCGCCGTGTGCAAAAAAATTAAAATAAATTTTTTTTTTTATTTAATAAACTTATATTTGTATTATTACTGTTACTGTTAATTATTTCGATCTTTACATGTAATCCGCGATTACTTTAAAAAAGTGTAGACGTTTTGATTCGAAACGTGGCAGTTAGTAAGTTATGCCAAAAAAATATTGTGCCTTTGCTGTTTCCCATTCATTGTGTACGGCAAAGAATCAGTGCCTTTGCGCCTATTCATTGTGGACGGCAAGAAAAAAAAAGTTTTCGCGCATGCGCACTTGATTCTGTATTATTTAACATGTACGCAAATAAGCATAATTCTTTGTGCCTTTTTTACGTAAATGGTATGCCACATAAGCCTTTACATTACATATCATTCATGGACCAATTAAAATCGAGATATTACTAGACATTTACGCAGCTTAGGCCAACGTCATTACGTTGGCTATGCTCATTCACGTCGCATTACCCCCGCGGATTTTTAAGTCAACATTGCAGCTGCCGTGTCCGTGCATGCAGATATTTCAGACTGGAGGAATTTTAACAAATTGGATTATAATTTAAAAAGGAGCAGAATGAATAGCAAGAGAAAGGCCTGCGCCAGCCTTGGACGGTGTACAGCAGCAACAGGGACAAACAATGTTCGAGCATTTCAAACGGACAGGTAGCCTACATGAACGGAAGGATGCTAGCTAGCTGTGCTGTCAGTCAGACTGTCACTGGATTACTATCGTCTTGCTTATTTCTACAGCCAGGGAGTCAGATTGGTGAGTCAGAAACTGTTTTGGGGTTTATTTAATAATAAAGTTGGATGAATTGATACCGAGTGCAATCCATTCTGCATTTTATATTCAATTGAGCAGTTGTGTTTTCATTGTTACTGACGAACAAACCTAAGCTCTGCAATGTGGATAAATGGTTACATTCTGATGCTGGACAGGTCCATGGGGCATATGCTAGTGGTACTTTATCTATTAAGATAAAGTTTATGGAGTGGAGTTGCCATCAGTTATGCTGTAGTCCTACATAATGATGAATGCTGTCTTTTATTTTTAAGTTGAATAGAAGTAGTACCGGTAGTTTGAATCGGCGAAGGTTTGACTTGTTGCCTTACGTTTTTTCGGCCCTCGGTGTGAGGGACGGGTCCGTTAAGTCGATGGATGCGATGTTTAATCATTTAGACCAAACTACAGTAGGCTACGGGCAAACCTGAAGTCACCGTCGTGACATTTCATATACGTCCCGTCTGTGTGTGTGAGTGAGTGAGTGAGTGAGAGAGAGAAAGAAAGGGAGGAACTTATTTGAAATCGGCCGTGCGTGCCTGTTTGTTGTTTATTGTTTTTGATTTAACAATATATAGGTTTAGAGAAATCTGGCTTTCAGAACTCAGTACTGCCTACCCACTCACTGACCTCACCGCACGTCACTGGTTGTTTATCAAGAAGTAATTGAAGCTGATCATGGCTATGCTACTAGCTAGGTTGCCATGGAGACCGAGGCGGAGTAATATTGTTGTGCGACAGTCCAGCCGTGCTTCGGCTCGATGTGCTCAGTCGGAACTACCTTCCCAAGCTCCTTTTGTTTACGTCATGTTTGGTTGGGCTACAGGGAGCAGCTAGTGGCTCATATGTCCGCTGCTTTTTGAAAATGCTTTTTTCATCAAATGTGTCAGACATCAGTGTTTTGTATACATTTTATTCATTAGTGAGCGGGTATGCCGTCTTTCAGAACCGTTCATTACCTGCACTAAAGAGAAAAAAAGATGTTTCCTCATTGTCCCCCCCGCTTTTGAAAATGCACTCCAGAATGCCTGTTTGTCCCCCCCACTTGTTTAGCCAAATCGACGTCCATGCTGACACGCCAGTAAAAAAAAGAAAGAATAAAAAGAACTGGAAGGCGCTTGCGGACAGCAGGCTGCTATAGTAATTCTAACATAAAGTCAGTAACCTAATGATCACTGTAAACAGCACAAATATAAAATAAAGCTCTCTCTCCTCTATCTCTCTGTTTTACCTTACTGCACAGCTGGAGCTAGCACTCGTCTATTTTAAACAATGTTCATCCAGGTTCAAAGACCTGCGCTCATTTTGGTGGGAAAAGGGTAAAACAGATGTGCATGCCTAAAACATGATAGAGGTTATTTTATTTTTAAAAGGATAGTTACTCATTCTGAAGTGGGGTTGTATGAGGTTCTTATGCATAGTAAGTGTTTTACCTTATGGGTATGGGGGTGATCAGTGCGGTCACAATAAGGAGTTTAGGGGAGACGTGGCTGTAGCAGAAGTCAGCCTGGTACTGTTACAGAGGGGGCCAGCAGAAAAAGTTTTTTTCTCCATATATACAGCCCCGGAAAAAATTACTGAAAATGCTCTAGATGACCTAAATATCCCTTCAATTGTACACTAAACTTTTATGTATATGGGAGAACGGGGTAATCTGAGCCACTTTTTACATTCGCTACCCTCTAAGGAAGCTAAAATGATTTATCACTCAAATTTACACATTTCCCATTAATTCAGGATGTTTCCTAGAAATGAGCATTAGCAGAATGTTTTCAAGACCAAGGGCAGTGAAAAAATGTTGTCATGTGGCTCACTTTACCCCAGCTGTGGGGTAAACTGATCCACTTACTTTTTCCACTCTGAAACTACCATAACAACACATATTGTAACAGTAAGAATCCTGAAAGCTAGCCACACATTCCAGAACTAATGTCGGACTAGTAAAAGAATGATGGGGTTTGGTCAATTAAGCAAAGCAAATTTTCTAAACACTTGAAAGTAACTCTGAACAAAATCAAATACAACATACACTCAACAAAAATATAAACGCAACACTTTTGTTTTTGCTCCCATTTTTCACGAGATGGATAAAGATCTAAAATTCATTCCAGATACACAATATTACCATTTCTCTCAAACATTGTTCACAAATCTGTCTAAATGTGTGATAGTGAGCACTTCTGCTTTGCTGAGATAATCCATCCCACCTCACAGGTGTGCCACATCAAGATGCTGATCTGACATCATGATTAGTGCACAGGTGTGCCTTAGACTGTCCACAATAAAAGGCCACCCTGAAATGTACAGTTTTGTCTCACAGCAAAATGCCACAGATGCCACAAGCATTGAGGGAGCGTGCAATTGGCATGCTGACAGCAGGAATGTCAACCAGATCTGTTGCTCGTGCATTGAATGTTCATTTCTCCACCATAAGCCGTCTCCAAAGGCGTTTCAGAGAATATGGCAGTACATCCAACCGGCCTCACAACCGCAGACCACGTGTAACCACACCAGCCTAGGACCTCCACATCCAGCAGGTTCACCTCCAAGATCGTCTGAGACCAGCCACTGAGACAGCTGCTGAAACAATTGGTTTGCATAACCAAACAATTTCTGCACAAACTGTCAGAAACCGTCTCAGGGAAGCTCAACTGCATGCTCGTCGTCCTCATCGGGGTCTTGACCTGACTCCAGCTCGTCGCCGTAACAGACTTGAGTGGGCAAATGCTCACATTCGATGGCGTCTGGCACGTTGGAGAGGTGTTCTCTTCACGGATGAATCTCGGTTTACATTCTTCGTTCTGAGTCCCCAGACTCCCAATAAAGCAAAAAAATGCACATTTCAGAGTGGCCAGGCTAAACGTAAAGGATAAACTTATTCTGTTGCCTGATTGGCTCAGTCAGCTGTCACTCCGATCTGAAATCAAGGTGTTTAACAGTTATTCCATGATCTTCTGTGTAATGCTTTATTTTCATTAGCCTGTTTTAAAGTACCACATAAAAGACTGCATTGTCATTTAGTTAAATAGTCCTTCTTTTTTATTTATTTAACCTGAACCATTTATAATTAACTTAATTATAGGGGAAGGTGGGGTGATTTGTGCGTTTTGGAAGTTGCAAAACCCCTTGTTTCTAGAAAACCGTGGAAGAAATTGGAAATGTGACCACATATTTAAGAAGAGCCATCCATTTGACTCATCCTGTAAAGAAGGGAGACACAAGGAATAAGATATAAGCACATTTAAGCTCAAAAAACTGTGTTTTGCCTTTCAAAGTAAAATTTCCATGATCAAGGTTTTTTGATTATTGTGTCTGAACAATTATAGACAAGTTTGAAAACATTTGACACATGTTTTAGTGCTTTGGTATGCTACACTTTGAGTCTATATAGTTAGCACAATGTCAACCCTAAATTGCTGCATCATGCCTATTATCCAAAATTCTGGGGATGGGGTGATTTGTGCGCAAGGGCCTGGGTGAGTTATAAGTAAGTAAGTAAGTAAAATGTATTTAGAAAAGCACATTTATGACAGTTTGCACTGTCCAAAGTGCTGTACATAGTGCATTCAGTAGGTAAACAATGAAGGTACAATAACAATAACCAAAATAAAAGACGTAAAGCCCATACATCCACATAAACACAGATAGTAGTGCAGAGGTAAGATAGTTAATGGGGAGGAAAAGCCAGGGTGTACATATGGGTTTTGAGCCTTGATTTAAAGGCAGAAATGTAGGGGGAATCACATTTGTCAGGTGGCAGTTGGTTCCACAAGCACGGAGCAACTAGTGCAAAGTACATTTCTGAGAGTTGTGCCAGTGGCATGGCTGTATACGCTGGTCACCAAAAGAAAGTGATTGTCTACAGTAGCTCAGAAGAGAGTGACATCTCAACTCCACTTAACGACACCACTGATGAGAGTTCAGATGGCCAGAAAGATGATGATGGTGACTTTGTCATTGTGACACAATGACGCACAAATCACCCCACTACGTGGGGTGATCTGTGCGACAAGACAACTTTTTTTCCGAAAGCTATATTTCTTAAACAGTTTATTCCAGATCCAAAGTTTTTATTGCCAGGGATGCACAACATCCTGAAATATATGTACATATTTGAGTTGGAGACATAACTGTCAAGGCCTCACTTTAAAATCACTTTGAGTAAAAAGTTGCACAAATCACCCCACCTTCCCCTAATTAGATTAAGATGAAATGATATAAATGATAATAATTGATGTGATAGTCTGTTCATATTGCAGGCTATAGCCTATTTATACAATTGATTATCGATGGCAGATGACGTTGCAAATGTGGGTCAAATAAATCCACTTTGTAGGCTACTTAAAACCATATACAGGTGCATCTAAAACAAAATTGAATATCAATGAAAAGTTCCTTTTTTCTGTAATTTAATTCAAAAAGTGAAACTTAAATATATTCTAGATTCATTACACATTAAGTGAAATGTATCTAGAATAAACATACTTTCCAGAAGGTCGACATTCGAGTATTATAAATCCTTTTGGATTAGTTGTAATATTCTAATATTTTGAGATACTGGATTTTTTATTCCATGATCAATCAATCATCCAAAAAAAAGACCTTACATATTTCACTTTGAGTAATGAATCTATGAAAGTTTCACTTTTTAATGGACTTTCCATGATATTCTATTTTTTAGATGCACCTGCAGACTGCTCACTGTCAACTATTTTATCAATAATCAATACAGGGGCATCAATATTATTTGGCAGAGAATACAGTTGCTCTATGAAATGAACAGCCCCCTCACTTAAGGATTGTAATTCTGTGTGTATTTGTGTGTGTGTGTGTGTGTGTGTGTGTGTGTGTGTGTGTGTGTGTGTGTGTTTAACCCTGAACTAACTTAAGAAATACCAGCGTTCATTTATAATTTTTTTCTCCAATATTTTCAAAACAAGTGTGACCTCCCTCCTCACCCCCGTGTGTCAGACAGACTGATTGATTTGAACCGACTCATGTTTCCCTCTTGTGAGAGGTTGGACGTACAGTCAATAGTCACTACTCTCTCCAAACACTCAATCATATACTCATATACTGATTTTCTCACATTCAAGTGCGCTCTTCAGTGGGGGACATTTTCAGTATGGGAACATGAACTCAACATTCTGTTCCTACCGATGGTTTGTTGAGACACAACAGAGAGAGAGAGAGAGAGAGAGAAGAGAGAGAGAGGTATGAAAGTGATAGATGGGGAGCGAGAGTGTAGAGCTATTTTTGGCCTGTCTGGGTGTTTCCTACACACACACACACACACACACACACACGCTTCTAAGGCTTGTTGTTGTTCAGAATGTTGAGTGTTGAAAGGGGTGAGTTTTGATTTGATTTGAGTTTGCGTTGTGACGTGTGTGTTTGTGTGTGTGTGTGTGTGTGTGTGTGCGAGCTGTTGATACTCCTAGGACTTTCCTGTGGTTGCTATGGTTTCTTTGGCGTTATTGTCAACATCCTTATTGAGTAAACTTCCTACATGCATTTTAAACTACAGTTTAAAATGCAGTTAAGTTAACAGCCCCTGCTGCACACCACTGCTGAATGTTATGTCGAGGAAAATGTCTGTCAGCGATCCGTCGTGTTGTCACAGAGACTTTTGCTGTGTTGGTTAATCTTTTCAGACACTCACTCTGTCTGTTTTTCATACACACACACACACGCGCACACACACACACACACACACACACACACACACACACACACACACACACACACACACACACACACACACACACACACACACACTACAGCATACCGTGAAAACATTTGAACAGGCGTGTGTTTTACAGAGTTTAAAGTGTGTATTGGACTGTATGATAGTGCCTTGCTGGGGTTTTCATTCATGTTTGCCCTGTATCTGTTTAATAATCTGATTGCCCTGGATATTTGTCTTGATTTATTTTACTTGTTTATGTGGTGGTATGATTTGTGACAGACCTGAGGGAACATATTTCTGTGATTTGATATGGTGTATTTAAATCCAGATGCTTTTCTTCTCCATTAGGCTTATATGACGTGCATGACAGGACTGAATTTTGACAAAATAAAAATGCCACACCTTTGAAGCTTGAAAACCTGGCTGGACTAATCACAAAAAGTAAATGGTCCTACTGCTTTGCATTGTGGGAGCTGTCTTTTGCTCTACGACTGTTATATGAGGCCATCAGTCCCATATTGCAAAAGGATTTGCGATATGGGACTATGGGGCGATTTTTAAATATGTCTTGAAAGGTAGATTATCCCAGTGTCTGCAGGTTAAATGTGTCATTTCTATTCGCAGCATTCTTCACAATTGGTGCTTTAAATAACCCTGTAGCCTCCACATTATGTAACACAGGGGGGTCACACATAATGTGAGCATGTATAGCACTGAAGTCTCGCCCTCTGTATCTTATGAGAATGAACTGACCGCCACAAGACCCAAGCAAGACGCTCAGGCATGTGAAGAGAATGAGATGGAGTGATGGAGTGATGGAGTGATGGAGTGATGGAGTGGAGTCTGGCAGGTTTGATGTGTGTGGCACTGACATTACTGGAAGAGAAAAGCCAGCTGCATTTAGAACAAACTTCCAGCTGACCACACCCTGACACTCTCTGGTACACACACACACACACACACACACACACACACACACACACACACACACACACACACACACACACACACACACACACACACACACACACACACACACACACTTTGTAATGAAAGACACAGGTCAAGATCATAAAAACTGTGTTTTTCTTTTACTGTTTTTAATTAGATTTTTTTGAGTATGGTTTTTAGGCCTGCTACTGATTCACTGATGAACTGAACTATTTATTCTTAAATGTTGTTGTTGTTGTTGTTGTTGTTGTTGTTGTGTGTGTGGCGTGCCCACTTGTATGTGTCTTAAATGTGCTGCACTTTTGAACACACAAATTTCCCAACTCTGGGATAATAAAGTACTTTGACTTGACTGACAATTCACAACATGAATCTGCATGCGCGCAGGAAAAAAAAAGAAACAAAATAGTTTTGCTCCCAAATATCATAATTTTTTCATCGTCTTTGTTCTTGTGTTTACTCAACCCACTGCAGATAATAAGTCTCTTCCTCCCCTTCCTTCATCTCTCTTTCTCTCTCTCTCTGGATTTCCCATTTCCCTCCATCTCCCTCTTGGCTTGTCTTTCTTTCACATCCTCCTCCTCCTTCCCTTTTCTCTTCTCCTGCAGCATTCCTCACATTCCTGTGTGCTTCTCAAGGGTAAGGACCCCGCTGGCAGACCAAGGCCAAACATTATTACAGAGCTCTCTCTCTCTCTCTCTCTCTCTCTCTCTCTCTCTATATATATATATATATATATTTATATATATGATATATATAGATATATGATGAAAGTCCAATAAATCAGACAAAACACATATGAACATTAAATACATTATGAACATTATATTACTTATGTACTGTGTGTGTGTGTGTGTGTGTGTGTGTGTGTGTGTGTGTGTGTGTGTGTGTGTGTGTGTGTGTGTGTGTGTGTGTGTGTGTGCTTCGATCACTCACTGTCCCTCAGGTTGTGGCATGTTAATACATACTGGGCAGCAAGACATGCCCTGTCTCCTTCTCCGAGGGGTATTTTTAATTTGGAGAGGTCATTCAGCTCTTTGAAATCTGGGATTACAGAGCTGAACTTCTTTCATTAAATGTTGTACATTCTAGGAGAAAGTGCATCTCTGTCTCAAGTAACAACCTCACCTGTCAAACAGTGACCACATTTTAGTTGTTTTCTTTTGGTTTTCTTTTGGTTGCCATGATCTTTCTCTCTCTCTCTTTCTGTTTCTCTCATCCCATCTCCTTCCCTCTCTTATTTATAGAGCTGTAATGTCAAGTACATTTACTCCAGTATACTGTACCTAAGTACAAGTTTCTGTACATGCAGCTGTTAACTTAAAGCTATAGTGTGTAACTTCTGCCCCCCCCCCCGTGAGTAATTTTGAGTAATTACAACAACACTGTGGGTGCATCTACATGAGATAAGCCTTCAGTGATAGCACATGGATTGTATACCTTCTGCTGTACTTAGCAACTCAACAACTGAAACATTTCTTGGCATTCTTTGAGCTCCCTCATTTCTCCTCTCTAACCCCCCCTCCCTCCTGCCTAATTCTATTTTACAGATAGCGTCTGCGTGCTTGTACTTAAAGCAAGTTAAAATAGCTTACTGGGACCACTGTGTTTCATGATGAGTGGTAATACGGGTCATAGCCTTCTCTGTTACCTCAAAACAGGCTCACTCATGTTTATAGAAGCGCTGTTTTTTTGTTTGTTAACAACGACACACTGACGCACAAGTGTTCACAGAAAAGCCTCAGCGCTCAACCAAGCGTGCAGTCACACGCACACACACACACACACACACACACACACACACACACACACACACACACACACACACACACACACAAGATCGCCATTTCTCATGCATATGCATCTTTACTTGAGTCTGCATGGATTTGAATGTGGTTAAAGTAAGTTCAATGTTTAAAATATTGAAATAAGTTTCCTTTAACAGTTAATGTCTTCCAGGTGTCGGTCAGATACTGCATCACTACAGTAGTGGGAATTGAAGGAACAATGGTTGTAAGCAGGGGTGGACTGGGACAAAAATTCAGCCCTGGCATTTTTGGCCATGGCAGCCCACCATGATTATTTATACGATATGTGGAGGCAGGGGCGTTGCTCCAAATTCTGGGCCCCTATACAGGAAGTCCTGATGGGCCCTCTGAGAGGCAGTCTTACAATACAAACATGTAAAAGCTATGTTTGTCTATAGTCCAAAACGTATGAGTGACTGGTCCCTCTCTGAGCCAGATAACAACACAATGTTTCTATTGATGAATGACCAAATCATTACGCGTACTTGAACACAACCCCTGGTCTAATGACTCTTAATAATCATGCACACACACAGTGTTTCTCACAGGAATTTGGGAGACTGTGTCGTGGACCCTGGACCTTCTAGAGCAGGGGTTCTCAACCTTCTGCAAGCTGGGCCCCCCCAAAGCTGGGTCATTGCAGTTGGGCCCCCCCCCCCCCCCCCCACCGACCCTGACAACCCCCCCACACACACACACACCACCCTACACAGATAGATAGATACTCTATTATTGTTATTATCACAAGGGCTAGGCCAGTGGCGCACCTTTGAGTTGAACATTGGGTTTAGGGTTGGGGTCCGGAAATTTCTTATAATTTAACGTTAAATTCTGGTGCACTTTTATGTGACACTGAGGAAATGTTTTTTTTTTTTAAATCTCCTTAGAAGAGAAGAAAATAGTAGCCTAAATAGAACATACACAGAATACATTCTACAATAGGTATACCTGTTATGAAAAAGCTTCACAAAACAAAGTCTATGATCAATGGGAAACACTGCTGTCTGACAACCCAGTTCAGAGAATGTTTCAACTATTGAGTCTTGGATTTGGAAAGTGGCCAGATTTAGCTCAAAATGCTACCTGCGATTAATGTGCTGTGCAGCCTGAACGCGGAGTTGTGTGTGTCTCAGTGGCGATTCCAGGAAATTTTGACTGGGGGTGGCCAAGGTGGGCCACAGAGCTAGAGTGGGGTGGCCATCACACCCCTGAATGAATAGCATGTGATATGCTGTACAACCAATTCAAAGATGATTTATAATCCCAAATGCCCAAATCATGTTAGTATCCATTGTAATGTTTGTCAGAAAACTAAACCCCTGAAGGAGGGTCTGGGGGCATCCCCCCCAGAATATTTTTTTGTGTTTATAACATGTAATCTAAGCATTCTGGTGCATTCTGGCGAAGATAATAAAGGAAAAAGTCAATATTCATTTCAGTTCAGATGAATAGTAAAATTAGCAAGACAACATAACTTGCTAGCAGCAGATGCCTAACAACTGGACAGAGGGACGGATGACAACTAGCTTTTGACCAAATATCTTGCTAAAAAAATAAACCTTTATTTATGAAATTCTGCCCTAAGAACATGTTACACTTGCTAACTACAAACTTACATTTTTTTATTCAGATTTAAAAAATCTGCTGGGACACGTGCCTATACACATGCATGGGTGGCACGCATGTCACAAGCACACTTATGCTGTTTTCAAGACCTTTGCTGACCAGAGACCAGTTCTAGTGGCCACAGTCCTACCATTAATTCAGTACTTGAAAATTGCAAACTGATCTCATATCAGTGGATTGGAGTGTTTGTGTGATGAACTTGGCAACTACCTATCAAAAAAAGTTAAGAAAGAAAAAAAATGCATATCATCTCTGAACTAGGCTACATATCAGGAATAAAATTAAAATTACAAAAAAAAAATAAGATTAAGATTTTTTTTTTTTTTTTTCATCCCCCTCGCGCCCCCCCGGTAGAGTGTCCGCGCCCCACCGGTTGAGAACCACTGTTCTAGAGGGGTCCAGGGGAATGCTCCCCCGGAATTTTTTTTTTCAAATGTTAAAGTAAAATTCATCAATCTGCTGCACTTCGAAGAGAAAACTAAGGATAAATCAACTGTTTCCTATGTAAGTTATTTAGTAGGCTATTATTTGCTGGAATAATGTATAGACACAGATGACCAAAAAGCAGAAAGAAGAAATGTACATGTTTAAAAAATCCAGTCAGCTTCGGGAATTTATTTCCTTTGTTTGTATTTTTTAATGGCCCAATATAGGCCCCTGATCTTCGTAGCCCCGAACAATGTTATTTAAAAAATAACATAAATGTACTGACGAATGAAAGGCCCATGAAATCTTTTTTTCCCCTAAATAACGTTTTTCTGGGCCTTCAAAGATCAGGGGCCTATATTGAGCCAGTAAAAAAAAAAAAAAAAAAAATATATATATATTTTTTTTTGGGTGCAGCCCCCCTCTGCCTTGGGCCCCCCAAGCCTGTCCGCAGTCCGACGGCCCTGAACGTAACTGACCATCGTCAGATGCTCATAATTACGGAGTAGAAGTTGAATGCATAATACAATTTAATGCAGCCTCTGAATGGGCGGCCCTCTGCTGTGTGTGTGATTGGGCCAGGCCCAGCCTAGAACCAATCATAATGAGTAATGGCCTGGGACAAAGTTGTATTTAACTTTCAGGTGAAGTTGACAGCCTGCACGCACAATTATATGTCCATGGCACTCCCGAGAGGGAAGGGCCCTCGCCCTCGGCTGTGTGACTTGGCCGGGCCGGGCCGAGTCACACAGCCAAGGGTCCATAAAAAAAAAAAAAAAAAAAAAAAAAGATTTTTTTATTTTTATAAATGGACCCGGCCCGGCCCAAAATGCCTACCGGCCCACCGGGACGATGCCCGGTATGCCAGATGGCCAGTCCACCCCTGGTTGTAAGTCTCGGGTTCAGGACATGTGTCTACGTATATGTGTCATGGGTGGGTCTGGGTATCGTTTGAAAATTAACTTTTTGCAGTTAAAAAATTCTAGTGCAGTGCCCGTACGAAGCAGGTATACGCTTATCCATACTTTAATTTTAACTGGTCTATGAAAGTGGCACACAGAAAGAGATGTAGCCTACATATAGGCAGTGTCAAACAGTCATTGAAATGGCTGTCACATTGCTCGTCAATGTCATTTTTTTTTTTTTTTTTTAAGATATTTTTTGGGCATTTTTCATGCTTTTATTGACAGTGCAGAGAGACAGAGGTGAAATGGGGCAGAGAGGGGAGTGACATGCAGAGAACGACCGCGGGCAGGAATCGAACCCGGGTCTGCTGCTGGGCCCGGCCCGGGAGGGGGACGCTCTACCAACTGAGCTAAAGGCGCCCCCTTCAATGTCATTTTTGGGACTATCTTTAATATATTTTTGCGCCATATATAATTCTCTGTCCTTTAAAGGCAAATCAGATGAATATTATTTATTGGTAATTGCAGCTTGAAGGCCACAGCGTTTATTTTTGCAACCAAAATGAAGGGCATTTTTTGCATCTTACATAGTCTTTAGCTCGTGTAGGTGTTAGTTTGTAACGGTTTTAAAACATTTTGTGGAAGAGATCATGTTTACAGTCACCGTTAGCAGAGTTATCCGAGACCGTGCTAGTTCAAGCTCAGGCCGATCTGACAAACAGTCAGGGAGAAATGCGAGCCACAGACAGACACACAGACGTTTTTTTTTTGCTTTATAGATAGATGATATGATAACTGGTTTTGGTACTAATTCAAATGTCTTTACTTGAGCTTACTTGGAAAAATATGAGCATGTTTTTCTCCAAAACATTTATTTTCATTTAATTTTCATTTTTTTTTTCATTTTCCTTTATTTATTCTCGAAAGATCAATTGAGGGTTACCCTCTTTTACAATGACGTCGAGACAATTACAGATACACAATATACAATGAGAATACACAACAAGCTTACAAAGAGACAACAACAATTAAAACATTCAGATCAATTGAATAAAACAGAACAATAGCCTAAATAAAACTGTTACAATTGGAGTGGGGCTGATTAAAAATAATAACTTTAAATTGGTTAACAGTTATGAGTGTATTTATTTTAATTTGATGTTGTAGGCTGTTCCAGGAGTCAGGGGCACTGTGGCTAAAAGCAGTTTTACCAAGGTCAGACCGGGCGTATGGAACATATAACATGAGCATTTCAGTTGAGCGGGTATGATAAAGCCCATCTGAAATATGCAGCATTGTTGTCAAATAGAGTGGTAGCTTTCCGGTCAGGGCTTTATATATAAAAATATGCCAATGTGCATTACGTCTCTCTTTAAGAGAAGACCACCCAACCTTTTCATATAAAAGACAATGGTGAGTGTCATAAGCATCTCCTGTAATGAACCTTAAGGCAGAGTGAAAAACGGAGTCCAGGAGTTTAAGACATGAATGAGATGCATGCCTATAAACCACATCGCCGTAATCAAGGACAGACATAAAAACTGCCTCAATAATCCTTTTCCTACAGAACAACGGGAAGGTGGCTTTGTTCCTATAAAAATATCCAATCTTTTGTCGCAGACGACAGACAAGATTTTTTATGTGAAATTTAAAAGATACTTTTTCATCTATCCAGATGCCGAGATACTTATATTCAGTGACTCTTTCAATTTGAGATCCATTATTTGTATGAATATTTAGATCATTAAAATGTATAGTGTTTGCTCTGGAGAAACACATATATTTTGTTTTGTCTGTATTAAGAACAAGCCTGAGGTCCACTAGACAGTCCTGCAGGGTGTTAAAAGAGCTCTGAAGGTTCTGAACAGATTGATGGACCGAATCAGAAATGCAATACAGTACAGTGTCGTCAGCATACAAATGGGCTTGACAGTTTTGTAGCGATGAAACAATGTTATTGATGTAAATTGTGAATAGGACTGGACCTAAAATTGAGCCTTGCGGAACACCATTTGTAACTGTTAAAAACTCAGTTTGGTGGCTTCCCAGTTTTACTGACTGCTGTCTATCAGAGAGATAGTCCCTAAACCAGCTACATGTAGAATAATCAAAACCAATTTCATGCAGCCTCTGTAAAAGCAAATTGTGATCTAAACTATCAAAGGCTTTTGACAGATCAACAAAAAGTGCTGCACAGTGCTTTTTTTTGTCGATAGCCGTAACAATATTGTCTAAGACCAAAGTGACAGCAGAGACAGTACTGTGACCTGCCCTAAAACCAGATTGGAATGGGCTCAGAATGGAAGCACTGGATAAAAAGGTTTTCAACTGATTATTAATAACTGATTCTAGGATTTTTGCCAGGCATGGGAGTTTTGAAATTGGCCTGTAATTATTGAGATCACTTTTGTCACCCCCTTTATGCAATGGGATGACATGAGCTTTTTTCCAAACTTTAGGAACAATACCAGAGGTGATGGACAGATTACAAACATGGGTTATTTGTTTTGATATTATATGTGTAGAGAGATTGATTGAAAATGGGTCCAAATTGTCCTCTCCCATATACTTCCTGGGGTTGATGGCTAGAAGCGCATCTACAACAACACTTGTTGGAACTGGAACAAGGCTAAAAATAGGAGTTTGAGAGACAGGCGGTACATTACTACTGGTTGTAGAAGGTGTACGTCCTCCATTCTGAAAGAGTTGACCAGCAGCTAAAAAATGTTTATTAAAAGCTAAACCAATCTCATTCTTGTCATTTAAAATCTGACCATTTCTTTTTTATCTGACTGGGAACAGTGCTAGAATTGTTTTTATTATAATTAATAAAACAAGCCAACAAGCCAAAATCACGCCTGACCTTCATTTAGGTTTTTGTAACTTTTGTTATATTTGCTAACCCAGACACAGTCCACTTTCAATGCTCATCTCTAGTCAGCCATCATTTTCCCTACACACCTGCTCATGAGGGCCCTCTCTACACTGTATTCTGACACTTTAGTATTTAGTTAAAGATCTCTTCTAGTGTTGAATATTGTGTTGAAGCAGGAGAACGTCTCTGCAGCAATGTAGCACATAGCTGACCACATCCTGCCTGCCTGCTCACTGACAGAGAAGCTCCATACGTCAGTGACTGTTTTTAACTGGGTCTCATTTCAATAGAATTGACTTTAATGTTTGTCTCACTCATCATGTTCATCAAAAATAATATTGCTTCCGGCATGTTTGCACTTGTGCTGTTGCTTCAAAATGTTCATACTGACTTTTGTTACATTATTGAATTACAAGGGCTTTCCTTTGTGGACAGGAATCAATTAATCACATGTGGACTTAAAGAATAGGAAAGCATAGCCTACTCCAGTTTTTTACTTTCACAGTCATTGGAAAAAAAAATGTTTTAGTTGAAATGGCAGTGATGGCAGCTCTGCAAAGGAAAACTCTTTTTTTGGATGGAATATATGTTGTTTGTGTGAAAATACTAACTGACCAGTGCTGTTTTGGTTTGTGTGTGTGTGTGTGTGTGTGTGTGTGTGTGTGTGTGTGTGTGTGTGTGTGTGTGTGTGTGTGTGTGTGTGTGTGTGTGTGTGTGTGTGTGTGTGTGTGTGTGTGTGTGTGTGTGTGTGTGTGTGTGAGGGTATGTGCGTGTGTGTGTTTGAGTGTGTGTGCGTGCGTGTGTGTGTATGTGTGCTTGTATGTATTCTCTCTCCCTGTGGGCGGTTGCCTGCTGCGCTGCTTTTCTGTCACCCTGCGGTTTTGTTATTTTCGTCTTGAAACCGGATGTGATACAGACTGCATGGCACTAGCATGCACACGTGTTCACATAGACACACACACACACACACACACACACACACACACACACACACACACACACTCAAGCACGCGCCTATATGCTTGCACACGCAATTTATGTCAGTGCACAATAGACTTATGCGATCATAATCACACGTAACATACTGTACATAGAAGTCACACAAACACGGGTATGTCGCTCTGTACACCCACACACACAAAGGGTTTCTGGGAACAGTGCTGGCTTCCCCCCCTTGTTCACAGGGTGAGCTATAGCGGACGATGGAGCAACACCGGCGCTAGATAGACGCACACGCTTCTTGGTTTCAATATTGGTCTGTTGTTGACCTGGCTGACGCTCAGATCGGAATAAAGGATGAAAGGAACACACGCTTTGAGCTGTGTGGAAACAAAGGGACGGTTGAACGTGGGGAAAAATACTGAGAGTGTGTCAGTGAAACTCATAATAAATGTCAGTTTCTGCCTCAACAACTGTTTTATATTCAGACAGACAGACAGAGTTCAGACAGACAGACTATTCATTTAAGAGTGTCACATGTCGCTCTAAATGTTTGTCTCAAAGACAAAAGACAACACACTGAACATTGCGAGTCAAAGCTCAAGGGCGTGAAAAAGTGAAATGAAACTCCCTCACATTTTCGCGTGGACTTCTTAAAGCTGGGGTGGAGAATTTGGGAAGAAAATAGCAGTTGGGATAGAGATTTGAATCCAGATACCTCAACCGCTCCACTTATGGTCCCTCCCTGACACAATCTACACCAACAACGTCGGTCGGTGCCAAAGTAAATGGACAGTCCCAACAGCCAATAAGAACAGAGAATCAGATTTTTATTTGGTAACACTTTACAATAAGGTACACAAAATTGTAGTGTAGTATGTGTTACCTACTACATAGTTTTTTTTTGTGCTACCTAACACATAGGTTTTTTTTTTGTGCGACCAAACACATAGGGTTTTTTATTTGGTGTGTTACCTACAACATCAGTTTTTTTTGTTGTGTAGGGTTTTTTTGTGTGCTACCTAACATATGATTCACCATCCTGACTTATCTTAGGCTGCAGTTTAGAGAATGAACCTATGTGTTAGGTAGCACAAAAAAAACCTATGTAGTAGGTAACACACCAAAAAAAAAACCCTATGTGTTAGGTCAATCAGAAATCACATACCCCACCTTTTAAAGGGGACATATTATGAAAAACCAAACATTGCCGGTGTTTGGGCACACTGTTTAGGTTATTGGCGTCCCTACCAGCACACACAAGCTTCAAAAAGACAAATATGTCAGTTTCTTCTGGGACACTTATTTCGAAAAAGGGGGGATTTGAAGGTTTGTTCCAAAATACACCGACTGATGACGAAGTCGGTCGGTTTTCGTTATCATAAATACTCCCACGGGAAAGCTCACCAGAAACTCGGCAGTTGATTGGCAAATTAAGACGCCCCGTTGGTAACCACACACACACCTGGCTGAGCCTCCACTCGCTCATGCAACAACAAGCTGCAGTGTGAGCTCAACCTCAAGCTACCATCACACCCCAGCCTCGAAGCACACTAGGGCTGAATGGATTTACTTCATTTTTTGTTAGGCTATCTCCAGCAAAGGTTTGCAATCTGTTAGTGTGATCAAAGCCTTTTTACTGGAGTGTGGAGGAGACTGTGCCAGGAAGACTGAGAGACACCATCCGTCCGAAATGTAAGTAGTCCTATTTTTAAAATAATTCTGTCCGTTTGTTAGTTCAATGTCTGTAATGTGCTTTATTTTATCCCTCCTATAATAACCAACACCGACTGAAATGAGAGAATGCGGGGTTTAGTCGTTAGCATTAGCGCCCGCTAGCTTTACCGTTAGCTTTATGCTAACGGTTAGAGCTGTGAGTCTTTTGCAGTGACTGTTATTTGGCTCTTTTGTGAGCTCACGTTAGTCCTGCCGTGACAGCCCCTGTGTGAAAAACAGACGGTGACTGTATGGTGTGTTGGAAACTGAAGAGTATTTTTTTTAATAGCTTCATCCTGCTACCTGCTAGCTGTCTGATTGTATAGCTCAAAGTACACACCGCAATAAGTCTGCGGACAGTGTGTAGTACAAGCAGCAGTGGGCCTATTACATGGTCTCCAGTGTAATGTACACATAGACAGGAATACTGTAAGTTGTCTCTGCTGGTGTTTGTTTCCTGTCCATTATATTTCAAAAAGCACACAGTATCACTCAGAACTTGTTGCTTATTGAGCCAGGGCTATACTGAATTTGTTGTAGCTTTGCCATAACATATGTATGATGTAGGCCTATACATGTCAGCTAGGCTACATGATGTAACATTGAATGTGCCATGTTTTACAGGTGTCTGAGTGACCTGATGGAGCCGGACGGAGCCACTAAGACCGTCACACTATCCGTTCCTTCAGAGGAGGATGTGTTCACTGGGTGGGACAGGTGGTCTTCTTCAGGGCCCAACAACAACTGGACAGTTACATAAAAGTTATGGCTTTGCTTCTGTTTGATATGTACACTTCATATTTTCATTCCACTGGCTATGAATAAACTGCTTTATTTTTAATGATGTTTTTGGTCTTTTTAAAATGTAATGATACTGTTTTATCAGAGAAAATCTTCAGCGAGATGAAAATGTGAGTTTCAAGTAATCCTTTACTACAGGTAGCAAACAGTGACAGTAAGCAACACAATACATTTTTTAACGGTAAAACTTTATTATGAATGAGTGATCACAATACAAATTATACATTATCTACTAGATATTGAAATGTTGTCAGATAATTTGCAGCTCTGACAAACCTAAAGCATAATTATTTCAACCATACATTTTACAAAAGATAATGCCTTTCCAGTGAATCTTGACATGATTCAGGATACATTCTTTTCCATTATGGTTACTGTACATTTTTACATGTCAACTCAGTATCGGTTCACAACCAAAGCTTTTTCACTCCACTGGGCTGTAGATCATTCCACAGACCTGTAAAGACAAACGTAAAACAGGGTGTATGTTACCAGTTTAGAGAGTTTATGCATAAATACTTAGCTCAAATTATGTTATTGACTGTAACATAATTAAACAGTATTTACCTGAGGATAATGTCAGGGAAATCAGAAATCTTGATGCCATTTTCACAGTTTTCAGCTCAGACTCCTGTCTGAACAGGTTCAGTTGTACATCTTTTAGTTTAGAACTGGTTAGTGTGCGGATATTTGTGGTAGAAATGAAGCTAAACATGTTTACATTGGTCTCCATGCTGCATTGGCCAAAAGTAAACAAAACTGACAGCTGGGCGTGTGCCATGCCCATGTAGGTAGGTATAGAGTAAATGAGCAGGGCGGTGCATGCACGCCCATGTAGATCTGACCAGTCAGAGCAGACTAGTATTTTTGCGAAGGGGGGTAAGCTGTCAAAACCTACCTTTTGAGATAGAGGGCAGAGAAGGCTGGAAAAGGCGATGAAGAAATGGGCAATGGTAGAAAACTATTGGGTTTTTTGAACAATAAACCATGAAAACCTTTTTTAGTAGACCTTGGAAATACACCTTTAAAACCGAGATTTAGCATAATATGTCCCCTTTAAGGGCCCCCCTGGAGCGGGTCGGGACCCTGAACTACATCACTCTGCATGCTGCTGATGACAGCGCAGGGTCGGAGCGTTCTGACAGCAGATGGAGCCATAGAGCGCATCGCAGGGACAACTCTTAGTATTATTTGAATTAAACTTAAAAGTCCCAGCCTGTGTAAAAAACAAAAGTATAAGAACAGTTGTACAAGTTAGAGAAAGAGAATCCGGGTGCGGGGATTGGCTGCGTGTGTGTGCAGTGCACTCAATGAGAGTCAGTCAGTGTGCAGGAAAACAATAGGCTATAGAAGGTCCGTGTGAAGTCGAGGCTATTTTTGGTGGGGCCCGCCTTGCTGGCTATTTGTGTCGGCAGGAGGAGAGCGGAGGGGCGGGGGCAGGACTTGAGAGGAGAGGGGGCCGGACTTTTCTTTTCTTCTCCGCAACTTGCCTGCTGCTGCAATAAGTCTCTGTTCTGTTTCTTCTTCCGTCTAGCCGCACAGCACGCAGCGGCTCTCTCCATCAGCAGGTTGTCGCTCTGTTGGACGCTCTTTGGATTACCTTCACACTGGCTGTCACACTGTGTTAACGGAGCGGTTAGGTGTTAACGGCGTCTAGCTCACACACAACAAGGTAGGCTGCGCTGCTGGTGCTGACGTCAGGCTCAGATGTGGGTACAGCTGGAAAGTTCCTTTAAATGTCCCTTCTCTTGTTCAAGGCGTTGTTGTTCATAGCGCAGTTTTGAGATGTGAGGAGGAGATGCGAGTGTGTGTGTGTGTGTGTGTGTGTGTGTGTGTGTGTGTGTGGAGGGGGGGGGGGGGGGTTACACCTGCGCAGGTGTTGTGCTCGCGAGCGCTGCACGGTAAAACTATTGCAAACTCCCTAAGCAGGCTTGTTTGAGCGTTCTCAGAAATATGAAGTCCTTCTTATGAATCCCAGAGCCGGTGTTCACAGAGGGCTGTTAAAGCGGATGAAGTGGGATCAATTGTAATAGAAAGTACCACTGCCTGCCGCCGCAGACTGGCTTTTGTCGTTCAAAGGAACATGTTGATTCTGTTTGTCTCTCTTTGTCTTTGTCGACACCTGTCATTTTCTCTCAGACATCTTTCAAGCTCTATTGACTTCTGGCCTCTCATGATTGACACTTTACGTTTTTTTTTTTTTTTTTCTTCGCTGCCGAACAAGATATTTACCATCATCATCATATTATTTCATGTCAACAGGTCTGTTAAACACATAGACTTACACATATCTTCTTTAGAATGTGGGGGGAACAAAACATTTTTTTATGGTTAATATATAGTTATTAGATATGCCTATTTATTTATTTTGATTGACACAGAGTTACACAGAGAAGATACTTTAAGTCAAGGAGCAACAGTCTTATAATACATTATTGTAATACATGTACAGTAGGCCTATCTTATTTCACTACAATCATTTTTATTTCCATGTACAGATTTTTCTTTACTCTGCATTTAATTTAACTTTATCTTGCATTTGACTTTATATTTGTGTCTCATGTGTTGCTCTTGTGTTTTTCTTCTTCTATATTGCATTGTTGAGAGGAGCATAAGAACTGCATTGCCAATGATTGCTATTGTTAATGTGCCTAAGACATTTCGTTAGCCTCATAGCATAATTGCCTAAATCATATTTACTCTACTCTACTTTTACTCTATTCTACATCTACTCTACTCTACATCTACTTTACCCTACTCTAGGGTTGCAAAATTCCGGGAATTTTCAAAGTTGGAAACTTTCCATGGGAATTAACGGGAATTTATGGGAATTAACGGGAATTTTGGGAATTAACGGGAATAAACGGGAATTTACCAAATTTAAAGCCACCCAAATGCACTAAATTCTCCTAACTATGTTATTTCAGTCCAGGCAAACGTTCTAGACTGTAAAAAGCTGTTTTTTCAACTAAGTTTTAATATATTTATGAACATTTAATTTCAAATCAGATTTTTTTTAAAGTTTATTGAGACACCCAACTTGATATCATATATTGATTTGACTATACCAGGTTTACAGAGGCTTCAACTGTGATTTTACATATAGTTGGGGACAATATATTTTAGCATAATCTTCACTAAAACAACCAGATTTTATGCAAGTACACTTGGCAAATTGCACTTAGCACACATCCTACTGCAGGGGTAGGGGAGAACGGGGTAATATGTCACACGGGTTGGTTTTCACAATCGTTATATCTTGGAACCAGAAGGCGCTGTCTGTGAAATTTTGGTATGTAAATATCCAGAATTGGGATCATAATCTTCCTTGGAGTTAGACTGCTGAATTTGAGGTGAGAGGACTGTTTGTGTCAAATTGAAAATATTTAGCTCCTCAGTATTTTTCTTCTAGGCTTTTACACAATGGGTTTATAACAAAACACTTGTTACCCATAAAAAGTGTGAAGGGTAAACTATAGTTTAGATTGTGGTTAGCAAGCTAATTGGTTGTCAGATGGTTGTTGGCCTTGATGCTAGCAAGAAATTCAAGTTGGGGTTGGTCGTCACATTTTTGGGGGGTTGGTTGTCACATGTTATCCAAAGGCTGCAGCCAGAAAAGGAACCCAATAACGAAAGAAGTTGTCAACCTGTATCCTCACTGGCACCCCAGAGAAGGAAAGAATAGAGCAGGAAAAGGCAGCTAGCATGCAAAAGAAAAAAGGGCAACAAAAAAAAAACAGTGCATCCCAAACTAGACCAGCTGCCAAGGCTACAGTAAGTTATGTAGGCCTATTTGTCAACTTGACAATGCAATTAAACTTTCAAATTTAGTTCTACTTTCCTTCTTTTTAAGATTATTCCCATTAAGATAACATTATGAAAAACAACCCCATAGTGTGTGACAACTGACCCCTTGATGGGGTTGGTTGTCACAATGTGTAAGGGTGTCTTTGATGATTAATTTCTTCTTTATTACAATAAGATAGAAAAAGTTAGGGGTACACATTTCAAGCCAACACCTTAAGCTTCAATTTAATGTAGGAATGACTATTGAAAGATCTTTTACGTGATGAGCAATTCTCACTAGAGTAAAAAGTGTGCCTACTTACCCCGTTCTCCCCTACTGAGGCCATGCCCCCTACATGCTCTGTGCATTCCTCCATCACATGGGGGGCATTTGACTTTATTTATTGAATGGTTGGGTTCAGACAGATGAGTAATATTTAACTCAACATTCATCTTTTTGTTGTTCAGTGAAATTATTGATTGTTCATAAAATAATCAACTTGATCAGTTCTTCTTACAAATAAATCTGTTCAAATGTAATGTTTTTTTAATTGTATTATTTTGCATGTCTGTCTGCCTATGACCAAACATAGTGTTTAAATGTTTAGATTTATGTTTGGATTTGAAAAAATAAATTAAATTACCGACATTTAGTTAATTCCTATAATTTCCAATTTTGAATATTCCCAAAATTCCCGAGCGAAAGTTCCCGTGGAAAGTTTCCGGAAACTTTCCGGTAATTTACCGGAAACTTTCCACCCCTTTGCAACCCTACCCTACTCTATAACCCTTAAAATATGACTTAGGCAATTATGCTATTTGGCTAACGAAAAGTAGGTGTAGAGTAGAGTAGATGTAGAATAAAGTAGATGGAGAGTAAAAGTACAGTTGGGTAAATATGATTTAGGCTAACAAAATAAACCATCTTGAATCTCGTACTGTATGAGCTGCATTGTTCTCATGTATTGTTCTGTTTGTCTCCACAGATGTACAGATCACCTCTGGTAAAGCCATAAAGAGAACGGACCACATATCTCATCCAGTGGCTGGTACGTGAACTTTTAACCTTAAACCTACTACATACCCACTGTAACTTAATAAGCTGTTGTGGCGGAAGGTGATATGTGGCTTGAAGCACTCAGAGCTAGAGGCTACAGCTGTCAGCACACAAACATGCATGTGGAACAATGCTGCTGGTTTTTCAGTCAGGCCCCTAAGGATCTGCATCCTGTCATCTTGACAACTCTTTTTTTTACAGCATAGCATAGGCTACTGCTGTCATCCAACACACACACACACACACACACACACACACACACACACACACACACACACACACACACACACACACACACACACACACACACACACACACACACACACACACACACACACACACACACACACACACACACACACACACACACACACACACACACACACACACACACACACACACACACACACACACACACACACACACACGACGAAGTGCAGTAGTGAAGTGCAGAACAGGTGTTAGCCTAGTTGGAAAGATGTACTCACTCGCTCGCTCGCTCGCTCACTCACTCACTCACTCACTCACTCACTCACTCACTCGCTCTTTTTTTTGGCTGCAGGTCCATGCAATTCAATTCAGTTTATTCAAGAAGGGGACGGTGCAAATGAATAAAACACATGATCATACATGGGTTAAATATGCCAGAATTAGCCAAAAGGCTATTTTTCATGCGTAGTCCTCTGACATCAGGAAATAGTGGGTAGTTTATAATCTGTCACAAGGTCATGCAAAAATTTTATTAAAAATGGAAAAAACACACAGCTGTAGATATTTGAATAGAAAATGATGAGATCCGGAGTTCTGATTATTCATGCAGGATATTCTATAAACCATTATAGTAGGATTCACTTCACTTCCATGATTGGGTTCTTTTTCTTCTTAGTAGTGGAGGGTTGTGTCATATTTTGAAATCTTGACAGGAAGTCTTTGAAGATATTTGACGTAATTGAAACAAACAGGGGACACATCAGGATGTATTTCACTACAAATGTTCTAGTTGTAACTGTTTTTCATTTGTCACATACGGTATTTGCTGAACGTTTGTTTGAATTGCGGCCATGCTTTGAACAATGACAAGTCAACACTCACCTGTTGATGAGATCAAACCTACAGTTTACCACAACACATGTCCAAATAGCCTTTCTTCACAATACAAATACTTTCCATCAGTTGCAAATATGCACGTATTGGCTGCAACCAGTACAAAGCCCACACAGCACTATCCTCATATGCGCTCTAAATTTGTAATGTAATGTAATGTAACTTTATTTGAACAGGGACAATGTACAACAGAAACATTAAACTTGTTTAGAGCAAGGAGAGATGCATCGTACCAAGTTTTAGCAAATTGCTATTTTCCACCTGTAGTCCCTGGGCAGGTAAGAAGAATAAATACTACTAAACTAAACAAGACACAATAATATCGAGACATGGGATTAAACATTAAAAGGATAACAATATACAATAATATAAATACATAGGATAAGAAAGTTTACGAAAAGCACTACATTACATATTTTATCAAATTGTAAACGGCAACTTCCTGTCACAGAATATTTAAAAAAAAACAGGCATTTTTTCCATTTCTATCTACTAGTGATTCTAATTTTTGTTATAACAAGAAAATGAAAATGAAATCTGTGTTTTGTTGTTGTCCATCCTTTTCTGACTATATGATGAAAAAAAACCTTTTTTTTTTTATTTTAAAGCTGCTCCGAGGAACTTTCAGTTTGTGTTCATTCTAGCGGCCCCCTTTGGACAAAAGCGATAGTGTTTTTGTCATTACGCCAGCTGTTGTTCCTGGGCGAGCATACCCTTGACAAATGCATTAACCCATTGATGACGGCTGCTGCGCGATGCCACATTGTATCTCCTGCCTGATGCTGCGTAACGCAGCATTGTTACTTTATCTAATTTTCATGGCGTGCACAACATAGAATGCACCGTCACTGGTTCAAATACACATGAGGTGGGTTTTGTTGATTTTTTAAGACCTCGTGACCACCCAAAAGTTGTGTGGTTTGCCGAAAATCACGCCAATCAAAAAAATTCTAAATAAATAAATACAAAATAATAATAAAAAAAATATGCCAGCAGTGTCGGCGATAGTGTATTACAGAACATTTAGTGGCGTTCGGAGCGCAGAATCTAGGTCTACTATAGGCTACTGACGAAAATCACACAACACATTGCATCTATTTATTAACAATATTTATGAATTTAGGCTATATTTTGCTGCTCCAACTCAGATTCAGCCCAGCCAGGCATAGTTAAGTTTCAGTTTCGTTTTCATCTCCGTGGTATACAGCCGTTTGGACCAGCTGATCGGCTCCCGACAGCCGGAGTCAGTCTGCGTTCCAGTTGTACTGGGAAGTCGATTTATGGTGCCAGTGATAACTGAACTAAATAATAAAATAAAGCTATCTTCTCCTTCCTATATCTGTCTATTTTTATCCCTCCACTGCATACTCAGTCACTACTATCCATGCTAAAAGGAAGCAGGATTATAACCTCATTTAGCGCATTATTTTTAAATATTTTATATTATTTATTATAATTTTTTCTCCCCCATCTAATTTTGACGATTTTTAGAAAAATGTGTTGGTTTGTAAACGCTGAGGGAGCATGTTTAAATAAAACCTGTGAACCTTAACTTTTAAATGTATTTTATTTCATGTTTCTATGTGCTACGCAGGCTTAGATATTAAGGTTTTGGTAGACTTGACAATTTGTACTATTTTTTCAGAAAACCCTCAGGCATTAAGGACATGCATTCTAGATTGCAATAGTCATCAATGGGTTAAGAAAAACTGTATAAAAATAGCATTCTTTGCACTGATGGTTTCCGTTTGCTGTTACCATGTCATTTACGATCATCAGAGGAAAAACCAGGCTGTTTCAGAAATATTTAGAAGTTCCTCGTAGCACCTTTTTAAAATCAAATCAAATAACCACTCTATTTTTTCGTTTCTCAATAAACTTTTGTGAAACAAAAATGCAAAGAGCAAAAGCTAGCCGGAGCGTTTAGTTGAGTTGAGTTAGCGTTGCCTCACATGGGAAACACTTCGGGGCGGCTGTGGTGAAGCGGGTAGTAGGGCGGTCGTCCACTGGGTTACAGGTTCGGCGGTTCGATCCCCCGTCTCCACGCCACATGTCCAAGTGTTCTTGGGCAAGACATTGAACCCCGAATTGCTCCCGATAGTTAGCTTGCACCCTGCGTGGTAGCTACTGCTATCGGTGTATGAATGTGTGTGTGATTGGGTGAATGTGTACAAAACAATGTAAAGCGCTTTGAGTCTGTGAAAAAGCTGGGAAAAGCATAAGTGAAGGCATTTACTTCAACCTGAGATCAAAATGTATTTGATCCTTCCATCAGGAAGAAGTCAGCATGGGTCTTTCTCTGTGTCCGGCTTTCTTTACTCTAGATTAGCATTGTGCACTGTGCAGCATGCCTGTGTGATCACACTGTGTAGGATTACAATGCATCACCCTCTGAATGGGAAGCTGGCTCTCGCTGTGCCAGGCTCCGCTGACTGTATGCTGAACCATGGGCCTGCTACGTGCCCTGTGTGTACGTGTGTGTGTGTGTGTGTGTGCGCGCGCGCGTCTGTACGTGTGTGTGTGTACGCGTGTGTGCGTTTCTGTGGAAAAACCCGGTGAGGTCATGGGCTATGGCTGTAGGGTCTGGTTACATGATGTGTGTTGTCCACGGCAGGGCAACTGAAACTGGCTTTTCTTTTCTTTGTCTTCCTCTATAATCTCCCTCTCCTTACTCTCTCTCTCCCTCTCTCTCTCTCTCTTTACACACACCTCAAATTCTATTATTTTTCCTTTTACTGTTGAGCCTGGTGCCACGCGTCTCTGAAGCATGAAGACTGGTTGGCAGTTGAAGGTGGCAAGGCAGCAGTCAGTATAAGATGTGTATAAGATGTGAAAAGCACCATTTCAAAAGCCCATGGTCCAGAGCTCAAACAGCCCTTTAAACTCCACAGAGGCTATAATAGACCTGCAAAGCCAGCAGGATTACCTCCCACTCACAACTGTGGTATGTTATCCTTTGGTTCTTCTATAGTAACCCTAAAACTCTTTTAATACACACACAAAAGAAAGACTCCCCGCCTGAATACTGGCTTTATTTTACGTATTTGTTATAGCAATTTACCCTTAGAGACCTCACATACTGGGATAAGGGACTTCTAACTTTATCATAATAGCGTGAAAACTCATATTTTTTAAGAAATTTCACACTCAAATTACCATCCGCCATCCTGTGACAGACACCAATACACGATTATGTAAAGTCTAGTCGATGTAAGTGCTTTAGAAGTTGCTATTTATGGTTCAGAGTATTGAAAAAAAAAATTATGTTGAGATAATGTCCCGACAAGGTTTCGTCAAATAAACAAAAGTGCATTCTGGACCGTTGATTTATACAAGTAGGAAAGAGTTTTGTAAGCAAATAGACAATCATTTCAAAATTAGCCAGTGCTTAAAAAAACAATGTTTTTGCCTGCAGTCAACACATACAGTGAATACAGTATACTATATCCAACTATTAGTATAACTTTTTATTATCCCCTCTTTATTATTTATTACAATTATAAAATATATGTATTATCAAATAATCTTAAAATCATAAAATAGTAGCAAATGTCCATTGCAATTTCTCCGAAGATTTATGCAAAAAATATCAAATTTAAGTAAGTAATTTCCTTTAATTGTGTCAATACATATATGTTGAGAAGTGTAGGGGAGGAAGGGGACACACACACACACACACACACACACACACACACACACACACACACACACACACACACTAATCTCCCTCACTTCTTAACACTGAGTGAGTAACCCTAACCCAACGTTTTAATCAATGGGGTTTAGAGTGTATCCGGTGCAGAAGGTAATAAAGCGGCCACACTATTTATTTAAGACTGAATTCTATCTTGAGTTCCCACTGGTGTGTGTAGCCTTTTTGTTCCCCCCCCAGACACAGTTGTGGTAGTAACGGTTTTTAATAGTAGAAGGGATAATAAGGAAGGCGGGTTATTTTTGATCTGCCGGACAAATGGCTCAATTGTGCTGCCTCTAGGTGCATGAAATCACTTGATATGTCAGGGGGTAATGTTATATAATAGCCTCCAAGGGGGCCCCATGGCAATCTGTCTGTGTCTGTGTGTGTGTGTGTGTGTGTGTGTGTGTGTGTGTGTGTGTGTGTGTGATTGTGTTTCTGTATATTTTTGTCAGCCTGCTCGTATTTAGTGTAAATGGAGCCATAAATGCAGTGTGTGTTAAGTGTATGTGGCTTAAGCTTTTAGTGGTGTGTCAAATCAAAAGCATGTTGTATTAACCTTTGAGCTAAAGCCTCCTCACTGTGGTCAGCTGGGTAATAATTGGTGTGCTGTATTACTTACTCTATCTATCTATCTATCTATCTATCTATCTATCTATCTATCTATCTATCTATCTATCTATCTATCTATCTATCTATCTATCTATCTATCTATCTATCTATCTATCTATCTATCTATCAAGCAAGAAACATCTGTCTGTGTGTCTGTCTGTGTATCTGTTTGTGGCTGGCATATCTCTCGGACTGTTAGTCAGATCGGCCTGAGCTTCCGGATGTTGCTTGCGCACGGCACAAAGGTGTGCATCCTTGATTGATTGTGAGGTTTCTTGGACCAAATATGAATATGTAGAAGTTATCATATTTATATCATATACTGGCAGTGAATACATGCGCACACTGAAGGCCACAGTAACCGACGGGCATGAAGTAGTCTCCAGCTAAACCCCGCCTCCCTCTGATTTGATTGGCCGCTGCGACCAAAGCATGAATTTACGAACGGGACACACACAGCAGACAGACACAGCCTGGTGTTACTTCCTCATTCAATGGACCCAACTTTCCAAACAAAATGTTCTTAAACCTTTCCACAAACATCACCAACTCCTCAAACCTGTCTGCTTTAGTGTAAAGATTGCACGTTACGCTATTTTCACTGTCATAGAGTTAACGTAGTCAAACACTTCTGCGACAGTGACGCTAATTTCAGTTAGCATGTCAATAGCGGTTTCCATTTAAACTAGCACGGTCTCGGATAGCTCTGCTACCGGTGAATGTAAACATGATCGCTTACACAGAATGTTTTAAAACCGTTAGAAACTAACACCTAAACGAGCTAAAGACTATGTAAGATGCAAAAATGCCCATCATTTTGTTTGCAAAGATAAATGCTGCTGCCTTCAAGCTGCAATCACCAATAAAAAAACATTTTCACCTGCTTTGCCCAAAAAGAATAGAGGATTATATGGGGCAACAATTATTAAAGAAATAACATAAGTCACATTGACGAGCGATGTGACAGCCATTTCAATGACTGTGTGACACTGCCTATATGTAGGCTACATCTGTTTCTGTGTCCCACTTTGATAGACGGGTTACATTTAAGCATGCATAAGCTACTGCTTCCTACGGGCACTGCACTAGTACTTCAAAAATACTGAACTACTCCTTTAAGATCCCAGCAGCACAGACAGAGACTCTTTGAATATTTTCATTCTTTTGTCGAGAACATACAATTAAAACGGTTAGTAGGTCATGAAGGCATAGTGAACCTATTATTATACTTTTTCGACTTTTATGACCTATACACGTTGTTATAATTATTTATAGTCATGTTTAACCATACTAAAGTATCAAATAATGACGTACATGCATTTAGACGTATTCCCTGCTGACCGTCTGGGGTGGCTGTGCAGAGCGCTAAACACTAGGGCAGCCGGTCGAGAATTCACTTGTTCAAATCGGTTCAAATTTCCTGCAATCGTGTTGTCACGATTCCGGATTTTTCCATGTATGGTAATGCTGCAACGTGGTGGCGCGCTCCGGCCATGCCCCCACCTTCCTGCTCTCAAATCTGCCCGCGCGCTGCTGAAAGTGTTCCGGAAGGAAGGTAACCAATCACAACGGAGTGGGGTTTGCAGGGGGGGAGGGGGGAGGAGGGGATGGGGGGGGGCGGAGATGGCCGAAGCACAGTGTTGACAGAGCATGCTGAATCGCCCAGATGAGAGGAAGCGTTTCCCGAAAATCTACATAGTTTTTTGTGATGTGATTCGTGTCACGTTGCTCTATAGCAGTTTTTAACAAGAAATTAAGACCAGAAAAGTAGATCTTTAATGTTTATTAAATGTTTCTTTGAAAATATGTTTAAATATGTAGTTTTTTTTCAGGTATGCTCATAATCTTGAGCATGGATAAATGTCATGTGTACCATAATCACAGGTTCCCTGAACTAGCCTCCATGCTGTATCTCAACACAATCTGACCTAAAACAGAACGTAATGGACAGCTCACATTCACTCTAGATCACTGAGGTGACTGAATCTGACCTGGGATCTCTGTGTGTGTGTGTGTGTGTGTGTGTGTGTGTGTGTGTGTGTGTGTGTGTGTGTGTGTGTGTGTGTGTGTGTGTGTGTGTGTGTGTGTGTGTGTGTGTGTGTGTGTGTGTGTGTGTGTGTGTGTGTGTGTGTGTGTGTGTGTGTGTGTGTGTGTGTGTGTGTGTGTGTGTGTGTGTGTGTGTGTGTGTGTGTGTGTGTGTGTGTGTGTGTGTGTGTGTGTGTGTGTGTGTGTACAGAATCAGGTTATTTAAAAAAAAACTGTGAAGTGAGTGGGGAGAGACACACGATGCATGTTTAGTTAAGTGCGTCTGTGTTTGAGTCTGTCTGTGGGTCTTTGCATATGTCAGGGGATTGTGTGTGTGTGTGTTACAGGTTTGCACACACTAGGCTTCTTTATCATATTTCTAGTATACTGTAAGTGTGCACAGGGTTGCTCTTTTGTAATGTTTCCTCATTGCTGACTTGTTGTCCTTTTTACAAATTAAATCCTTTATTGACACAGCCAGATAAATTGCCATAATTCATGTAAGGTATCTCGAATTCATCATCTGGTACATGTGTAACTATAATGTCTGCCATACTCTCCTGGCATACAGAAGAACATTCAAATACTCCACAAGTTGAGACACTTAATAAATGAATAGGGTCACATTTTTAACTTATAGATATCATCATGAAACTTTGCTAGTTGATAACTGTTATCAAAACAATATTTCTTTGTATTACAAATGTTTATTAAGTACGGGCTCCTAGTTTACTAGGAGCCCGTAATTATTACTCTCCACCATACTTATTCTTCTGACTTCTTCTGACTTCTTCTGACTTCTTATTCTGCCTCACATTTTCTAGCTGCTTCTCCTCCCACACCGTTGCACGTAGAAACTCAAAAATTTTGCACAACGTGCGTCCCCACCCCGCGGGGTGTGCTATTATACAGTTTTTTGAATTTCCGCTAGGGGGCGCTGTTATGAAGTCGCGACTGAAAGAACTTTGAGAGGCCACGCCCCGCACGCCGTAACTCCGATTGACTTGAAATTTCTCACACAGGTGTATGTTAGGGTGCTCTACAAAAAAGCCTCTGGGACCATAAAAATTCTTCAGGGAATATTTCCCGCTAATTAGCATAAAGTGAAAAACAGCGTGTTATCCACAACTTTCTGCAATTTCACTGTATCAACACCAAATTTCTCGTGAAGCCCCGGGGGACTACAATAAACATACCCGTAAAAGATTAGTAGGACAACTTGAAAAACATGGCCGCCATTGACCAAAATGTTTACGCAGGGGCGGGGCTTAAAAACACGTTGGCCATAACTCCTTAACCGTAGGTCCTATCATCATCAAACTTGCTGGGTATGTGCAGAAGTCATGTGGTAGCATGTCCCTTCGAAGCTTATCGCGATTAACCCATAGGGGGCGCCACAAATGGGCGGGGCATAATAACACGTTGGCCCTAACTCCTTAACCATAGGTCCTATCATCATCAAACTTGCTGGGTATGTGCAGAAGTCATGTGGTAGCATGTCCTTCGAAGCTTATCGAGATTAACCCATAGGGGGCGTCACAAATGGGCGGGGCTTAATAACACGTTGGCCATAACTCCTTAACCATAGGTCCTATCATCATCAAACTTGCTGGGTGTGTGCAGAAGTCATGTGGTAGCATGTCCCTCGAAGCTTATCGCGATTAACCCATAGGGGGCGCCACAAAAGTCACCCGACTCCGATTGACTTGAAATTGATTACACATGTACAGCTCATGGTGCTCTACAATTTCGCTCCGAGGAATTTTTTTTTAATTTCCGCTAGGGGGCGCTGTTCTTAATCCCTGACTGAAGAAAGTTTGAGAGGCCACGCCCCGCACACCGTAAATCTGATTGACTTGAAATTTCTCACACTGGTGTATTTTAGGGTGCTCTACAAAAAAGCCTCTCGGACCATAACAGTCAACCTGGAAATACTTTCGGCTAATTAGCATAAACTGAAAAACAGGGTTTTATCCACAACTTTTTTAAGTGTTACTCTATCAACGCCTAATGTCTCACGAAGCCCCGGGGGACTGTGAAGCACGTCTCCGAAAAATATCAGTAGGATGGCTTGGAAAACATGGCCGCCATTGACTAAAACGTTTACGCAGGGGCGGGGCTTAATTACAAATTGGCCATAACTCGTTGCCCGTAGGTCCTATCGTCGCGAAACTCGCAGGATACGTGCGGAAGACATGCCGTGGCGTGTCCCTCTAAGCTCGTCGAGGTTAACCCACAGGGGGCGCCACGAATGCGAAAACCGTCATTCGCCGATGCAATGTTTGCCGGGCCACGCCCCTTTCCCCCCGACTCCGATCGACTCGTCGTTTGTCGGACGTGCGCGGCTCGCGTCGCTCTACGGTAAAGCCTCTGGGACCGCGGGGGTCGGCCGTGATTTTTTTCCTTCCCCGATTCGCGCGGGGGCGGCCCGTACTTTCCAAATCTCCGCGGGATTTCTAGTTTTAATTTGTAATACATCGTCATATATTTCTTTTAGACATCCGTTCCGTTTCAATTTTTTACCCGGCCCGCGAATCAATAGAAAAAATTAAAAATAAATACATTTGTTTTAATTTTTTTTCTCCTACATGTGGAGCCTGTGCCATATCCGCACCTTGCACACTCTCCCAACCGTTAGGACAGCCGCGTAGCTTACAGCTAGGAATGTCTGCTGAAAGTTCCACAGCTCAGGATTTTAAGCCATGAATTGATGAACTTGCATCTAATAAAAGCTGTCAGTTTTCTAATGGGTTGTAAATAGGCCAATCTACGTGGCTAAATAGCATGCTAATATTGATGATAGTGTCAAGTGTCTAAGGATGAAAGCTAACATTATCTGGTTTCTAACTTTTGCCTTAAAGCCACTACGAGTAACATTTAAATATATTTTAAACAGCCTCATGTTTCCTCTCATAATCATAAATTACCTTTAACTGCAAACGAGACCATCAGTGCAAAGAAAGAAGTTTTTATATAGTTTTTATTACTGCATTTGTTCTGGTCGCACACCCAGTCCGATTTTCGGTTTGCGCATGACTATGGTCACATATTCGTATTGGTCGCAGATTTCAGTGTGGTGCAGCAACGCCATTTGAGAAGCCTATCCCTCCTGGTGAGGGAAGGGGAGCGGGAGCCTTGTTTGAGACAGTTATTTGTCGTCATAATGACTGATAACGGGGCTGAACCATCAAAGAAAAAAAAGAGAATGCAATGAAGAAAAGCAAGGGGGGAGTGATAGACGGGCGGGAGGAGGACGTTGCCAAGCAACGTGTACGTGTTTCACGGGAGTGAACTAGACTGCAGTGTTTACTCCTAAATGAATGAGCGGTAGCCTACTAAAACAAAGTTTATCATCAGATGACCATTATTCATCTGAAATAGTCATTATTTACAACAACATAAACACATTACCTCATCGTGATCCATACTAACTGCCGTCTCTCGTTCATTCGCTTTCTGTGAGGACACGTAATCTTTCAGCTCCGTGAGAGTGTTTAGTGAACCTGCATCAACTCATTGCAATCAGGTGTGTGTAGCACTGACTGGCATTAGTTGATGCAGTGTCACTAACCACTATCACGGAGCCGAAAAGAGTCCGGTGCCCTCACACTTTCAACACACATTTCGCTGCAAATCATGGAGCTATTAGCTCACACAATCCATTCTAAAGGATCTGGCCCTGTTGCTTTAAAAAACTGAAATCTACATGTTGGATAAAGCCAGATTTCAAATTTCTATTTTATTTTTTACAAAATATTAGTGTCCAAAGTTTTTGAACAGAATTTGGATACTAGGTGTCTGTGTGTGTGCGTGTGTCTGTGTGTCTATGTGTGTGTGTGTGTGTGTGTGTGTGTGTGTGTGTGTGTGTGTGTGTGTGTGTGTGTGTGTGTGTGTGTGTGTGTGTGTGTGTGTGTGTGTGTGTGTGTGTGTGTGTGTGTGTGTGTGTGTGTGTGTGTGTGTGTGTGTGTGTGTGTGTGTGTGTGTGTGTGTGTGTGTGTGTGTGTGTGTGTGTGTGTGTGTGTGTTACTGACCAGAGAGCATGTGCAGGAATGTTAATGTCTCCTTCCTTTGTTGTCGGTGCAGACAGCTGAGTGTGACTGTGCATATTCATGAAGCTCCCTCCTTCCTGGAACATGTTAACTTTTTACCAAGAAAAAGTGCCATAGATGAAAAAACAAGATGGAAAAATTAAAAAGAAAGAGAAAAGAGAAGAGGTGTGCATTCACATTACATTTGAAGGATTCACTCTAAGTACAGCTCCGTAAAAAATTAAGAGACCACTTTCAGTGTCTCTTGTTTTACTCTTTAGAGGCACATGTTTGAGTAAAATGAGCATTTTGATTTTATAATATAAACTACTGACATCATTTCTACCAAATTCACAATAAAAATACAGTCAATTAGAGCATTTTCAATAAGTAATGTAGAGAAAAAGATTTAAGAAAAATCCAGACTGGTCTCTTAATATTTTCCGAGACTGTATAAAAAGAGATAGAGGGGAAGGGGGCAGAAAGACATATCAAAATAAAGGAACCTGAAGTAAAGGTTCGGACAGATCCTACACACTTGCCAGTTCATTAATGTTTCTCTATCATTCTTGTTTTCCTATAGTTAGTTGCTGTGTTGGCAGTCAGCCAGCTTAAGATGTTATGCTCACTGGAAAACTTTCCATGCAAACAGGTCATGCGGCTCAGCATTGCATTAGACAAAACACTTTTAAAGAAACGTGTTGTAGTGATTTTGCCCATTTTATAAACCCTGCGTTCCGAATCGCATACTCTTTCTTTTTTCTATTCTACATACTACATTTGACAATAAAAATAATCTAGTTAAAATACAGTATGCTACAATTGGGACATACTTTTACTTATTTATTTCATCATAACATCGCGCCTTGATCTTGCCTCTTGCTTTTATATCCGTCGCATCCCCGTTTGTTTTCATATGGAGGCTCCGTCGATGTGACGTCACTTCACGTGTGCACTGGATTATGGGTCAGAATCGGCCAAATAGGATGCTGTTTTCAACACTAAAAATCTTGGCCGGATGTAGTAGACATCCGGGTACTCCTAACCACCCTAAATCTGGCCACAAGAATCGGAACATCTTAAATCTTTTTTTCTACCATACTAAATAGTAGAAAGTATGCGATTCGGAATGCAGGGAAAGTTTTATGAGACAAATGTGTGGATATTTATACAGCCGAGTTTCCACCAGAAGCCCCAGGAACTTAAAGGTTCCAGGAACTTAAAGGTTCCAGGAACTTAAAGGGTCCCTGTGGTCATGTGTTGTCTGGGTTCCCACTGGGGTCTGAAGTCCCTTAAAGGTTAATGTATATCAGAATGGAGAAGCAGTAAAGGTATCTGCACTGCACGTCATTTTATAACAGGCTACATTTAATAAATGTTGAGTTTGGACAGAATCAGTGAATCCGAATCAACAGATTATTTCTCTATTTTAGCAGAGACACGTGATCGTCTGGTGTAAAAAGAGGAGACTGGTGAGATGAATAGTGGTGCTGATGAAGTTGGCTGTGTGGCTGCTGTGGTCTGTTAACACGGGCAGCGGACAGATTATTCCTCTGTTTGTTTGAGCGGAGAACAGCGTCCATCTGACAGTAAAAAAGAAGAAAAATAAAAGGTGAGACTACTGAGCTGAAGTGTTGCATCGCTGCCGAGCGCGCTGTGCACCTGCTCCATAGACTGTAAACGGCTGCTATGATATTAACATGTTCGCAGAGAAAAAAGAAAAAAAGAGGCAAACACTAGCACAGCAGATGCATGATGTGTTGCCCGGGCGATAGTACGGAGGACGCTCATGTTGTGCTGTTGCTGTTCGCAAACGATCGAGAATGGATTAAATTCAAACCAGGAAGTGAGATTTGAACATTGCGGCAGGTAACTCCACCAATCAGACATCTTCAGAACTGTAGCCCCGCCCCAAAGGTTCCTGAACCTTTGCAAAGTCCTACCAATACTGAGCTCCACTAATAACTGGAATGCACTGTATACAAGTGAAGGTATTGAATGTTTCTGGCTTCAATGTTGCGGTTATGGGTCTAGCTTAGAGGACGTCTCGTTTTGGAACAATTTGGTTGTAGCCCATTGTCTGCCTTATGAAGATAGCAAAGATGCATCGTTTTGTTTTAATAAAGTTTTGAGAGTTATGGATCCCTGAAATTCTAATCCAATCCAATCCAATCCAATTGCATTTAGTTTTTTTCCCCTAAACATTTGAAATGTATTCTTGAAGTGCATACTTTAGAAGAAAAGAAAAAAACTCAGATATGTGCTCTGTTTTTTTTTTTATCAGCGTAAAAGCTTTTGTTGTAGATTGTAGTCTGTTTTTCTATCTACCGATCTCTCCTACAGATACTCAACTCAGCACTGTTTTCCTGAGTCACTGTTTTCCCAGAGATACTGATACAATGACCCGGCATGGCAATGTATCTGAGAGAGCAGATTTTAACAATGGAGACTGGAGCAGGAGTTGCGTGGCAGTATCAGTTGTTTGCCTGATTGTTTTTACTAAGTCAGGAGTGAAAGTACAGCATGTGTATTGCGATTGTGATAGAGATTGTGTGTGTGTGTGTGTGTGTGTGTGTGTGTGTGTGTGTGTGTGTGTGTGTGTGTGTGTGTGTGTGTGTGTGTGTGTGTGTGTGTGTGTGTGTGTGTGTGTGTGTGTGTGTGTGTGTGTGTGTGTGTGTGTGTGTGTGTGTGTGTGTGTGTGTGTGTGTGTGTGTGTGTGTGTGTGTGTGTGTGTGTGTGTGTTACAGAAGATAAATAGGGGGATCCCTTTGACTGGGGCCGCCGTGTTGAGTAGCTCTTTATCTGTGTTTGGAAATGTGGAGAATGTGTTTGATGTGAAAGAGAGCAGGAGAGTGTGTGTGTGTGGGACAGAGACAGAGAAAGAGAAAGGGTGATGAGAGAGAGAGAGAGCTTGAACAGAGGTATAGATATAAAAGAAAGGTGATTCATAATCTTGAATGTCTAAAAAAATACAATGAGAAGTTCAAAACAATTTCTCTATCATTGCTTGTGAGCACCAAGCCCAGTGTTCTAGCTTCCACCTGATTGCATTAGTTTAAGGCAGGACACTAAAAGGTATAGCTTTAGGGTAACAATGGTAACTTATAGATATCACCGTGAAACGTTGCCAGTTGATTACTGACATTAAAACAAATATATTGTGTATTGATATATTTGTATATTATTGTATTATTATATTGTAATATATTTATATTTATTAAATACAACTTTGGCTAACTAATTATGCATGAACTTGTATCTCTTTGAAACCCAACATCTATATGTTCGGTTCCAAATCTTTATTTAAATTTTACAACATAATCATTTCCTAATGAGTTTTTACTGAACAGATTTTGGATACAGCCTTCATTATTTTACAGATGAAAAAGCCAGCAGTGTCTGGTTTTAAAGCAGGTGTTTTTAGAACCATAAACTATAAACTAGAGTAAAAACTAGTCAATAGAGTAGGTTGGCCTATTATTAAGGAAGGCTTTTCCTCATGTTACAGTGTGGGCAGGGCTGCTGTTGTCTCTTGCAGCTGTATGGAGCCACAGCAGCTGGGCTTAAACATGGCTCTGCTGCCAAAGTGCATTTGCTCCGTAACTTGTTCCTGTCAGTTATTCCAACTTCACACATTCCTGCTGGGTTAAACATTAGGATGAAACGCTAAAGCGGATATATCCTTTACCTCTTACATGAAGTAGAATTGAGTTTAGGAGAGCCACTGTATCCACTTTTGACCTAAGTGTATCTATTTGGGATGTGTCCTTATGCTAGACACATCTTGCCTGTTGTGAATGTACACTCAACAAAAATATAAACGCAACACTTTTGTTTTTGCTCCCATTTTTCATGAGATGGACTTAAAGATCTAAAATTCATTCCAGATACACAATATTACCATTTCTCTCAAACATTGTTCACAAATCTGTCTAAATGTGTGATAGTGAGCACTTCTGCTTTGCTGAGATAATCCATCCCACCTCACAGGTGTGCCACATCAAGATGCTGATCTGACATCATGATTAGTGCACAGGTGTGCCTTAGACTGTCCACAATAAAAGACCAGTGAGTGTATATGACTGCTGTATGTTTGAGGTGGTGGTCGGAGGGGCCGTAGGCGCTGAATGGAAGCCACGCTTCCGTCAGTCTGCCCCAGGGCAGCTGTGGCTACTACTGTAGTTTACCACCACCACCGGTATGACTGTGTGTGAACGAATAGAACCCGGATCCCTGTAAAGTTGTGGTCTATGTAAAGCGCTTTGAGTGCGAGAAAAGCGCTATATAAATTAAATATAATTGAAATGTGTTTTTTCGCATCTCCCCTCTCAAGTTACCATAATTTGGAAGGGGGTCCTCCGAAGGAGGCAGCCACTAGTACAGCTTCCCTGGAGCAGTTTGGGGTTAAGTGTGTTGCTCAAGCAGATTGTTATTTTTTAAAATATTTTGGCAGTCTCTAGGCACACCGTGGACCCATGGATATGTTGGAACACATTTAAAAAGTGCATTTAGCATAATATGTGACCTTTAACTGTCACTTTCACTTTCGTTTTCATCTCTGTGTCAAACAGCTGGTCCGATCAGCTGTTCGGCTCATGAGCCTAACGTCCCCGACAGCGGGAGTCAGTCCAAAAACAGATGATTGCTAGGCTAGTTATGATCACTTTTAAATCCTAAAGCAAAATTATGAAATAAAGGTCTCTCTTCCCCTCTCTCTGTCTATCTGTCTGCCGGTCTTTGTCACCGCACAGTCACTCCAACAGCATCGGCAACACAAAAAAAAAAGGCGTCGACAGCCGCCACCCCCCATATTAAACGGTTAAACGTGTACACGAAAAAATTGCAGCCGTGTAACCGTTTAGAAATTGTTGTAAACGTTCACACCCCTAGTATGCGCATACAATGGCGGAGCAGGTAGAAATCCTTCCCAATGTCTGTTTTGATGGTTTTTATCATGTTTTATCACACTTACGGATCTGAGATGATGCTAGATAACTCGCTGCTTGAAGACCGCAGTGCATTAATGTGGTGACGTAGGGACGAGCGAGGGGACCATGGACATATAAAGAAATGGACAGCGGATTGAAACACGGCGCTCATTCATTCCTATGAAAGCTGCTCATTGGCGCAGAGAAGCCACAAGGAAGTATTAATGCGGAAATACCATGCGGTCCAGAAGCATGACGTAGCGGCATTATGGACCTATCAAGAAAGAGGGCGGCAAGCGTAGCCATGACGTAGTGGATTGGTAGCGGATGTAGAATCATTCTTGTTCTGTAGCATCCGTAGCATCTAGCATTGTAAGCTAAAGGTGTAAGCAAGCACAGTTGTATTGCTTACCGACCATGGTCCTATAAGTCACTAACCCCCCGATGATTCGCTATATGTGATCTTTAAATTACACTCCGTTTTTGTAAAGTAATACAGTGGTGAACAAGTTCTAAACGGAGATTCCTCCAGCCATCTAAACCAAACTAGTGGACTAGCGCTGTTTTGATAGCATGTGTTACATCTTTATTGGTCCTACAAATCCCTCGGTGACTCTAAGTGTTAAAAAGTCACCAAAATGCCTAAAACCTATCAACGTCCTTCATGTTAAATAAAGGGAAAACCTCAGACACAAGAAGTTAATGGAGCCGTGCACTGAGCATGGACCTATAAAGAAAGCACTGAGCCCTCTCGGAGACCGGGCCGAAAACTGAAACATTTGTTTCACTACGACTCTGTTCCGCTGCCCACGGCTGCCCACTCCCTCCTCCTCCCTCGAAAACCAACTGAAAGCCGTTAAAAGCCGTTGGGCTAATAAAACGCTTGAGGTGGCGTTTTGAAATGAGAAAACTTCAGTTTTACCAGCATATGGTCTAAAGATAAGTATGAGCGTATGATTGATATTCAGAATTCTTTTGCGGAGACACAATCTTGTTTGCCGCTTGTATTGTGTGGACGAGGAAATCTGCCTAAGGACCGCATGAAAATAAGCTCCACCCCACAGCCCCATTCATAGCATGCAGTACCAATGGGTTGGCCACATGTCCTCCATGCTGGCTACTCGGAGAAGGCACAGTCCTGGGGGCCTGGAGGGGACTGCTAACTGCAGTCACTGACAGGAAGTTAGCTAAAAGAACCATTCCGCTTACTGAACCTTTAACCGATGCTTCTGGTGTTTTCAGAGACGATACACAGAGAGGAGAATGTCAGTCAATCTTCCTTCAAAGTCCTTTAAGAGGGACACGTAGCTTTTGTCATTTGTCAAATCTGACAGCACACCTGGTGTCTCCTCGCTGACACACAATAAGATTCACATTCATTAGCTGTATGTGTTTCAATGTGTGTGTGTAACCAATGGATTGTTCTAATGTTCCCAGCTTCAGGCAAATTGCAAACTCTCCGAGATGACAGAGGCCCATGGAATGTTTATATAGTGTTTTTGTGCACGTGTGTGTTTGTGTGACGTGTGTGTGTGTGTGTGTGTGTGAGTTATGTAAATGTCCGTGTTATTGGCATGGTGGAACTTGTTTGCTTACAGCACAGCAGGACATAATAGCTTAGCGAGATTCCTCCTCTATAAGCTCTTAACATCATAGATCTCTCTGAGAAGAAGAAGAAGAAGAAGAAGAAGAAGAAGAAGAAGAAGAAGAAGAAGAAGAAGAAGAAGAAGAAGAAGAAGAAGAGAATGAAGTTGATTTGTATTTGACATTGTTGTTGGGATTTGAATCTGCTGTAGATTTGGTCAAGATGTTTACCTGTCCACTTTGTCGTCTCATCCACATGGTAAATACATGTTGTACTTTGCATTACTGGGTCTTGTGATCATTTTTTTGAGATTATAAAACTTTGACTAATGCAACTCATGATGCAATTATTATGAACATAATCATGGCATCTAATTGTGAATACTGTTTAACATACAAAAAATAAGTGTTTTGCTTCATGCACATTATCACTCACTCACTCACTCACTCACTCACTCACTCACTCACTCACTCACTCACTCACTCACTCACTCACTCACTCACTCACTCACTCACACACACACACACACACACACACACACACACACACACACACACACACACACACACACATTATCCAGCTTGGCTTGGACGCAAGAAGTTAACACCCGCTGTATGGGGGTTGTTGGAAAAGCCTTTCTGCGAAACGACGTACAAAGAAAGCTTACAGAAGGTGATTTATGAGTTTAATGAGCGTGAGTATCTGAGCGTGGATTGTTTTCAGCACATAATGAGAAGATAAAATGAGCCCTCCTTGATAGAAAGTTCAGTGCATTTGTGGTGTCCTCACTTTAACCTTTAACCTGTTATCTTAATAAAACACACACACACACACACACACACACACACACACACCTACAGTTCCTACAGTTCTTCAACTTGTCGACAGCCCAACGCTGTAACATTTGCACTTGAACATTCAAGTATGCACCAAGAGAGCACCACCATAAATATAGAAATAGTTTGACGACAGTTGTAGGAAGGCAGGCTTTCACACAGAACAAACACACACACACACACACACACACACACACACACACACACACACACACACACACACACTCTCTCTGGCCAGCTGCTAAGGGCAGGCGAAAGCTTTTGAATGGGAGTGACAGCTGTGGATTCCTCAGGATGAAGGAGGGAGAGAGAGAGAGAGATTGGAGAGAGAGAGAAGCAGTGAGATAAACTGTGGGAGGAAGAAGTGTGTGTCAGTGTAGAGAGCATGTAGTGGAGAGAGGGATGAGAAGTAGAGAAAGAGAGACAAGGAGGAATGAAAAGACGTGTCAGAGATGGAACACCTGCCATTCATTCTCTCACTCACTTCAACCAAATTTGGACACTTTATCTAGACTTCTCTAATGTAATGAAGCAGTTTGAAATACACTTGATTTAACTGTATCTATCTATCTATCTATCTATCTATCTATCTGTCTATCTGTCTATCTGTCTATCTGTCTGTCTGTCTGTCTGTCTGTCACCCACAATCATACTTTTTCAGATATAATATAAAAACAAATGAAGGCAAGACACTGTAGGTGAATAGGGTTACATTACATTTTGAACTTATAGATATCATCATGCAACTTTGCCAGTTGATTACTGACATCAAAACAATTGTTTATTGTTATTACAATATTTCCAGGAATGTTTGAATAAATATGCGAATCCAGCAATATCAAACTTATTATGTGGGAATTTGCATCTCTATGATAACAATAAATCTATATGTGGCATAACGCCAACGTATTAGTGTCCAAGGCTTTTACAGAACAGATTTTGCATATAGCCTTTTTTTCATTTTATAAATCAAAATAACATGTACACGTCTTTAAAACTGCGAACAAATCTTTCTGAAATAACCTTCAGAATTGTTCTGAGGATGAATATGGAAAGTTTAGTTTGTGTAATCGCTTTGGAGGTTCAGCATTTTGATTTAGAATATTGAAAAAACTCAAACAATGTTGAGGTAAAGATGGCTGTAGACCTATAGGAGAAATACGCAGATGCAAACAGACAAGGTTTAGTCAAATAAACACCTAAATGTACGTAAGTGGACCTTTTTATTGTATGAAAGAAGTCATGTTATGGAAGCAAAATAGCCAACAACTCTCTAACTTGACCAGTACTTGAGTAAACGTATGCATACAATGAACACAATTATTCAAATCAATCAATATCTCATTTAAGAATGACACAGAAATCTGACCAAGCATTCTATGACACTGGGTGTTTGATGTAACAGACACACAGTTGAGTTGATGGTAGTGACGTGTGATGAGAGAGAGGCAGAGCATGTGATCCTAACTGTCTAACAGGACTATTCATAGAGATCCTGTGTTGCACAAGGCTCATTTAGCAACTCTGTAGATCTGTGTGTGTGTGTGTGTGTGTGTGTGTGTGTGTGTGTGTGTGTGAGATTATTGGTTGCACCCTCACCTCCTGCACCTTTTTACACTATTTGGAGTCATAATCACTTCTATATACTAATACATGTAGTTTTTGCCCTATACACTTAATGATTATACACAGGTTAAAAATCAGCCAAAAGCAGTTATTGAACATTGCTGCTCTAACGTATGGATTTCATTGATTGGTTAGAAGTGATGAGTATTACAGGAGTATTACAAATAGACAAAGAAGTGTATATTATGATGACCACACACACCCACCACAGTGGAACCATAGATAGTATATCAAATGGATGTAGCATCAGGGCTGACCTCAGTTATTCCTACTGCATCCAATTTTCCTGGCTTATGCTCGTCGCCATCTTGTGAGATTTTTCCTCCGCCTCACTCCTCTTGCCGAAAAAGGGCATCGATGTGACGTTGGGGGGAGGGAGATGACGGGCGGATAGCTGTCACTCAAGAGATTGCGCCAATACATTTTAACCTCCAAAAGAATAAAAACTAGCCTGCTAGAAAAAAATCACCCCCCTCAGTGTTGCCATGGATATATGACCTAAACATACAGACTAGAATGGTTTTGTGGAGCAGCCTGTAAATAGGTTTAATAAGACTGTGAAAACTGCCTGTTTAACAAATGAGTCAACAAAAAATTGCTCAGTCTTGGTACCACGTCCTCGTGGCCACAGAAGGTACTGCAATGTTTGTCACTTCCTCATTGGATGCTGTTAGACATCGCTGTGGTTGGGGCTTGAATGGAACACACAGCAGCACCTACACAGCCTCACGTGTCATCAACGAGAAAATCAGAAGCTGTCACTATATCTGCTGAATCCACTTTGATTGACGAGGATCTCTGCATAGGCACAACACATACACTTCCCCTAAAAGTGCAAGTTAGCATAACGTAGCATTGCATTAGCATTCTCAATCAGCAGAGATGATGCATGCTGGGTAATGGCTACTAATAGGCAATGATTGTCACCGACCATAGACAGTGCATGTGTCTGCACCCTGCTATGTTCTATTTAACAGTAACAAACAAACAAACAGGAAACGAGAAACCCTTCACATTATTACACAATGGGAAATGAAAGGAATAGTGCAACATATTGCAAAATATATTTATTTGTTTATTTCTTGATGAGAGTTATAGATAAGAAGATCCAAACCGCTGTAATGTCCGTCCGTTCTACATGAAAGTGCAGCCAGGAGATGCTTCTAGTGTAGGATTAAGACTGTTAGTGAGGGGAAAACAGCTAGCCTGGCTCTGTCCAAAGGTCCAACAACAAAGTGTTACATGAAGTATATTTTCTGTATAATGGCTAAGCAAGGCAGAAAGTAAAAAAGTGCATCTCTCTATGTATATGCCCGCTATGCTCTTGTGTGTAAAGAACACAATTAGTTTCAAAACGACAATGTTCTTGGCTACTTTATTACACTTTGTTTTACCAACAAACAAGGGTTATTAATGTCTATTTAATTACTCTCGGATCTAACTCCAATTAGGTTCAAGATTCATTCAAGCTCACTCAGTCCCCCCAAACAATTGAAGTAGATGAGAACACAATTGAACTAGGTTGTCAATAGTTGACTGAGTAGTTTTCCATAATGCCCTGTGATGATGGGTGTGTTTGTATTAAGGGATTGTATGTTCAGTTTGTGGTGTGTTGCCTTCAGGGCCAATGTTAGTCATTAATAGGATTGGTTAACGGATGTCAACGCTCCCTTCAGCTTCTTTACTGAAGACACATGGAGTCAATGTTTAGTGATTGTGTGTAAGAAAGTGGTTTATTAAAGACGCCATGTTTTGACTGTATGAGCATGGCTGTGTTCGGAAAGCCATACTAATGTCCTACTCATACTCATTTTGACATCAATTTGAGTATGTGACGGTTTGCGTATGCGAGTTTGGGTAGGCGAGAAATGCTAACTTCCGGGAAAAAATTTGGGGTATGGATCGATTGGATACTTTTCCTACTCAACCGCCCCACAATGCATTGCATCTTTTCAAACGACATGGAAGGTTTTTTTTATATTCTTTATTTACAATTCTGCATTTCCTACACAACCCAGGACTGTATGTAAAAATCTAGTTCCGTATCTCACCTTTTGGGGCGCTAAACAGCGTCTAAACGGCCGGAATCTTATAAGAAGAAGAAATTCTTTATTGCTTGAGTATACTTCAGTGTGAATGTTTCGACGCACCTCGCATACACAATCAATCTTTAAGTAGACAGTATGTAGTATATAGATGTTGAGTATGTAGGAGGGAGGACGTTAGCATGGCTTTCCGAACACAGCCCATGTGTATACCAAGGGACAGAGGGGAGGAGTCTAAACACAGGAAGCCGCCCTGCTTCTCTCATTGTTGTGTTTTTTATAGACTCAACTTCCTGCCAGTCCCCCCCCCCCTCCCTCCTCCTTCCCCCAGCCCGCTACCATGGTTACAATCCATGTTGTTATTTATGGGATGGATTGTCAAGAGAGGCGTTAGAGATATGATGCTCACCACTGGACAAAGAGTGACAGTATACAAACAATGTTCTTTTCATAATACCTTGAATGTATCCCAGGCAGCATTTAACATTAGATTAACTTAACAAAAAGCATTCAAAAACATATCCATGTAAAGCTTCTAGAGTCTGCAAGATAGTTTTATTCTCAGGCAAGGTGTCTCTGCTGTGTGGATGACATTATGAGGAAATCAACAGTTTGGTGTTGAACAAATAGAGACAGAGATAGAGGGAAGAAGGGAGGGAGGAGAAGAAAGAGAAGGAGTTAAAGTAAAAGAGGATGTGGCCTGCAGCAGTAAAAGATGACTGGAGGGGAGTGGAGCGTTCTCTGTCTAATTATAGATCCCGCTGTGAGCTTGGCGGAGGCAGAAGTGCTACTGGGCTTTTTTCACATAGCCGGATATTTACAAGACAAACACACACGGGTATGTGCCTTTGACTTTACTTATTGTTTGCTTCTGTGTGTGCGTGTACGTGTGCAGTTTATCACTTCTGTGGACATTAATGTAACTTGTGAATAGGATGTGTGACCTGTTGTATCAAACTTTAATGCCTGCTGCTGTGGTGTGTGTGTTCGTGAGTTTGGCAAACTCTGATTCTTGAGTGTCATCCACTCAGAGTTGAGTAGAGAGAGAGAGAGACAGAGTGAAAGACAGGCAGGCAGGCAGGCAGGCAGGCAGGCAGGCAGGCAGGCAGACAGGCAGGCAGGCAGACAGACATTTTTCCTGTATTGTGTTAATGTCTATCTCACTTGTTCTGTGATGCTCTTCTAATAATTGTTTTAACAACAGCAATATATTAAAAGTTGCAAGTTGCACACACACACGCACACGCACACACACACGCACACACACGCACACACACACACACACACACACACACACACACACACACACACACACACACACACACACACCCACAGAGCTTGCTGACCTTATAGACAGCAGTGCTGTCTGATTGTTTATGGAAACTCAGTGAGGACTTAGGAAACTGGACCCATGCTGCATTATACATCAACCTCCCCACCAACACACACACACACACACACACACACACACACACACACACACACACACACACACACACACACACACACACACACACACACACACACACACACACACACACACACACACTCACACTCAGTCCTGTCTGTCTCTTACACATGTACACACGCACGTACACACCCATGCTCACATCTCCCATAGTTAAACAAACATTGGTTTGTTATGTTTTAAGCATTTACTTAAATTGCCCAAATTGAATGTCCAGGAGTGGCCAGGTATTTCTTACTCTGTTTCAGTCATGTATCTGTTATATTTTTTCTAGATCAGTCCCTGAATGCCTCCTGACATGATCCATGGAGGGAGTATTTGAGTATAGAGGAAGGTTACAAATGCACTTTCAGCACAATGTTCACGCTATGCTTTTATAGATTTAGGAAGTGAGGAATAGTATGTTCTTGACAATGGATAACAGTTTGGTAGCCAGCCATTCCTGTAACAAGTACCTTTGAGCAGAACCTTCATCATCAACCAATCGTCTAACATTTATGCTGGTTCCACGTTCTCAAATGGGAGGATTTGCTGTTTTTTTTTTATCATTACAAATTTAAATATAGTTTTGTTTCAGAATGGGTTGGTCATTTTTTTTCCAGACCCTGGGAAAAAGACGGCTATGGAAAAAAAAAAAGGTTTCTGCTATTACAAATATTATATTAACCTTTAATATATGTTCTCTGTTTGGACATATGCATATTTAATCAAAAGATAGAACACTTAAAAACATGTATTATGCATGGCATGAGGCTGACTAACCGTGCAATGTGTTCTTTCTCTTTTTTCTCTTGCTAATGATCAGACCTCTCGTCTTGCTTACAGTAAGAAAAGCCAGACTTGAACCTTTGGGCTCTGACCCTGGGTCTGTTTGCTTTACATGAAATGGGAACTCTTTTCTTCTTTGGCTATGCTGTAAACTTGGATCAGTCAATCCTTTGGAAGGAATATCTCAAGCACACACACACGCATGCACACACACGCACGCACGCACACACAGCACACAGTTTAGTACCTCAAGCATGAGTTGCTCTGGCATTATAAACAACACATTGTTCTATTGCCTGGGCATATACAGTAGAACGAGATAAGAAGGAGAAGTGTTGGATAGCTTATACCATGAGGAGAAGCTTTTCAACACACATGCACACAGACGTAGACATTACAATCACACACTTTGATTTCCCTCTTCCTCTCAAACATCACATACCACTGATTATGAGTTTGACCTACTCAGTGATGTCAGAGTCACACCATCTGCTACCTGGCTGGCTATGTGTGCTTTGATAATTAAAAAAACAGTGTTCATTTGCCGCCTAGGTTCTGTAAACATGCATGTTGCTAGCTACAGTGAGCCCTTCGGTGACATTGTTTACATGCCCAATTACAAAGCTTAGGCTGTGTATTTACACTGTAGTGGATGGTGAGGAGATATTCACTGATATTTCAGACAAGAAAAGTGACTTTTGACAGCAAGCGTTCTCCAGGATTGCTGACTCCACCTTTAAAGGGCTTTATTTCCATCAAAGTTATTTTAAACCAACCGCCTAGCAGAGGTAATGACAGCTTTATCTTTAATGAAAGTAGCTGTTAACTCTGAAAGCTGTAGTGTGATTCACACACACACACACACACACACCACAACACAGTCAAAACAGAAGAAGTTGTAGCTATATATGGACGTGTGAAAAGATGAATTGGTGGCGTCTGCTTTGCAGCCTGTTGACTTAGTCCAGGCTGAGTGTCACTAGTGGCACTATGCTGCCTGTCAGCACACACTCACTCCACCTAGCACAGCTTGGGACAGATTGCTGACCAACTCGCCTTTCTTGTCTTTTGACTCACTTCTCTTTCTCTTTAGTGGGTTCTGCCCATTTAATCCTCTTGTTTCTGTTCTGTTTTAAAGGTGGTGAGGGATAGAGAGAGGGAGAGAGAGACACACATGCACACACACACACACACACACACACACACACACACACACACACACACTGTATATAACTAATATAATGTTCATAATGTATATATATCGTTCATATTGTGTATTGTTTGAATATTTTGAATTATTGTATTGTATTTGATGCTTTGCTTCGGCAATATTGTTTTGTTTTTAAACATGCCAATAATTTGAGTTGCCATTTTGAATTGAATTTGAATAGAGAGACAGAGACAGAGACCGAGACCGAGACCGAGACACATAGAGAGACACACAGAGACAGAGAGAGAGACACAGACACAGAGAGAGAGAGACACAGAGACACAGAGACAGAGAGACAGAGAGAGAAAGAGACACAGAGACAGAGAGAAAGAGACACAGAGACAGAGAGACAGAGAGACAGAGAGAGACACAGAGACAGAGAGACAGAGAGAGAACCCTTGTATATTCTTGTCCTACCTGTTGAACCAGTCCTGGCTGAGCATGAGTTCAGAATAAAAGAATAGAAAAGGGAGGAATCAGAGGGAAGGGATTACCTGCCAGGCCATGGGATAGACAGCCACACACACACACACACACACACACACACACCCACACACACACACACACACACACACACACACACACACACACACACACACACACACACACACACACACACACACACACACACACACACACACACACACACACACACACACACACAAGCACATACATGACACACATGAACACACACATGAATACACACACACACACACACACACACTAATATACATGCACACACGTACACAAACACACTAATATACAGTACATGCACATATACAGTATACAAACACACTAATATACAAGCACACATATGTACAAACACTAATATACAGCACATGAACACACATGCACACCCACACACACACACCTATACATGCACACACGTGTACACACACACACACACACACACACACATACACACACGCTACTATACATGCACACACATGTTGCACAAAGCATCTCGTTTGATCTGTACGGCAGAGTACATGAGACAACTAGCTAATCGTTGGGATAGATGCACATTCCCAACGGCCGGTAGAACCAGTATTTTTTGCCTCGGTAGTGATTTCCATAGTGACACACTCATATTACCCTACACACACACACACACATACACACACACACACACACACACACACACACACACACACGAACACACACACACACACACACACACACACACACACACACACTTACCTATCAGTTTAGTTTTATATTGAGCTTTGTTTTACAGAAGACCTTACCATACTACTGGACATAATATATTTTGTGGCATCATTACATCCAACTAAAATACATTTAGGTGTGTCATATATTATAAGTCAGTCCTGGTTGAACAGGTGTGTAAATAAGACTTTCAGAGACTCATCCGCTGTTCCACATCCTCAGCAGCTACTACACTCACACATACAACAGAAGAAGAACCACAAATACCCTGCGTTCCAATCCCCATACTTCCCTACTATTTAGTATGCCAGAAAAAGATTTAGGATGTCCCAATACATGCACCTCAATTTTAGTATGCTGAAAATACATAAATTCCCCCACTAACTCCAATAGCATTTTGGAGTATTCATCTTTATTCATGAAAAATAAACTTTTTTCTCTCCTGTGGCCCTAAACATCTTCTGTACTTTAGTATGTAGTGTAGTAAAAAGGAAAAGTATGTGATTTGGAACACAGGGATAGTTTCCAAAATGTGTTTTCATATCAACAGGACTTGAGACCGTCAATGACAGTAACATTGATAGGAGAGAAGGGGTCAAAAAACAAAGACTGCATTTCCCACAATTCCCGTGTTGACACATTTCTAATTAAACATCTATTGCAGCTTTTAAAATGCAGTTCATTCATATTCACAGACGATGCTTGTCTGAGTGAACCGTTCATATTGTTTAAACTAGAGTGATAGCTCTTTGTCAACCAAAGCAGGGAGATCTTTAAATCTCCCTTCAGTACTGTTAACGCAGTGTGTGTGTTTCTAATTGGTATTCCACTTCCCTGACAGTTTGTGCTTTGTGTGTTATTTTTATACATACTGTATCTTCCCAGCTCTTTTCCCACAGAAATACTCAAACTTTCAAATATGTGCTCTGTGCTAAATCAACACAGAATGGCAAAGCACAGGCTCAAACTGTGTTATTCCTCTTGAGTGAGTGCGACATG
>NC_137211.1:30510370-30520991 GCF_949987685.1 Ammodytes marinus | reverse complement strand
ACGTACATTATTACAGAGTAGCGCTATAAGATTCAATTTAAAGATATAACCAAAACATATTAAGATCTGCTTGATAGGTAATTCAACCTGCATCATAACTGCATATCATAGACCACAGTAACCTATATTCACAACTATAGGTATGCTTATCATATTGATTTAATATATGAGTCCCAAGCATTTCACAGTAATACGTGTGTGTTTTTCTGATGACTGAGCTTTATTTCGTGGTGTTGCCATTGAGTGTCGCTGATTCCCCGAGTCAGGAAAACCTTGCGGTAGCTCTACACATGGTCTAAAGTTGGTGTGGGAATATGCACACTTCTCCGTAAAGAATGTTTTTATAAATACCAACGTTTGCCACTGCACATTTTCCCGCACATTTCTGCCTGTCTACGCAAGGTTTTTGTGCGCCGGAAGCTTTATAAATGAGGCCCCTGGTGTGGTGATGGGTTTACACAACATTCTTTAAAAAGAATAAAAAATAAAAATCACAGGCCCCAATGCAAATACAATAAGTATATTTCAAACATGGTTTCATTGCCATACTCTTTGAGTAGAATATATCTGGTATGACCTTACAGCTAAATCATTTTGTAAAACATGTACAGTATGTTGAACACATAATCTACTCATATTGGCCCTCATTTATCAATCTTGCGTAGACCAGAAAAATGGGTGTACGTACATTTCCACGCAAATCTCGGCATTTATCAATATGGACGTGAGCGTAGGGTACGCTCAAATCCCACGCCAGCTCTCAGCTCGTGTACGCAAATTTGAAAACAGCTTGGACTCGCAGTGCAGGCTGTGCCGGGTAGCCGATGACTTTGTTGGACAATTATTAGAAGATAATACAAATGCAGTGCAAATAAGACCGAAATAAAGTTATTAATCACTTAAAAATGAGCAGCTTGTGGTGTGCAACTGAGTAGGAGAGCTGATTCAATAGTGCGCACACCGGCCACTTAGGAGGGCTGCATGGGACTGCATAAGGGCAGTTGTCTCCGTCTTGGAGCAGCTGGGGGGACACTGAGGCACGGGGGCTGCATTCATTCAAAATGTTAGCCTAAGTATTAAATATGTAGAAGACATACACTGCTCTTTATGATACAAAAAATACACGGCACAACATTCAGCTTAACATTTTATTTATTTGACGCACTTTGTAGATGTTAGTTCCTCTTTTAATGTGTCACTGTCATTAATGCTAAAGCGAGCGATTTATTTCCACCGTTAACCGGCACGTTGTTCCTATCTGCTGCTGGTGCTGCTGATCGCTGCCGGGTCGGCTTGTGCAGCTGACGGCCGGGCTGACCACTCGTGCCAAGCGCATGCTGTCATACAGTAAAACGCTAAATGTGTTATTTTTAGTTTTTAAAACCCTTTTGAATAGTGCTATCTAAAAGGGCCAATACATTCTAATCATTCAAATCTCTGCAGACGTGTAGCCTATTTATTTTATGGGGACCATTATCGGACAGTTGGTGCGTCTTTTTCTCCTCCACCACTTATATTATGCCCGCAGCCCCGCACCACCAGTTGGTTGCATTTCAGAACAGCAACACGCTTTTTTTAGTGGCGATTTTGAGTCAACACCAACGCTGTTGACCGCAGCAGTTATTTCCTTCCTAACTGCTGCCTTCTGTCGTTCTTTGATGCTGCTTGTAGGCTAATGCTCCGAAATGAAACTCTTTTTTTCTTCTACTTTCGCTGTTATTCTGTCAATTTCTACTTCAGGGAAGTGCCGTATTGCGCATATCCATGTCGTAAAACCTCTGGGCGAGGCCTCTAAACTGAGAAAATATAGGGGCGTGATACGCTAGTTTTCATCCGCCGCATTTATCAATAATGGCCTGGCGTACGCTGAGATTGGCGAGATACGCTTGTTTGATAAATCCCACGCGACACCTGGCGTAGGGAGGTATTTGCGCCAGAATCTGCACCAGTTTCCACGCAAAATTGATAAATGAGGGCCGATGTGTCTACACAGTGTCACACACAACGTATTGTCTTTTAAAAAGTTCACTGAATGAAAGTATCTTCAATTGGAACAGAAGCCTACCACATCAGACCATTCAGCTTCTCTGCCATTTAACATATATACAGCTGTCGTTTACACTTCTCCCACAATGTGTGTTGTACATTTTGCAACTTTTAAAGGTTCAGTAAGTGGAATGGTCAGTTTAGCTAACTTCCTGTCAGTGACTGCAGTTAGCAGTCCCCTCCCTCGTCCCTACGTCACCACATTAATGCACTGCGGTCTTCAAACAGCGAGTTGTCTAGCATCATCTCAGGTCCATAAGTGTGATAAAACTAGTGGTGGGCCGTTATCGGCGTTAACGTGCTGCGTTAACGCCAGACTCTTATCGGCGATAAAAAAAAATATCGCCGTTAATCTCTTATTCCACCTCCTGTTCGGCTCAGGGAGCCAGTCATTTGTACAGTTCAGCTTAGACTCGGCCGTAATGCTGCTGCACACACACACACACACACACACACACACACACACACACACACACACACACACACACACACGCTGCATGTCAGAGACGAGGGGCGAAGCTTCTCTCACACACCCGCCGCTCTCTCTCTCTCCATCACTTGCCCACGACACAATCGGGTATTGGAACGCAGGGTGGGTGTGTGTGGCCACTAGGGTTGGGCACCGAAACCCGGTACCAGTATGGCACCGGTGCCGACGTAAGCGGTAGTAACCAGACCGAATAAGAATGAAAGTTTCGGTGCCTCATTTCGGTGCCGCCGTCCATGGGTGCCGCCTTTCTTTATATGTCCATGGGTGCCGCCCCCTGCTGTAGTCACGTTTGTATTTTGACAGACTGATCGCTCTTTATGTCATGATCGATGAAGCATGTCCGCTCGCGGATGCTGTTCTGTGAACACCGCAAGGAGCATTTCTCACCGGGCTGTGAGTGACGAGAACGAGCCCGACCGTCTCGAGGAGCGCGCGCACGAGTGCTCAACACTCGCTCACGTTCGCAGTTTCACAGACTGATCGCTCTTTATGTCAGACTATTGTTGAACGTCAATGCAATGCATTTCTTTTTGCAAATGACACGCGATCTAGCAGTATTGTCACGCATGTATTAGGCACGTGTAGGCTGACGATGAGGCAGCGGCCGCCTGCACGCTTCCTCCCGTCAGCTGTTCTAGTGCTGCCTTTACGCACGGCGGTGGAGACAAACCCAAAAAACACACAGCGGAACACGGCGGCCCGGTGATATGGAAACGTTTAACAAGACACTTCATAAAGACACACTTAAAATAATGATCTCTGCCCATACAAAAAGCTCTGACTTGGATAACGTTATGGAGCGATCGATTTATAAAACCATCCGGTAGGCTACATGTGTCTGATGACGGGCCGTTATATTAATAATAAACAGCGCTGCACATTATAACAGCATGTACTTTAAAGATCTCGTATCCATCCTGAAAAGGCAAACATGACATTTTTTCTGCACAAAAATGGTTAATTTGACAAAGTTAATAGTTGTGGTCTTATCTTTACAGAAGACTTCTTTGTATTTTTTATGTCAGTTGAATTTTGTTTCAAGTTAAATGCAAATGAGCACTGTTAATATTCCATAAGGCTAATGCTCTTCCTTGACTGTTTTCAGTCTGTGGTTCTCATTGGGTGTACTTATTTCCTTACTGTAAATCCAATACTGCATTTAATTTCATATGGGTGTTTTATATGTGTATGTATTTTAATTTTTAAGGTGTTGTATTGTTCAGGTCATAAGGACTCTTTCTTATCAAAATGATTACTTTTAGCTAAAGTTTTAAAATGGAGATTAGATTACCTGGTAGTCTCCACATTAATCTCCATTATTATATTGTTTGAAACAGTATTGTTGTATTAGATAGTATGTAAATTGTGTGAATTTTATTTTATTTACATTTTAAAATAGTTTATCTGTAAGTTACTCGTAATTATATTGTTAAAGTTAATTGTGTTAAATTTGGCACTGGATATAAAAGGGCATTATTTTTTGACAAAGTGTGTGCAATTTGAGGCTTTAAAGTACCGGTAAAAGTACCGGTTAAGCACCGGAACCGTTTCAAAAGTACCGGGTAGTAACCGGTATCAGAAAAAACCCAACCGATACCCAACCCTAGTGGCCACCGGTCGCCACGTGACTATAAGTTTCCAAGTTTTAAACACTTCTATCTCTTCAACGTCAACGTCACCGTACCCGAATCCTAAATATCCCCATAGCAGACGCTATATTTCATCGGGGGGAAAACTTTGTTTTGCGCCACAGATCGACTCGGCCGTAATGCTGCTGCACACACACACACACACACAGACACAGACACAGGCACAGGCACACACACACGCTGCATGGCAGAGACGAGGGGCGCTACCAAAAAGACGAGAGGAGCGGTTGGAGCAGTTGGAGAGTTTAGAGACACATGCGCGCACATTTATTTACATAAAATCGCAATCGCAGTCACTTGTGCAGTTATGTAAAATGTTTCACTAAGGAAAATGACAGAAAAAGTAACGCACAGTGACTTTGATGAGTAACTTTAATCTGATTACTGGTTTGGAGATAGTAACGTGTTAGATTACTCGTTACTGAAAAAAGAGGTCCGATGCCGGTAACGCGTTACTATGTAACATCTTGTTGAACATTATTTATTTTCATCACCAATTATCATAGTAGAACAGCTTCCTCAAGCAGTTTGTGATGCATGTTGGAAACAGGAGATGAGCCCCTGGTCTGATGCGCCACCTGGCTTGAGAAACACGTTCTCAAAGACTTACTTTGAGTCATTATTTAGGAGCACAAAGACTTACTTTGAGTCATTATTTAGGAGCACACAGACTTACTTTGAGTCATTATTTAGGAGCACACACACATTATGAATGAATTCAAATGAGCCATTTTAATCTAGATTCATCTAGATTAATTCCAAAATTAATCTAGATTAATCTAGATTAAAAAAATTAATCTATGCCCACCTCTACATAAAACATGATAAAAACTAACAGAACAGATATTGGGAAGGATTTTTACCTGCTCTGCCATTGTAGGCACATACACATTCACCCATCTGTCTCTCTGCACGTGCACCGTCAGTGAGACGGGTGCCGGTTTGTTGTGTTCTCTCCTCTGATTGGTTATCAGTAGTGGGATCCCCGAAAAGTTTATTTGCCGATTACATGCAGAGCGAGTGACTGAGAGATCGGCTTTATGAAACATGCACACTATATAAGTGATCACTGTACGAATAAAGAGTGATTTAACACTTATATTAACATAAATAAATTGCTTACTTCACCTTTAAAGTATCTATTACAATGTGGATGTTGGTGGACACAGCAGACTGATGCCTCTCTCTCTCTCCTCTCTCTCTTTTTACCCAGACTCCTCAGTGCGTGGTCCTTGGTGGTGTCCTGCCTGGTTGCCCATGGACCTGCGTGTGGGTGAGCGGGGCCTGCGTCCTGGCTCCGACACAGCCCTCCTCAGCCCCCTGCACCCACCCCTCCTCCTCAGCCCATTCTCCCCCCAGAGCAGACCCTCATTCTCCCAACAACAGCTGCACCAGCACATCAGGGTAACACACATGTGAAACATAGAGATATACCCTGCATGTGTTCCAAATCGCATACTGTTTCCTTTTTTTCTATTCTACATACTACATCTGATCATAAAAAAGAATCTAGTTGGGATGCAGTGGGCCATACTTTTACTTATTTATTTCATCATAACATTGCGCCTTGATCTTGATCTCAGCTTAATATCCGTCCCATCCCCGGTTTGTTTTCATATGGAGGCTCCGTCGATGTGACGTCACTTCTGGTGCGCACTGGATTGTGGGTCAGAATCACCCAAACAGCATGCTGTTTTCAACACACAAAAATCTCGGCCGGATGTAGTAGACATCCGGGTATTTCTAAGATTCGAGACATCCTAAATCTTTTTTCTACCAATGAAGAGCAGATGGTATGGGGATTGGAACGCAGGGCTCATCTTCTTTGTGCACGATTCGATATAATATTATTTTTGTCTTAAACTTTGTTATTACCGAACCATTTGCTTACACTGCATGTAGGCTCAAATGATTATTATTTTACCCTAATTATTATTAGCAATTCATTCATTCACTTTAAAAACCATAGATCTAGATTTTAGATAGAGCCAGAGTTAGAATCTTCATTCTAACTTGATACTAACAGATTTTCAGATACAGCCTTTCCTCATGTAATCAAACTAACATTTTTATCATTTTTTTATGATCAAATTGTACCTGTATATTTTATATTTACAATCCTTCTGTAATAACCTTCACACTAGTGCTAACACTCATTATGTAAAGTGTAGTTGACGCGAGTACTTTAGAAGTTGAGATGTTTGATCGGAGTATTACATTAAATTATGTTGAGATAATGGGTGTTAAAGATGGTTGTATAGGAGAAATATACAGACGCTAACAGACACAGTTTAGTCAAATAAACACCTGAATGTACATTTTGGACCTTTGATTGTGTGTGTGTGTGTGTGTGTGTGTGTGTGTGTGTGTGTGTGTGTGTGTGTGTGTGTGTGTGTGTGTGTGTGTGTGTGTGTGTGTGTGTGTGTGTGTGTGTGTGTGTGTGTGTGTGTGTGTGTGTGTGTGTGTGTGTGTGTGTGTGTGTGTGTGTGTGTGTGTGTGTGTGTGTGTGTGTGTGTGTGTGTAGTTTAACATGGAGCAGAGGAGGCGAGAGCAGGAGCACCATGAGAAACAACAGGAGCTGCAGCAGCTAAAACACAAAGACAAGAGTCAGCAGAGTGAGTCCCTGCACACACACATACACACACACACACACACACACACACATAGACACACACACATAGACACACGCACCCACGCACGCACCCACGGGCACGCACGCACACACACACACACACACACACACACACACACACACACACACACACACACACACACACACACACACACACACACACACAATAAACTTCCATTACGATCACATGCTACTGCAAGTATCAATGTACGTTGAAGCTATTACCATGTCTTTAGATATAAGTATGGCCCAGAGTGCTAATGGTGGTCAGAGAGGATCTCGTTCATCTTTATTGAAAAGTTTTATTTCTCTTTCAAAGTGCTTTTGCTCTTAAAACAAAAGCTAAATATAACTTGACAAGTGAAGCTACACCAGTTGGAGTTAAATATAGCTTTAGGTCCGGGCACATAAAGTCACTCGGTCAATATTGACTTAATAAGCACCAAGCACCTTCTGTCACCTCTGTGTGCAAACATTTGAACACACAGACGCACACACACACACACACACACACACACACACACACACACACACACACACACACACACACACACACACACACACACACACACACACACACACAAGCATACACAAATAGCAGCGAACATATTCTTAGACACAGCAGTCAAATGACCCTGACAATGCTTGTCTGTGTGGAATTCAGACATAAACAAGTGTTGGTTGTGCACATTTGGCGTTTTGCTTGGCCTTTCCCTGGCTCCTTCTTTTAACACAAAGGTTTTGAGTCCCCCTACAGTATGTTTGTTATATTGATTGACAGGTGCGGTGGCCAGTTCCCTTGTGAAACAGAAACTGCAGGAGGTGATTCTGAAGAAGCAGAAACAGGCAGCGTTAGAAAGAACTAACTCCGGGGGTGCAGCTCCTGTAGCTTACAGGTGACAATAACAATACACTCACCCTGCCTTCCGAATCGCATACTTTCTACTATTTAGTATGGTAAAAAAAAGATTTAGGATGTCCCGATTCTTGTGGCCAGATTTAGGATGGTTAGAAGTACCCGGATGTCTACTACATTCCCTATTTGGGCGATTCTGACCCATAATCCAGTGCGCACGTGAAGTGACGTCACACCGACGGAGCCTCCATATGAAAACAAACGGGGATGTGACGGATATAAAAGCAAGAGGCAAGATCAAGGCACGATGTTATGATGAAATAAATAAGTATAAGTATGTCCCAATTGTAGCAAACTGCATCCTTACTAGATTCTTTCTATCGTCAGAAGTAGTATGTAGAATAGAAAAAAGAAAGAGTATGCGATTCGGAACGCAGGCTCAATCAAACATAGCACAAGAGGAAAAAAGGTGCAAGCCTTAAACTACTGCTAAATCTGAGTGTTGAAATAAAACTCCAGCCACACATATGTGCTGAGACTATTTGTCTTGATTTGGTTGTCTATTTCTATTGTATGTTTTTTCTCAGAAAGCTTGGCCCGGACCCCAGTGTCTCCTCCCAGCCTGTGGCCTCCTCTCCATCACAGCATTCTCCTGAGGGGTCAGAGGGCACGCCACTACGCAGAGCAGGTAACACCTCACACTCATATGGGCCTGTGTCTACAGGCAGCAGCAGTTAACAGCATGTATCAAATATGCATTCAAGACTAAAGGTCACCTCTTATGCCAAATGCATGTTTTTCAGGGTTTTTCAACAACATTAATATGGCTCATGAGAAAAAACAACCCTTTCTCTTTTTCTCCACCTTTCTGAAAACCGGTGTTCAAAATCCCCAGTAAGATGGACCTTGAATCGCGAATGAAAGTTCCGAATAGCATACTTTCTACTATTTAGTGTGGTAGAAAAAAGATTTAGCATGTCCCGATTCTTATGGCCAGATTTAGGATGGTTAGAAGATGCCAGATGTCTACTACTTCCGGCCGAGATTTTTAGTGTTGAAAACAGCATCCTATTTGGGCGATTCTGACCCACAATCCAGTGCGCACGTGAAGTGACGTCACATCAACGGAGCCTCCATATGAAAACAAACGGGGATGCAACAGATATAAAAGCAAGACGCAAAATCAAAGCGCAATGTTATGATGAAATAAATAAGTAAAAGTATGTCCCAATTGTAGCATACTGCATCCTAACTAGATTATTTTTATGGTCAGATGTAGTATGTAGAATAGAAAAAAAGAAAGAGTATGCGATTCGGAACGCAGCAAGTGTTTTGGAATGACAGTCAACAGGTAAAATAGCAAAGCGTTCACACACAATCCCACTGACTAACTACTTTGACCCTCTGTCAGCCTCCGAGCCCAATCTGAAGGTGAAACATAAGCTGAAGAAACACCTTAACACACGCAAGAGCCCGCTGACACGCAAAGAGAGCGCACCGCCTACTGTCAGACACAGGGTACCGGACACACTGGGTAAGTACACACACACACACACACACACACACACACACACACACACACACACGCACACGCACACACACACACACATACATACATACATACCCACACACACACACACACCCACACACACACACACACACACACACACACACACACACACACACACACACACACACACACACATATAAGACATATAAGACACATATAATATTATGTTGTTGTTTAAAGGCATGCTCAGTCATATTATTCCAGAAAACTTTTGGATCAAAATCAGTTTATACAACACCCGCCACCTGCCGTAGTGTGTGTGCCTGCAGAAATAAAGTCAGGTGTTTATACAACCTCAATTCTGAATAAGCTGGGACGCTATGTAAAATGGGAATAAAACAGTAGGCCTATGTGATCATTTCCTAATCCGTTTCAATGTGTATTCAATATAATATAATAATAACACATCATATGTATTTTCTTTAAACTGATTAACAGTTTTTTGTAAATACACACATTTTAAATGTTGTGCCTGCAACACGTTTCCAAAAAGTTTGGACAGGGGCATGTTTACCGCTGTGTTACATCTCCCTTTCTTTTAACAACACTGAGTGTGTGTTTGTGAACTGAGGACATTCATTGTTGACATTTTGAAAGCAAAATGATTTCCCATTCCTGCTTGAAATACAACTTCAGATGCTCAACATTCCAGGGTCTCCATTGTGATATTTTGTGCTTCATAATGCACCACATTTTTCAATTGGAGACAGGTATGGACTGCAGACAGGCCAGTCTAGAACCCGCACTCTGTTCCTATGAAGCCAAGCTGTATTAAGACGTGTAGAATGTGGCTTGGTATTGTCTTGCTTAAATAAGAAGGGATGTCCCTGAAATAAAGGTTTTCTGGGTGGCAGCATTTTGCTCCAGAACCTGTAAACCTGTCGGTGACCTTTAGCCTTGAATGCATATTTGATAGACCCGGTTCTCTGGACATGGAATACCACACCTCTTGATCATTTTGTAATACTTGTCAAAATGGTTGTCCGTAAAAATCTGGTTTTAATACACAGCCTAGGCTCTGTAAATAAAAGGGCCCATCGAAGCTGGCAAGATGCCCGCCGTTTACAGAGTCTAGGCTGTGTATTAACACTGGATGTTTTTTTACCCCCAGTGCACACACACAGCACGGACAGGTGAATGGATCGTGAGATATTCACTGATTTTGACAAAAAGCTGATTAAAATGGTTTTGAAAACAAAAATGACTGACTGCACCTTTATTACTTTTCTTACTCTGATGAATTGAATTGATTGAGACTTGATTGATGTGACACATGGTCGTCCAACAGACTCGTCCCCCAGCAGCAGCAGCACCCCAGTGTCTGGCTGCAGCTCTCCTAATGACAGCCTGCCGCTTGACAATGGAATACTGCCCTCTA
>NC_137211.1:30257870-30505370 GCF_949987685.1 Ammodytes marinus | reverse complement strand
TGGCCACTCATTACATCCCAGTGGTCGTTCAGCATTATGATGACAGGGTGCATGTATTGTAACCTGAGCTATTACTCGTTCAGATTCAATTGTGCAGGTCACTGATTGGACAAAGCACATAGTCAGAAGTCAGGCTTTAGTCTGAGGTACAGCAGCATTAACAGGATAATACATCACAACAACAATACTTAGGACTCAACTCAATATTGGCTGCATTCCAATACTCATACTTCAATACTATTTAGTATGCCAGAAAAAAGATTTAGGATGTCCCATTACATGCATGTCAAATGCAATATGCCAAAAATACCCGGATAGCCTAAGACATCCAATTGCATTTTGCAGTATGCAAACCAGCATACTCTGGTATGTAGTATAGTAAAAAGAAAAAGTATGTGATTTGGAATGCAGGCATTGACACAAAGGTTTCAACCATGTTTTCAAAGCTTAGCTGAAAACAAGATGTCATATCTTTAAGGCGAGACACAGCGACCAAACATATTTTTTTCAAGCAGTTGTAGATTTTGAGATTTTGGCATTTCTTTTTCTTGCATACCATGTCTTTTCTTTCATACTAGGATTAATAATCAAAGGTCCAGAATGTACATTGAGGAGTTTATTTGAGTAAACCTTGTCTTTTTCTGTCTGTATATTTCTCCTATACAACCATCTTTAACGGACATTATCTCAACATTAGTTTTTTTCAATACTCTGAACCAAACATCTCAACTCCTAAAGCACCAACATCAACTAAACTTTCCATCATTATGTTTAGCACTATTCTGAAGGTTATAGCAGAAGGATTTCTTTATATGTTGTTAATTGTCTAATTTTGGCTGAAAATAAATTTTTTAGACCTGTCCATAACATTGAAAACAATTCCAAAAGCTGTATCCAAATGATGTTCTACTAGAACTTTAGACACTAATATGTTGAACTCTTACATTGCATTGACATTAAACTGAAGTGATATACGCCTAGAATATTAGTGAGTGAGAGGTAGAGGGATGTACAGCTGCAAACCATATGTGTGGCAATGGAACTCCAAGTGTCCAATATCCACTGCTATTCCCCACCGGTATAGAAGAAAAATAAGTACACACTGCAGTTTCTGTTCCACACTTACTGATATATTGCTTAACTTTGTCTTGTTTTTATGTGTAGGATTTACAAAAAAACAAAGTCACATACACACGATACACTAACAACAAACAAACGAACAGAATACAAAAGAAAACACAAAGACAAGGAAGAAATCCTACCTTAAAGGTGATGGCCTTAACGTCTGTCAGTATTAATGACAAAGCAGCAGTAAAGTTAAATCAAATCAAAAGACGAACAGCAGCAGAGTTCATGAATCAAGCAGTTACTGTATGTATCATCCAACAATATCAAGCATGGTTTTCCACACCTTAGTAAAAACTGTTTGGAATGAATTTTTTGGCATTTTTTAAGCTTTATTAGACAGTACAGAGTTGAAATAGGGAGGCAGACAGAGAGAGAGAGGGGGGATGACCTGCAGTAAAGGTCCACGGGTCAGATTTGAACCCGCGACCACTGCAACGAAGGCCAGAGCCAATATGGTACACGCTCTATCCACTACACCACCGAAGCACCCATGGATTCTGTTTGTTAAAGCCAATGACACCTTTTTGACTTGATTTCATTTGTTTGACTTGCTCCTCTCCCTCCTGTAGTCCTTGCTCTGGGAGCAGCAGAAGCAGTTGCAGCAGCTGCACAGACAGATGGAGACCCTGGCTGTGCCCATGCTGCGTGGTGCTGCTGGAGGGCTGAGTGTGCACCGGCCCCTGTCCCGAGCACAGTCCTCCCCAGCCTCTACCTGCCTCACCCTGCCTGACAGCAACCCCCTCAGCCTGGCCCCACAAGACCCAAGCAGCAAGCCACGCTTCACCACTGGTCAGTCACACACACACACACACACACACACACACACACACACACACACACACACACACACACACACACACACACACACACACACACACACACACACACACACACACACATCATATTTTAAAGCTGTACTGCGTAAAAATGTACACGGAAGATATATGAAATAATTACTTTTTTTTTACTTGGAAAAATGGAGTAGGGGTGTACATAATCTAGTAATGTAACAGGAAGTTGTTGTCTCTTGTATTGACTGCTTTGCCATGTCTAAATAATGTAGCTGAAATAGTTATCCAAAGCGTGTTTCTGTTGTTATGTTTGTAGCTAGTGAGACATTTCCGATGTCATCATGCCTCCTGAGTGCCTGCTTGATTCTGGCGCCAATGGGGCCATATAGTAGAGGTTTAAAGTCTATTCATGTCACAGTCAAGTTTAAATAGAATGTTTTTGTGGACAAAAAATAAACGTTTTTAAATTGAAAATCTAACACAGCACAACTTTAAAGGTAAGCGATTTATTTATGTTAATATAAGTGTTAAATCACTCTTTATTCATACAGTGATCACTTATATAGTGTGCTCGTTTCATAAAGCCGATCTCTCAGTCACCCGCTCTGCATGTAATCGGCAAATAAACTTTTCGAAGGCGAAATTAATATCCAATCACAAGAGAGAACGCTACAAAGCGAACACCCGTCTCACTCATTGTCTCACTGCCGGTGCACGTGCAGAGCGACAGATGGGGGAATGTGTATGTGCCTACAATGGCGGAGCAGGTAAAAATCCTTCCCAATGTCTGTTTTGATGGTTTTTATCATGTTTCATCACACTTATGGATCTGAGATGATGCTAGATAACTCGCTGCTTGAAGACCGCAGTGCATTAATGTGGTGACGTAGGGACGAGCGAGGGGAATGCTAACTGCAGTAACTGACAGGAAGTTAGCTAAAAGAACCATTCTGCTTACTGAACCTTTAATATAAGGTGAAATGAGTCTCGTATTGATGATTCCCACGGATGCAGTGGATATGTTTCATTTTTAAATACATGAAACATGTACAATGTACATGATTGTGATACCACTTCAGGAGCGCACTGGATTGCAAAAATAGCATGCTGATTTCAACACTTAAAACCGCAACTGGATGTAGTAGGGCATCCGGGTAATTTTAAGCATGCTAAATCTGAACAGAGGAATTGGGACATAATAAATATTTTTTTACCATACTTGAGATCAATTCTGTTCTGTGTGTGTGTGTGTGTGTGTGTGTGTGTGTGTGTGTGTGTGTGTGTGTGTGTGTGTGTGTGTGTGTGTGTGTGTGTGTGTGTGTGTGTGTGTGTGTGTGTGTGTGTGTGTGTGTGTGTGTGTGTGTGTGTGTGTGTGTGTGTGTGTGTGTGTGTGTGTGTGTGTGTGTGTGTGTGTGTGTGTGTGTGTGTGTGTGTGTGTGCAGGCTTGGTGTATGACTCTCAGATGCTGAAGCACCAGTGTACATGTGGAGACAACAGCAGTCACCCAGAGCATGCTGGGAGGATACAGAGCATCTGGTCCAGACTACAGGAGAGAGGCCTGAGGGGACAGTGTGAGGTACAATGCACACACACACACAGACAGACAGACAGACAGACACGCACACACCACACACATACACCATAAACATACACCACAAACACACACACACACACACACGCACACTCACGCACACTCACACATTGATTAGCCAATTTGTCTAGACACTTCTTATTTCTCATCAGAGTTTAATCTTCAAACGCTTTTTAAATTATATATTATTTTGATCCAACCAAAATTGTATTTTATTTTGTCTGATTAAAACAAAAAGAGTGTTCCAGATGCATGAGATGCTGTTGGAGCAGAATGTAACATGTCCGTCTGTATTTGTAAAACTTTACATATTAAAAACATTATCCATGTGCATATGATGATTATTATGTTATTGAATGTCTCTGTTGTGTCTTTGTACTGCATCACACGTTGTTATTCCTTGCAGACTATCCGTGGTCGTAAAGCCACCCTGGAGGAGCTTCAGTCGGTGCACACAGAGCGCCATGTCCTGCTCTACGGCACCAACCCACTCAACAGACTCAAACTGGACAACCGCAAACTGGCCGGTATGCTACACCTCATTGAGGCGACTGTGGCTCAGGTGGTAGAGCGGGTCGGCAAATGATCGAATGGTTGGCAGTTCGATCCCAGCCCTGCCACTTGTGTCATGGTTGTTGTGTCCCTGGGCAAGACACTTCACCCACCTTACCTCATGTGAATGTCGATAGTTAGCCTGCTATCGGTGTATGAATGTGTGTGTGAATGGTAACGTGGGAATTAAAACAGTCTCCGGTCTCAATTGGATTTACTTTAAATTATTGTTAAAAGTGCAGTGGATATGTTTCATTTTTAGATACAGGAGGCTATATATATATATATATATATATATATATATATATATATATATATATATATGTATATATGTATATATATATATATATATATATATATATATATATATATATATATATATATATATATATATATATATATATATATGTATATATATATATATATATATGTATATGTATATATATATATATATATATGTATATATATATATATATATATATATATGTATATATATATATATATATATATATATATGTACATATATATATATATATATATGTATACGAATTACTATGCATAAGTGCCATATACAACCCTACTTAAAAAATACAGAACCATCCCTTTGATAAGAAGAAATGAAAGCAGGGCGTGGCAGTGGCGCAATGGGTAGGGAGATCGTCCTCTGGAGTGCAGGGTTGTAGGTTCGATCCCCCGCCTACCTGCCACATGTCGAAGTGTCCCTGGGCAAGACACTGAACCCCACATTGCTCCCGATGGTTCAGAGCGCGCCTTGCATGGCAGCTACTGCCATCGGTGTATGAGTGTGTGTATGAATGGGAGAATGTGGTAAGAATTGTCAAGCGCTTTGGGGCTGAGAAAATCGGCTAAAAAGCGCAATATAAAGTCAAGTCCATTTACCATTTACCATAAACATGTGATGAAAACACCTAACATAGTGGATGAGTCATGTCTTCAGGTTTCTCTGATGCTATGATGATCCTTGTTGCATGGAACACGTTGGGTCAGCTCACAGGCTTTTCTTTTCATCAGCTGTCTTGGAATACAGTAATGACTTTACTAAAATGAAATTGATTGAAACTGTCAAAATATAAAGTAAAGTATTTTGTTATGTGTCTGTTTCCTCAGGAATCCTCTCTCAAAGGATGTTTGTGATGTTACCGTGTGGAGGTGTAGGGGTAAGAGAGGATACACTCACACACACACACACACACACACACACACACACACACACACACACACACACACACACACACACACACACTCTATTTTTGATCGTACTGTAATTTTCCATGGCTCCTAATGAAAGCTATACAATACGACATAATCACTGAGTTGATTGAAAGACGATATGGTTTCAAAGCAACGCAAGAAAGTCAAGCGAGAGAGAGAGAGAGAGAGAGAGAGAGAGAGAGAGAGAGAGAGAGAGAGAGGATATTAAAGCGGAAAAGAGAGTTGGCTGGGCCCAGTGATAAGGGTTGGCCTGACAGTCCGTGTCCGACCATGACAAGTCAGACTAATGAGAACAGCATGTCCATGTGAGCAGGGATAAAAGAAATGCCTCGGATTTCAGCGTCCTCGGCCAGATGGACGGCCATGCCAGTTTTTGTGAACAAACAGAGGAGAAAAACACAATGGAAAAGGAAAATGAGCAGCAACATGGATCTGGCCTCGAGACGGGAGATTAATACTGACATTTGTTAGCGTTGAGTCACCGTCATCTTAACGTTTGGACATCTGTGCCTTACGAAAGCCTTTTAAAAAGGCTTTTCTCTTATTGTTTTAGACAGTCCAGGCTTCATACAACGGGTGTTATAAATGATTCCCGCGTTGAGTCAGTATGTATTGTATTGTAGATTTTATTTGACATGGACATGACAATATCATTGGACGAACCAGATGCATTGTTTTCAGTGTGTTAGCATAAATGCTAGTTTTCAACACCTGTCCACAGGAGGCTTTTTAAAAACAACTAAAACACTAAACAAAGACAGAAACAAGATCAAATACTGATGAGGGAAAAACTGATAATCAAAAGAATCAAAATGCAGTATACAATGGAGTACAGAGCAGCAATATAATGATAGTCAAATATATATATATACATGGAGCATAGCAAAGGCAGCATGATCAGACAATAAACCAGTTGTAAATTAATTGTGTGAGCACTGTTGATTTGATTTGAGCCATTGTTTAAGTTCTGCCTGAATGATGTGTCTGTTGATTGACAGGTTGATAATGACACCACCTGGAACGAGTCACACACGTCCACAGCGGCACGCATGGCGGCGGGCAGCGTGGTGGAGCTGGCCTTCAGGGTGGCTAAGAGAGAACTGAAGGTGAGACACACACACACGCCCTGTTCCAATCCCCCATACTTTCTGCTATTTAGTATGGTAGAAAAAAAAGGTTTAGGATGTCCCAATTCTTGTGGTTCGGATTTAGTATGCTTAACAATACCCGGAGGCCTACTACATTCGGCTGAGATTTGTAGTGTTGAAATCAGCATGCTAATTGGTCGATTGTGACCCACAAACCATTGTGCACCAGAAGTGAAGACACATCGGCAGAGGCCGTATGAGGCATGCCATGATTCAAAAACAGTTGTAGTAAGGTTTTATATATCTACTGTCATGATGTAACCAACAGTAGGAACACCCCCTATCCAGACCTGGATTCATTCAATTCAGGTGTCATTTTGCCAGAAGGTGTAGTAAGCTCCTAAGAAGCTCAAATATGGTACAAGGCCACTGCTAGCTGACAATATGCCAGGGTGCAGTGATCCTCTGACCTTTGACCTCCAACATCTATCCAGTTCATCTTTGAGTAGAGTCGACATTTGTGCAAACTTTGAAGAAAAAATCCCTCAAAGTGTTCTTGACATTCTACCATGTGTGATGTCACACATTGGAAAATGTTGGGTTAGACAGTGACACCATAAAACACTCTTTCTACCTTTTGTCAGGCTAGGATTCCTAAAAATTTTGCACATTTACATAGGATCTCAGAGTTCAATACACCTTCATAGTTCCACCGGTGAAGTAGGTCTTTAATACATAGTGTAATGCCTCCAGCCTTGGGCTCAAAGGCAGAACAATCCAGTTTATCCAGACATCCAAGTCATTCTGGACTTTGTATCCACCACTGGCAGTGTTTTGTTACTGGATGTAAAACTATACGGGTTGGAAATACAACATCAAATGGTGAAATGCATCTGTCAAAGAAGTGTGCCTTACCCTTCAGGCCACTAACCCACTTCAAATATTAATGGCTTTCACAAACAAAGGTTTTACAGTCACATCGCATCATAACATTCTCTTGCTTTGTGGTACACAACCACTGCACTTTAAATATCACATCAAATATATACACTACTATATAAAGCAAGACAACAGAATAAGGGCCACATTCACTAAGAATGGATTGCGTGCGCTAGTAGCTCCACAAATTAGCTTCCGCAATCTGCTCCGTTTTAGCACAGTATCCACTAAGGGGTTTGCACTAAGTATGTACCGGCGCTAACACGCCCACAAAGTTTGACGGCTGGCCGATCACAGGTTTATACGGTGACATTGTTTTTAATAAAGCAGCAACCATCATAACTATATAAGAACACAACCCTCTTCCTGTAGAATTCCCCCATAATATGACTCGATATCAATTCAATATAATGTAAATCTCACAAGAGTTTAAGAGAGTGAGGGAGACAGAGAGACATAGAGAAGGGGAGTACAGCACGTTTGCGTGAAATGTAGTACAAGCTTTAAATACGCGGTATTTGCTCATCTAAAATGACCTGTTGCAATTAGCGCTGGCCTTTGAGGATAAGGTGCTATTTGCAGCAAGGCTTATCTGCATAGGACTAGAGAAGTTTTGCACTGGATGTAGAATATTCCCTCATTTAAATACATTCAAATGAGAGAGGTGCAACGTGGGCGCTGTCTGCTCCACAAGGGTATTTCAGAGCGAGTTGCTTGCATTTCCCCCTTTGCGAGTGGTCTGTGGATAGGACGCTGTTTTTTTCTGTCATTTGCACCGGTTTAGCGACCCCTAAAGAGGCGCAATCCTTTAGTGGATGTGGTTTACTCCATTTTTCTTCACATTTATACTGGGGCTGAAGTCAAAGTAAATACATTTTCAAATCATATAAACTTTAGGTGAATCAGAAAACATTAACTGGTCTAGTGTTTATCATTGTGTAAGGGACCTGTCAATCATTTGTAAATGACAGCTCTGGGATGATGGCCTTGGTGTGGATGTGTCTTTATTCATGTGTGCCATAATAGACATATGTGTATAAAAGCTTGAACAGTTACAGTAAACAGGACATGCTTCATATCCAGTGAAACACTCATTAATAACGTCTTCTTCTGAACAGAACGGCTTCGCTGTGGTCAGACCGCCAGGGCATCACGCAGACCCCTCCAATCCAATGTAAGTGTGTGTGTGTGTGTGTGTGTGTGTGTGTGTGTGTGTGTGTGTGTGTGTGTGTGTGTGTGTGTGTGTCTGTGTGTGTGTGTGTGTCTGTGTGTGGGGGGGGCTGTGGCCAAGCAGGTACAGCAGTGGTCCGCATTTGAGGAAAAAAAACCTGCACTCTCTTAACTTGTGTCTCATGCTCTCTCTCTCTCTCTCTCTCTCTCTCTCTCTCTCTCTCTCTCTCTCTCTCCATCAGGGGTTTCTGCTACTTCAACTCTGTGGCCATAGCAGCCAAGCAGCTCCAACACAAACTCAGCGTCAGTAAGATCCTCATAGTGGACTGGGTGAGACAGCTTTGTTAATGTATTCACTATGTACACTGGAGAAAGTTGGTGTGGTATTCCTGTAATACTCTGATGTGTTGGGAGCATGTCTCATGTTTGTGTTTCTCTTGTTGCATGAGTCATTTTAATTATTCAAGTTTTTGTACAGTTATTCTTTTGGTTGTTTTTTGTTTTTTGTTATTACGTATGTTTGCTGCTACTGGATGTCAGAATTTTCTTCTGGATCAATAAAGTCTGTCTGTCTGTCTGTCTGTCTGTCTGTCTGTCTGTCTGTCTGTCTGTGTGTCTGTCTGTCTGTCTGTCTATTCAAAAGTGGATTCATCTCCTGATTTGTATAATATTAATATTCCTTCGTCTCATCCCGTTGCTAGGATGTTCACCATGGTAACGGCACTCAGGAAGTCTTCTACGCTGACTCCAGCGTTCTCTACATCTCACTCCATCGCTATGACGACGGGAACTTCTTCCCAGGAAGTGGCTCTGCAGCCGAGGTGAATGGACTGGATACTGACATGGGAACAAGACACTCAATGATTTGCAATGCAATTGTCAAACGCAACACAATTTGTTAGCCTCATAGCATAGTTGCCTAAATCATATTTACTCTACTCTACTTTTACTCTACATCTACTCTACTCTATTCTACATCTACTGTACTCTAAATCTACTTTACCCTACTCTATAACCCTTAAAATATGATTTAGGCAATTATACTATTAGGCTAACGAAAAGTAGATGTAGAGTAGAGTAGATGTAGAATAGAGTAGATGTAGAGTAAAAGTAGAGTAAATATGATTTAGGCTATTATGCTATGAGGCTAACAACATGTATTTATTGGGCTTTAGGTTGGTTCTGGAGCTGGTGAAGGCTTCAACGTGAACGTGGCGTGGACAGGGGGTCTGGAGCCACCCATGGGAGACGCTGAGTATCTGGCTGCTTTCAGGTACAACACAAGCTACTGTCTGCAACACACTCACAAGATAAGGAGAAAGATATACTGTACAGTAGATAGAAGTGACATTATTGATATTAAAAAGGAAAAAAACAAAACAACAATGAGTGTTTGAGTTGTCTTCAATGCTCCGTGGCATTGCTTCTATTGAGCAGGATAGGGACATTCATTGGATGTAATCAGACAATATCTTTAATTTTGGTATATACTGAAGCTGAGCCTCTGACCAGCTCAACACTGCCTGTGACACACTATCACTGCATTCCGAATTGCATACTCACTTTTTTCTATTCTACATAGGGGAGAGTGGGGTGAGTTGTGCCGGTGGGGAAGTTGTGCCACCCCTTGTTTCTAGAAAACCATAGAAGAAATTGGAAGAAGAGCCATCCCTTTGACTCATCCTGTAAAGAAGGGAGACACAAGGAATAAGATATAAGCACATTTAAGCTCAAAAAACAATTTTTTGCCTTTGAAAGTGAAATGTCCATGATCAAGGTTTTTTGATTATTGTGTCTGAACAATTATAGACACGTTTGAAAACATTTGACACATGTTTTAGTGCTTTAGTATGCTACACTTTGTGTCTATATAGTTAGCACGATGTCAGCCCTAAACTGCTGCATCATGCTTATTATCCAAAATTCTGGGGTTGGGGTGATTTGTGCCAGAGGGCCTGGGGTGAGTTATAAGTAAGTAAGTAAGTAAAATGTATTTATAAAAGCACATGTATAACAGTTTGCACTGTCCAAAGTGCTGAACATAGTGCATTCAGTAGGTAAACAATGAAGGTAAAATAACAATAACAAAAATAAAAGACATAAAGCCCAGACAACCACATATAAACAAAGATAGTAGTGCAGAGGTAAGATAGTTAATGGGGAGGAAAAACCAGGGTGTACAGATGGGTTTTGAGCCTTGATTTAAAGGCAGAAATGGAGGGGGAATCGCATATGCCAGGTTGGTTCCACAAGCACGGAGAAACTAGTGCAAAGTACATTTCTGAGAGTTGTGCCAGTGGCATGGCTGTATACGCTGGCCACCAAAAGAAAGTGATTGTTTACAGTAGCTCAGAAGAGAGTGACATCTCAATTCCACTTAACGACACCACTGATGAGAGTTCAGATGGCCAGAAAGATGATGATGGTGACTTTGTCATTGTGAGCTTTGCAGGTAAAACCATTAGATCTGCTAGGCCTTGTTTAAGAAAATTGACCATCAATCTTTGTAAAATATTTACTTTAAATAAACCCTAAATAAGTAAATCTTGTAATGCAAGACAAGTGATTTGTCTTGCATTACAGTTTATGAGCTATATATCAATGGCACAATTTACCCCATGGTATTCTCTCTTGTGGCACAACTTACATCACACCGGGGGCAAGTTGTGCCACAAGACAATTTTTTTTCCGAACGCTATATTTCTAAAACAGTTTATTTCAGATCCAAAGTTATTGTTGCCGGGGATGCACAACACCCTGAAATATATGTACATATTTGAGTTGGAGACTTTACTGTCAAGGCCTCACTTTAAAGTCACTTTGAGTAAAAAGTGGCACATCTCACCCCACTCTCCCCTACTACATCCGACGATAAAAATAATCTAGTTAGGATGCAGTAAGCATACTATTGGGACATACTTTTACTTATTTATTACATCATAACATTGCGCCTTGATCTTGCTTCTTGCTTTTATATCCGTCGCATCCCCGTTTGTTTTCATATGGAGTATGGAGTTTTCTAATGTTAGCCTTCTGCTGTAGGCTAACCCTCACGTATACTTTTTCCCATCCTCGCCAGGTCGGATGGGAAAAAACACCTCAATATTGAGAATTACTCAATAATTTTTCACAAAAACAGCTCGTAAAGACAGACAAGAGTCGTGGCTTTAAAGAAAGTAAAGTTTTTTTGTTAAATGGATGTTTGATTACGTTTTAATTAAGTTTGTTTGCAGAAGACAGGTCTCCTTCAATACAAATGAATGGAATGGTGTTCAACGGTTTCCCCCACAATGGGCTTGGCCTATTTCATGCACTGTCTCTATACGTCTTGGGTAACTAATAATCCTTTTTTCATTTGGAGAGCATGTGTCTGGTGTGCGTTCCATTTCATAGCACGTCTGAAGCGTTCTAGTAAACCAGGCCTCCAGAACTTGTGTTTAACAGTTTGCAGGCCGTCACTTCCTGCCGGTGGGGTTAGATAATTGTCATCGGTGGGTATTTGGTTCCAATAAAACTCAAGTGTGGGCTTAGCCTTTTTGGTTGTCTGCTGCATCCAACCTCAAGGAAAACAGTGGCAACCGCATGCTTACTGGAAAAGGGGACAGTGGCAAGGGGGTTGGGTGTCTATGGGCACACACAAGCGTGCTGATGACGTTTCTATACAGTACTCAAGCAGCACAAACACACAAGTTCAAACATGTAAACCACACATAAGGTGGATGGGCCATTACCTTAAGACTAACACAGAAATGACCAAATAGGTGGGCACCTTCAGCAAGTCTTGTCACTACTACACCGGATAACAAAGGATTAATGTGAGCTTTATAAATAAGGGCTTAAGCCCGTCCTTTTTGTTGATTATTTGTCTCATGCTGCAGCTCTCTTAAAAAAAAATGACATTTGAATCGATAAGCATCAAATTGGTGGATACAGCTTGATGGAATGAAGCTATACATTTCTATTGTAAAATCCTCAATGGGGTCAAAAACAAAGCTGCTATGTATCAGTCAGTGCGTTTCCATGGCACAACTAGATTGGATTAAGACATATACCGATTTTGCCACTCGAACGGACCGCGTCACTAAGTATACATGGCCTTTCAAAGAATCGGCTAAATGGCCGGAGCATGGCTAACTCCGCTACGCTAGGTGGCGCTGTAGCCCTTTCAACAAGTGGTTATAGAGCCACGTCCGGTTCCTTTCCGGCAACAACACTACTATTTATTACGTTGTCTCCTTCCACTTCCTTTTGAAATCCCTGGCGGGAATTCTCGAGCAAGCGCAGAACGCAAACTCCGATATGCGATCCTGTATACATGCAGATAGCACTGAATGTTAATTGGATTGCGATGTCCAATTAGACCAGCACTCCGAATTCACTGCAAGCTTAAGTGCAGGTGTTGGAACAGTACATGAAATGTGCACAGGGGGTTGGCACTGATTGTTCCCGTACGATGGAGACAGTTTCATAACCACATACAGTCATCTTCTCTCAAATGTGTAACCTCCAGAGTCCGGAGAGAAAAGATGAGATTCAAGCTTTAATTTGCATAAAGATTTGATGTTTGCGGATCCATCTGCTAATCATTTAAGATCCAAATGTATCCCCCTCCCTGTTTGTTCCATAACATCGGAACTGAGAAGCTAAAAAGGTTGCGAGCGTCTGAAGGAGGTAATGCTAGCTGTAGGCTATGGTTCTCATGGTGAGAGACCAACCCTAACATTTTGGGTTTTGTGTTCTCCAAGTAGAGTGGTGAAAGTCTGAGCTCTGTGTACCTTCCACTAGCCTGACATCATGATATAATACGTATCAGAAATTGTTGTGTCAAATTTAAAACAGAAATTTTGAAAAGTATTTAATGACAAATTGAGTTGAAGCAGTCTCCAGAGTCATCCGATCTAAGGGGACAGTCGAGAGGTATGTGCCTCCTTCGCAAGTTAAATGGAAAGGAAAAAAAAATAAACTGCTTGAAAGTATCAAAGTATTTATCACGTAATGCCAGTCGTATGGTGCAGGCACATTCAGATCTGGACCTAATAATAGAGCTTCTTTGTTTGTTTCAATCTGCCTGGAGCCCTGATGGTGACACTTCACCACGTTAAAACTAAACAGAATGGCTGCCCAGTTTCTGTAAAAAAATAAAAACTAATTTAAAGAAGAGGTTTGAGTCGGGTACCTGATTCCTGGGTAAACTTTTCTGTACACTGCAGAAACTCACTTCTACCAACCTGTTTCCTTTTGTCCTGACATGAGAGACAGGCAGACTTCAGGTCAGTATTTTGCGGGGACAGCTTTTGTTTTTATGAGAGGATATACCCTGCGTTTCAATCCCCATACTTTCCTACTATTTAGTATGCCAGAAAAAGATTTAGGATGTCCCAATGCAAGCAAGTCAATTGTAGTATGCTGAAAATACATAAATGCCTCACTAACTCCAATAGCATTTTGGAGTATTCGTCTTTTATTTTTGACATTGCTCGACATGATGAAAAAAAAATCTTCCCTATCTAATTTTTTTTCTCCTGTGTCCCTAAAACACTTTGTAATTAGTGTAAGTTTTCAAATGTTGAATAGTCTGCGAATAAAATAATGGTAACACTTTACAATAAGGTACACAAAATTGTAGTAGCTACTACATATTACATAGATATGTGTTACCTACTACATAGGTTTTTTTGTGTTACCTACTACATAGGGGTTTTTATTTTTGTGCTACCTAACACATAGGCTTTTTTTGTGCTACCTAACACATAGGTTTTTTTTTTGGTAGCACAAAAAAACCCTATGTGTTAGGTAGCACACAAAAAAAACCTATGTGTTAGGTAGCACAAAAAAACCTATGTAGTAGGTAACACAAAAAAATAAACCTATGTGTTAGGTAGCACAAACAATAGTAGCTACTACAATTTTGTGTACCTTATTGTAAAGTGTTACCAAAATAAAATAAATCAAGTGCACAATCCATGTAACCAAGGCATACACTGCAGGCAAAAACATCGTTTTTTTTAAGCACTGGTCAATTTTGCGATTTTTGTCTATTTTGCTTCAATAACATGTCTTCTTTCATACAAGGTCCAAAATGTAAATTTAGGTATACATTTGACTAAACCTTGTCTGTTTGCATCTAGAATATTTCTCCAGTACAGCCATTTTTTAATGGCACATTATCTCAAAATAAGTTTCTTTTAATAATCTGAACCACAAATCTCAACATCTAAAGTACTTACATCAACCAAACTTTCCATAATCATTCTTAGCACTATTCTGAAAGTTATTCCAGAAGGATTTGATCATACTCATCATACACTGTCAGATTTATGAGACATTTTGGTCTTCAAACATGAGGAAAATGCATTTTAAAGACTACATTAAATCTGTTCAGTAAAAACTCTGGACACTATGTTGTAAGAAAAATGTAATCATGATTGTAATGCTGTATTTATCCAACATCCAGATTTTGAGTTTGTCAAGAGAAGCAACTCTACCCATAATAAGTTAGATATTGGACATTTTGCATATTTATTCAAAATGTAATTGTAGTAACCTTGCAAAGTGTCATGTATACGTTAAAAAGTGTAGCCTATTTACCTGCAGTGTCTGGCCTTAATAGAATACATGTTAGGGGTTAAAGTTTGTGAATGCCTATTCTTCATGGGGGGAGCTTTGTTACATTTTTCACCTTATCCTTCACTCTCACCCTCTACTTTTTCCATCACCCCCCCAACCCAAAACCCAACACACACACACTCACACACTCACACAAACACGCGCACACATGCACACACACACACACACACACACACACACACACACACACACACACACACACTCCGTCTTCATCCTCGCTTGATTGATCTTTAATAAGCCTCCCCTCCCTCTTTCATTCCCTCCATCTTCCCATTAGGTTGTCTGTAGTTGCTCTCTATGGGGGGAGCGGGGCAGCTTTAATGGGTCTACAGGGGAGGTGGGGCTGGGTTTTGTGTGTGTGTGCGGGGGGGGGGGGGGGGGGGGGAAGGGGAAGGCGGGGTGGGTGTGTTGGTGTGTGTGTGTGTGTGGGGATGACTGAAAAGTGTTTACTGCTACACCTCCACATGACTATAATAACGTCTGCTTCATTATTGATTTGAAATTCCTAAATGAATAGAAAGCTAATGCATCACCAACATGTTGACACAAGAAGATTATTTTTGGTCACCTGTGTTTGCGTGACTCTACGTGTGTGTGAGTGTGTGTGTGTGTGTGTGTGTGTGTGTGTGTGTCTGTCTTTGGGTTGAGAATTATGCTCATGCATGGAATGTATTTGTGTTTTATCTCTGCGTGTCCTCATTTCTGTCTGTGAGCTCATGTTGTCCATCTGCATGCAGTCATGAAAGCAGTAGGTTTGTGTGTGTGTGTGTGTGTGTGTGTGTGTGTGTGTGTATATGAAGGGGAGGGAGGTCTCCAAAGTCCCTGCAGGCAGAATAATGAAGGTAAATGGATCCCAGATGGACTGTTTTCCCTCTTTTTTTTCTCTATGTTGTCAATGACGTGAGGAGAGTGACAAGCCTCTAATGGAAAACAGACTCACACTCTCTGGCTTTGAACTGGGCCGACAACATCCAGCCTCTCTCTCTCTCTCTCTCTCTCTCTCTGTCTCTCTCTTTGTCTCTCTCTCTCTCTCTCTCTCTATCTCTCTCTCTCTCTCTCTCTCTCTCTCTCTCTCTCTCTCTCTCTCTCTCTCTCTCTCTCTCTCTCTCTCTCTCTCTCTCTCTCTCTCTCTCTCTCTCTCTCTTGGGACAGCATAGTTCTTACTCCCTTGAAAAAATTGCATTAAAGCTATTGTGCGTAACTTTTTCACGTAAATGAATGTCTGTTACAATCAAGCCATCAGCAAAACCAGTTGACACAAAGTTAATTAAGCCTTATCAGCTCCACAAAACTCTCTCTGTATTTCTCAGTATGGCAGCGTTTACAAACTAGTGTTTCCTCAAGACACTGGTGCATGACTCAGAAAAATCCCAAGAAATGTTTCAGTGGTTTTGATTCTACTGCAAAGAAAAAACCTGGACGTACAGCAGAAGGTATAAAATCCATGCGCCATCGCCCCAAGGTTTACCTCATGTAGATGCACAGACAGTGTTGTTGTAATTACTCAGAATTCCTCATGGGGGGCGACAGATGTTACACACTATAGCTTGAAGGAAATCTTCATCTGTTTGACTGCTCCACAAGCGTCACATAGCAGCTATAAAAGCTGCCCAAACAATATGACTTTGTCGTGCGGACTTGTCTTACTCAAGGCTGTGTGTGTGCCGCTCTTCCAACAGAGAAACAATAGTCCTTTGTCAGCTCTGTTTGAACTGCTGGGATCAGCCAAACTTTGCTTTCACTTGTTATAATAATGTTTTTTAAAAAAAGTGTTTTTGATCATTAATAATATGTGCCATCTCCGGGAGGTTGCCCCAGTTAGACTAAAAAACAACTGCATTTCACAGAATAGGAATACATCCAAGTTGAAGACTTATTTATTAGCAACTTGAATCAATAGCTAAATGGGTTGTGATTTATTTGTATAACTGTGTATGCTACCTCTTTCCTCTTGTTCATTTGCATGCGATTCAATGCATTTGAAAGTCAAGACAGTGTTGGTCGCTGGATAGTGCTTCAATCCTCAAATAACTAGTCAGCAAAGCAATGTTAACGGAGCTATTTTTCATTGTAACGATTGTTGCTTTTTTTGACAGTTGTGTGCAGTGTAGACGATCTGCTCTTTTATAGAAAGATAAAAGGCTTTGGGCTTTTTTAAAGGGCTGGCCAAGAACTATGTGTTAAAGCTCTCTGGAATGTGGATGTGTAGAATCACTGGAATAGAGTCGGATCTTTGAAAATCCAGAGTCCAGATTTCATTAATTATCATTTGAGACTTGTGTAAGAAGAACTATCCCTCTCTGTGCTCTGCTGTTCTACTATTTCTCTTTCTATGTGCCTCAAAATAAAAAGCCTCTCCATATATCCTTTGAGTAACTTTAGAATTAAGAATCAAATGTGCACATACTGTATATCTGCAATACACATGCCATTTAAACAGTTGGATTCTTCTGACCTCTGTAGGTTTTCTGTCAAACAATGGGCGGATGTTACAGCCAGGAGATCACGCAAACGGGCAGACAGTAGAACATACTACTTACACTGCAGAACATAGCAGAGCTTTTTTTACTGTCATAAAGTTGTAAAAGGGACAAATCCTTGTTCTTGAGTGTAAGACATGCCTAGTGTCAACCTCTATTGGCAACAGTCAGGAACTGCAGCAACACTGGCCCTGCGTTCCAAATCTTTCTTTTACTACACTACATACTGTACAGAAGAGTTTGAGGGCCACAGGAGAGAAGAAAAAAAATCAGATAAGGTAGATTTTCTTTTCATTATGTCGAGAAATTTCAAGAATAAAGATGAATACTCCAAAATGCCATTGGAGTTAGTGAGGCATCTAGGTATTTTCAGCATACTTCAATTGACGTGCATGTATTGGGACATCCTAGATCTTTTTCTGGCATACTAAACAGTAGGGAAGTATGGGGATTGGATTGCAGGGTGGATGTTTCCCCCCAGCCGAGGTCCATGTGATGTGACAGTGTGTGTGTGTGATTGTGTCCCTTGCACAGGACTGTGGTGATGCCCATAGCCCAGGAGTTCTCCCCAGATGTGGTGCTGGTGTCAGCCGGGTTTGATGCTGCTGAGGGCAACCCCGCTCCCCTGGGAGGATACAAGGTCACCGCCAAATGTAAGCATGGCACAATCTATATCAGTTTTATTTGTATAGCCCAATATCACAAATAGACATTTGCCTCAGTGGGCTTTACATTCCATACAGTATAACACCCTGCCCTTAAGGTGCGAACACGCTACACGCGTTACCCGCGCAAGTTTTACGTGCGTAACGCAGCTAAAATGTTGCTTGATCATTTTGCGTCAAAAATGGTTCTACGCGCGTAACGTGCGTAGTCTCCCTCCCGATAATGTATTTCCCTAATCAACCATGGCTGTGATCAGACCCGACACAACAGCGTGCATGTCCGCAATAAAAAACCACAACACGCGTAGGAGCATAAAAAGTAAAAATTTTTGAACTCCGCGCGTAGGTGCGTTAGGTGCGTATATATACGCGGCTCATACGCGGCTAACGCGGCTAAAATGTTGCTTTAGCGCGAGTAACGCATCTACGCGCCATGTACGCGCGTAGACCAATGGTTCCCTATGGAAAAATTGACGATTTTATACGCGTCTGTACGCGTGTAGCGCGTGTAGTGTGTTCGCACATTTAGACCCTTAGCTCGGATGAGAAAAAACTCCCAGTAAAAAACCCTTTATCAGGATTAAAAAAAATTGAGAAACCTCAGGGAGAGTTGACAGAGTAAGGGATCCCTCTCCCAGGACGGACATGCTGCAATAGATGTCGTAAGTAGAGAAAATCATAAACAAGTCAATCATTGACCAGAAAAATCAACTTTTTTTCATAGAATATTTGGATATGATAGCAGAACCAATGGTAAATCCCACAGTGCGTCTCATGATGAGCCGTGCTCGGTTCACCTTTTGAATACATTTATTTCATACATATCAAAATAATAATAAAAAAATGTATATAAAAACTCAATTTATTTCAAAAAAAGTAATTAGTGAAAGCATATTACAAAATATATTCAATAAACGATAAAAGATGCATTGGTTGATACTGCATGTTAACACTGTGTGTGTGTGTGTGTGTGTGTGTGTGTCCACCACAGGTTTCAGCTTCCTGACCCGCCAGCTCATGTCTCTAGCAGGAGGCCGTGTGGTTCTCGCCCTTGAAGGAGGTCACGACCTCACAGCTATCTGTGATGCCTCTGAAGCCTGTGTCAGTGCTCTGCTGGGCATACAAGTAAGGCATGCTGGGTAGTGGAGTTGTTTTTTAGATGTTAAGCTTAAGAGTTATCTTCTTCGTACAAGATCACTTTGTTTCAAAATATAATGCTGAACCTTTTTCTTTTTTTACTTCATCTTTAGTCACATTTTCAGAAAGGTGATTTTTATGATTTGAATAGGCTCCTCTCTTGTCTTGTAGGAGCCATTGTCAGAGGAAGTGCTACTCCAGAGGCCTAATGCTAACGCAGTGCACTCTCTGCACACTGCCATACAGATCCAAAGTGAGCATTCATTCAATCAGTCGTTTTTCTTTCTTTGTTTGGAGTGCTTATTTTGACATGTATATCACTCTACTGTTTATTTATTTGTTTCAGGACAATGCACATTAATGTAATGTACAGCAGTACACGTAAAAATGCCAGATTGTAGTCCGGGGGCTCATTTCCATCTGCAGTCCATTAGGCAGGTTGATGTTACAATACAAATGACAAAGATATACAATAGAAACATTTGCTATATACAAATAGGGAGAAACAGAAAGAAAGAAAAGTAAAACAGGATCATTCATTAGTAGGATTAGTAGGTTAAACAAATGTACAATTAATACACAACTAATAAGGTACAGCATACACATACACACACACATACAAAAAGCACCTCAAACAGTGCATACAAGAAAACCAAGTCTGTGTCCACCTTTAAGCTCTTTTATTGTCTTGTGTTGTTTGTGCCTTTGTATTTGTATGTATTATATTTGTAACTTGTATTTATCTGAGGGACAACAGATGTAAATTAGCACTTTTGCTCAAATCTGGCATTTTTACAGATGTAATTGTTACAGCTGTTCATTAATATGCATTGTATCTAACAAATTAATAAATAAATATACATAAGCATACTGTCATCACAAAAGTATGCCATCACAAAAGTATGCTCATCAGTGTGGTGTGGTGTATGTGTGTTGCAGGTCAGTACTGGCAGAGTGTGAAGGCCTACAGTGGCTCAGTGGCTCTGTCCTACCTAGACGCTCAGAGGAGTGACTGTGAGGAGACAGACGCTGTTAATGCCTTGGCCTCGCTCTCTGTGGGGGTCCTCCCTAACAAGAGGTGAGCATGCACACACCTACACACACACACACACCTACATGCACACACACACACACACACACACGCACACACACACACACACACACACACACTCACTCACTCACTCACTCACTCACTCACTCACTCACTCACTCACTCACTCACTCACTCACTCACTCACTCACTCACTCACTCACTCACTCACTCACTCACTCACTCACTCACTCACTCACTCACTCACTCACTCACTCACTCACTAAAATAAAATTCCACCACATTTATATTTGACCTGAAACACTCTTTACATTCATATTCAGCTACGCATGTGAGAGTAAAATGTAGCATTGAATAAAAACAAACACTCCCATGATTTTTTGGCTGCATAATTAATTTTTTGTTAAACATTTTGTAACTGCATATTCTTAATTTTACCAGCTCAGTCTGTAGTGGAGAAAACGGGTGGGTGTTTTTATCCGCTGTTTAATTATCCTTTTAGTTTACATGCACAGCAGCATACACAACCAGGGAAAAGAACAATAGTCTGCTAAAGCATGTATTCCACTTGTCATGATACGTTAATCTGCCATTTCGATCCACGAATCGCGGCAGTTAATTAGCGTGCATAAATTATAATGCACTGCAAGGGTGGGTGGTCATAAATAAGAAAAGTCTTACGCTCCAGCTGACTGACGTCACCGCCGCTATTACTAGGCCTACCCCTCATCGGCTTTAACAGTAACACAAATCTTACTAACAATTTAAGGAAATAATAATCACTGTCCCTTATTAACTTGTGGGCATTTTCTTCATCTGCTTCGTTTGATCTTTTATCCACGCCTTGAAAATACACTAACGGTAGACAAGTGGCATAATCAAATCAACAAGTGTAAAACAACATGTTAATTCCGATATTGTAGGCTACCCTCCGGTTCCGTCATTTAGGGCTATGCATAAAAACAATCAATCAAATGTCTGTTTGAGGTAAGAGTACGTTTCATTTATAATTCGGGAAACAAACTCCATGGAACTCTCATTTGTAGGTTTGGCTCCTCCATTCCGGACTTAATTGATTGGCGGACACCTGTGTCAAACGTAGGGCTAAGCCACCATCGATGCAGACTCGGTGATCGAGGGCTTTATCACCCACTCACACTCGAGGCTCTGTGGTTTGGGATGACACTCAATATGGCGGGCCCTCCTCGCGAACGCGCAAACGGAGGGATAGTGGATAGGGATAGGGTGTAGGGGGTGGTTCTAGAAAGGGCCTCACTCACTCACTCACACACACACACGTCCTCACAACGTGGGTCGTCCGATAAAGGAATAGTTAAACTTTTTAATTTGTAGCTGTTTGCCTCACTCCCCCGGCTCAAGAAAAGGGGGCCAGAAACTCTTCCTGTAACTGTGTGTGCATTTTTAATGAAGAAATGGGCAAAGGTCTCTCATCCAGGTTAGTTTAGCTCATCCAGGTTAGCTTAGCTCAAACACTGGTAGTCAAGGGGAGCAGGTCAACAGATGAACTTTACAGCATCACTAAACGCTCCTGTGTGCTTGTTGGGACTTACCATGTTATGTTGCACTTTTTTTGAGCAGCAAAAAGCTAAACATGAAAGAATGTTGGACTAATCCTTTAAGGATTGGCCCACACAAGTACATAAAGACAAACACACACAGTCATGCAACAAAGCAAAGACAAAATAAAAATCCCACTTTAACGTTTCATTCTCCCCTCTCTCCACTCACCCCCCCCCCCAACCCTCCCCCCTCCTTCAGCCTCCCCGACGAGCCCATGGAGCATGACAGTGACTCCATGTAGAAGACCAAGCCATCACAATCTCCTGCACTGTCACATGTTACCATGAAGGGGGGGGGGGGGGTGTCTGTATCTGCCTTATCCACACCTCATGATGAACCTCTATGGGGCATGCTGTGTGAACGCATGTCAACGCTGGTCACCACTCAGGCTCAAGCCGGGCAGCTCTAACCTCCAGCAACTGGGAAAAAAAACCTTCTGAAACCTCACCAAAGAGCAATACATTTTGGAATAGACTGTTCACATGTCTGCCTGACATGGGACTTTAGTGTGTGGGTCAAGTAACCAGTATGTAAAGACTTAGAATTCAGATGCCTGAGAGTCCAGCTCTGATTCTCCCCTTTGAAGCACTATGGACTAGTGGCTCTTCAGTTGCCTTCACCTTTTGCCTTAATGTAAAGAGGACCAACGTCAGGTTCCATACAACATGTCTTTCTCCTCTGCCACTTTGCTATCAGAGTGGAAGCAAATGCAGACCAAACAAGGATGCAAAATGCCAGACGCAGCATCAACCATATATGACAATTATGTGAAGGCATGATACGCCTGGTGGAGGGACATGCAAAAAGATATCAAGAAGAAGAAGAAGTGTCCACGCGATAAAAGAAAAGAATATGGAATACACAGAGCTTGTCTATTTCAGCGATGTCATTATAATGCAGTTTAACCACTAAACGACAGACGACAAAGAACTGGAGGGGGTTGGGGAGGGGAGAGGGGGGGAGGACACAAAATGGACAACTGTGGGTTTTTGTAGGAACAAAGAGAGGGCACATGAAAATGTCCTTTGTTGGTTTATTGCACTGTTCATTCCTTAATGTGAACCAAGAAAAATTCCAAAGCTCTGGGATGAAGAAAAAAACCTCCTCTTTGTAGGTTATTTAACAGTTTTTCTTTGAAGATTTTTTGGATCAAATAGTGTTTGCTCTATTTTGTTCGCACTCTTCACCTGACATGTCTTATGAAGTCTCTGGCCAGCTCTTAAGGTAAACGTATAGGACCCAGATACCTTTTTATAGGTGTATTTTCCTAATGAAGTTAATCTGAATAGGTAAAGTCATTAAGAGCAGGATTATTTTTCCAATGCTGTTCTGTATCTTAGATGCATACTCATTATACATATCTACACACTCATGTACAAAAGCAATGATGAACTAATTGTTGTACCACTAGTATTGATTACAAAATTTCTTTGTGAATATTTTTTGAGGTTAAAGGAATGTTCATTCCACCGTGGCACCACTTGAGGACCATTGTATTGTTCGATAGAAGCAATAATGTTAAAAAATGCACTTAATGGACATCACCCAAAGAAGAACCTGCCTTAAAACACAGCCTGCACTTGGCTATGGAAGCAACACAAGGGACCAGTACACATAAGTCTTCAGTATGTTGAGGGTTGGCAGAATAGAGCTTATGTCGCTCGTCCATTTGAAGAATTTCCTGACTGTCCTGCCTATATGGGCATGTACAGTAATGTACAGTTTCATTCCAAAATAACATACATGTCTTAGTTTGGAGGATACTTTGTAGCAGGTTACAGCTTGTTGAGTCCATGTTTCATGCACAATCGATTTGACACATTAAAAGCATTTTGAAGACCAATTCCTATGATTTTAGATTAGAGCTGGAGATAGCCGAGTATATAACCACTTTAATTTGACTGTTAGTGGTTCAGGTACACTAACACTGCCTTATGGAAATGAGAGGTTTCTTACTTGGATTTGTCTTAAAACTGTTGCCTTAGAGTTTTTGTTACTGTTTTTTGTATTAATGGTTGGGTTTAAAGCAATACAGTCTTGTTGGAAAACCCATTGATACAAAGAGACTGTATTGGTTGTTTAGTGTGTATGCAGCTTTTGTAAAAATCTACATTTTTAAATTAGCAAGGGTATACACAGAAAGTTAATTTGACTGGCTGAAAGAAAGTATTGTAAGCTTAGCAATCCAGGTAGGAAACTGTACGTGAGTTTGTCAGACCCTGGGCATCCTTTGCCCAACAGGTATTATATAAGACAAAAGGACAGTAGAAGACTTTTTTTCCTTTGCAGAAGTTCTACTACTGTTTATATCACTGCTCCAATTCCCAGTATAAGATTGTTTTTTTTTTATTGGTGTTCTATTCTTGGGTGCAACTGAAAAGTGTGTACTTTCTGTGTTTGTTCATGGTATTCTTAACAAGTGACGGCATTCAAACAATATGCTGTGTCTCTCTTATACAGCATGCCCAATGGGTGCATGTGGTGTCAATGAAGTAAATGTTGTCTGACGTGTGTGTGTGTGTGTGTGTGTGTGTGTGTGCGTGTGTGTGGTGGGAGATCAGATGCAATTGTGAACGTTGGGAAGTGCATATGCGATACTACATATGTAGTCATCTGCTATGTTTTTGTGCATGCATTTACTATTGTTAATGTATGGGTGTGTGTGTGTGTTTACGCGTGTGTGTGTGTGTGTGTGTGTGTGTTCGTCAGTCAAATACTGTAAATGACCTCTCCTGTATTATACTCCCAACTGGCTGTTTTTCTTGTCTTATGTTGTAGCCAGTATTGCCTCAACTCTTAATTCCCTTTACTGATGTCATTTGTACCTTCTTCTTAAAGAAAGACACTGTAAATAGAAAACTCCAAGACCAAAATACACATGACACTTGTGTGCCTTGATGGATTAAGTAGTATGTATGTATGTATGTGTATTGGTAACTCTTAACTAACTGGACTTACAGTAACTCTGTGTCTATAACACATGGTGTTGAAATCTTTGTTTCATGCTATTCTTGATTATTTACCTACAGTATGTGTTTTATTTCCTACCATGTGTATGTATAGAAAGATTGTCTATTTTGTCTATTTTGTACTGTTCATTTTTTGTCTTCTCTATTGATTAAAAGAAAATTTCCAATACAAGCCCATTTTTGCCTTGACTTTTGTTGACATTAACACTGCGTTCCAATCCCCATACTTCCCTACTATTTATGCCAGAAAAAGATTTAGGATGTCCCAATACACGTCAAGTGTAGTATGCTGAAAATATATAAATGCCCCACTAACTCCAATAGCATTTTGTAGTATTTGTCTTTATTCTTGGCTTTTCTCGACATAATGAAAAACAATCTTCCTTATCTGATTTGTTTTTCTCTCCTGTGGCCCTAAAACTGTTCTGTACTTATAGTATGTAGTGTAGTAAAAAGAAAAAGTATGTGATTTGGAGCGCAGGGACAATGTGTTAATGGTGTTCATCAATGAATATCTTCAACATACTGTACCTTGATTTAATGTCCTGAATAAGAATAAAAGGACAATGGGGAAACTACTAACTAGTGCTTTGCTACCCTGTTGTGAGGTAGCTCATGCTTTTTTACGTCGCGCGTATAAGCGCAGCATTTATTCACATTGGAGTTACCGTAATTACTAGCTTGTGATTTTTAAATTGCGGGGTGCTCACTAAACATCCTTAGGTTCATAGTAGCTACTAACTCACTGAGTTACCAGAAACGTTTATAAATAGTGCCTGAAAAAAGCAAACTAATGTGTTGGTCATCACGACCCATGGTGACATCCACGTCACACACACTTTGAATGTCCTAAAGTTTTCCTGATATAGGTTTATACTAGATTTTCACTCATTAGGTCCCTTAGTGACATATACTCAACATTCTAGTGTGGTTGTCATGTGACTGTGTCAGGAAGTGACTTCCCAAAGATTGCAGTGTGACAGCTGCACACAATTGGAGAAATTAGCAAATTTAAAAAGCTTGTTTTTTGTTACTAAAGGTGAGTTAAAACCCACTTAACAATTCTAATGTTTCTAATAGGGTGTCCTGTATTACCTTTAAACTAGTCTAACCATATTTCATTAACAAATTTAGCAAGTTAGGTAAATATCGACAAAGAGGCAGAAAAATAACAACAGATTCAAAAACCCATGTAACATATCGGACAAGAACATGTGTCCATAGAAACCTTGAGCCATACAACAGTAGTACAACAAAGAACATTATCATTAACATTATTATTTTGGTCCATAACGTTCACACTTTAACAACAACAAAAGTGTTGACAAAACTCAATGTTAGGTTGATGGGAAAAAGTTTTGTTTTCTGCACACATGCCATTTTTAAACATGGCATTTTAGGTTGCAGCCATTAGTTGATTTCCACTTAAGGTGCGAACACACTGCACTCCGCAGTGCGGCGATTGGCCGCGTGATCATATTGGGTCATATTGTGTCCGCCGCCCGACCAGAGTAGCCTTCTCTACTCTGGGGATATGCTGGTGCTAACCGGTGCTGAGGGGACCAGTCTGCTGTGCTGATGGTGCTTTACCCAAGCTAACTGGTGCTAACTTGGTTCATAAAGCAAAACTGATAGCTGTACACAGCAGGCAACAGACAGAGGCTATTCACAGAACTTATGGGAGCAAACTGTGACTATTATGTTTTCATCCATCCCGTACTTTTAAAATCTCTGCTGGATTTTCTAGTTTTGATTGTTAACTCTTGTTAAACATGACCCCTTAGCCTTGTATAAAACACATTAGTGCTTTAACCCTTGCTTAGGTATCAGGATAATGAAACAGTACACCTGCAAACTAATGTGGAGTTCATAAAAAAAGATCAATCTACAACTGAAGAATAAGGTCCAAAAAGGGTAAAAATTAAATCTCGGTACCCATGATTTCACACTAACCTGTTCTTTTTGTAAGTTATGAACTGTTCCTGAATGACTAGGCAAAGAACACAGACCTCATTAAAAAAGAAGCGGGGGAAGGAGGAAGTAAGGAAAAACAAGAGAGACAGTTTAACAAGAGAGACAGGAGACACAGAGGGTGTGGCGCCAGTAGAAATCTCTGCTGCGTTTATCATCCACTTTTACCAAAACAACAAGAATCTCATGAATAGTTTGAGGACAGTTTTACATTATATACATCTACTACATCTTATTCTCCAGGGACTTTCCTGCTTGTGGTATTTATATCAAAAGACTAATATTTGGATCATTATAATATAGTAGAATTAATTCATGTAATTTTTTTAATAAAGTATATGTGTGTATACATCAAGTAAAAACCTCATTCTATTTCAGTCCACTAGAAGAACACACATTTCACTGTCTGAGATCTAAAGGTGGAGTCAGTGATTCTGGAGAACGCTTGTTGTCAAAATCACTTTTTGTCAAAATCAAGTGAATGTATCCAGACGATCCGCTTCCTGTCTGTACTGTGTGTGCGCTGAAAAAGATTTTGATATTAATACACAGCCCAGGCTCTGTAAATGGGTATTTAAACAAAGGGTATGTGAACAAAAGGGCCCAAGGTAGTTAGTAACATGCCCGTTTACAGAGCATAGGCTGTGTACTAACACAGGATTCGTTTTTCTCCCCAGCGCACATACAGGTAGCGGATTGTGAGGAGATATTCACTGATTTTGACGAATAGTGATTTTGACAAGAAGCATCCTCCACAATCGCTGACTCCACCTTTAAGTTTGCTTTACCTGCAGGGAAGGTCTTTTACATTGACAGCTGTTTCCTTATAATAATGTCTATGACAAATGTCTAATGTCTAACAAATAAAATAGTATGACAAAAAACGCTACCAACTTCATCATCAATTTCTTCTCAATACAAGACTCTTGTTGTTTAGTTGGTCCAGAGAAATGTCCTCTCTGCTCATGTCACTCTGATCCTGATGCCTTTTTAAAATATTCGATTTTTTGTCCCAAAGTAAGGTACCTAAGCAGTTCCATGGTATTTTTAATGGTAGGAATGGAAGCACGGAGCACATGTAAGTTCAGGGAAGATCAGTTACTTTATTCAGCAGCTGGAAAGACAGAAAGGCAGACATGTTATTTGGGGAGCCACTTAAATTCATTGAAGAGTTGGTCGTCACACTTGGACACATTTTAATGCATTTTTATTTGGTATTCTACATAAGTGTTCCTAAAATAACTAGGACAATTGACCATCAACAACATGGAATGTACCACAAGAGGAATAAAACACAAATCTTCTTCATTGATGAAAAAAAAAGATGATACAAGGGGATGCATGGGCATTACACTGATGTACAGTATTGACATAGAGGTGTGGGGAATTGGACTGGAAATGACTTTGCCATATTAGACAATATTCACATCTCATCAGTGTAACAGGAAAAACTAATACTTTCAAACCGTCTCAGTAATAAGACAAATGCTGTGTGGAATGAATGTGCACTCAAAAATCCCCCCTCCTCCACTCTTAGGACCAGTCACTCTCAATTTATACCCAAAATGCACAGGGGCCAAACTGAATTCTTTTTAAATGTCAAGTGTCTTCTAACATGTCAGTGAAGGTTAGCCTTCTGAGACCACACTGTGCCGACTGTGGGACTCTTAGTAGAAACCTTCATAAGGTCTTCTTCTTCACAGGAGCTGGAAACATTAGCTACCTCCCCGAGACCTTCTAATGATAGGTTGCTCAAGCTTTGTGCATATTGGAAAACTGAAGGAAGAAAGTGGTTTGTCATGGATATGTATTGAATACAAGTAGCACGTCAACCCACATCTCTCTTTGGACTTTTCCTTGTTTATTTGAAATGAAAACTACATCTTGGAGGTGATGTTCCAACTGCTATTGCAACTACAATAACTGACCTTTGGTAACTTCATTACATGTATATGTGGTTTAAAACTTTTAAAGAAAAATGGCACCGGTTCCTTTAAAAAACCCAAATAGGGTGGGGGAGGTGTGTGTGTTTTTTTTTGCATTGCTGTGTGTGCATGGCCGTACCTATGTGCCTTGTGTGCACATTTGTGTGTGTGTGTGTGTGTGTGTGTGCGTATAAATCAGCTCTCACCTCCTCCATCACTCCCAGTGGTTTATGGGAAGCCCAGCGGGGAGCCACATCAGCCTCTCCCTTTGATGGTGACACACGTGATTCATTGCTGTTTGAAGGCAGTTTGTTTTCATTATGCCTTCTCGTCAGCACGCTTGTAGCTGACTGCATCACGTTTTCTTTTGTGCAAACGCAGGCAGATTTGGGCCAGAATGAGAGGAAAGAATTTCTAGAGGAGAGTTGTTCTGGCACCAGAAGAAACAAAAGGGGGCTTAGGTTGGGTTATAAGAAGAGAAACTTTAGATTTTTGGTTCTTTTTCCACCGCTGCTTTGGGTTCAGAGGTGGTCAGGGATTCACACTATGTCGGAGTCCTGGAAAAAGTAGAAATTGAAGGGGAACCGAAAAAGTTAAAGGCGCTATCTCTTCAAAAGTAATTTTTTTTGTCCTTACAGGTCTGACGTTCCCCTAATTCTTCTCTGCATTCTATAGTTATTGCATTTTATACAATATACAAAACCTGATACGCTTGCTGGCCCTTGGCAGCAGGGCTGTTAACAGACATTCGAGGGGGGGGGGGGGTGCATTTTCATTTAAACAGGAACACATTGTCTTTATTGCTGTGCCATTCCTCTATCTGACTTGTAATTTCCACATTTCGTAACTTGCCCTGCATGAGAGGGAAAGGGTATTGATGTTGACTAGACTAGCTTGATTGCTAGCAAGTACAGACTACAGCGGTTAATAATGATAAAAGTACAACCAAGTCATGCTGATGTATTACATTGTTATTTAGTTAATTGATAACACAAGTCATTGATGTTTTGTCTGGTTTCATCATTTACCAGTGCCTACCGGAGTGATATCATTTACTATAACTGAACTGGGGTGGGGCTGAAGCGATGCTTGCTTTCCATGACAGGACAAGTTGCAAAGTTAATTTGAGAGGGAGGGGCATGCGGCATACTTTCTGAATTAATATTGATGAACTGGGAGCACAAGGGCTGGGGCTCAAGCCCCCCTTGTGTACAAGTGCCTGCTTGGCAGTAATACATGTAAATGTAAAAACTAAATTAAATTTTAAATTGGGCTCAAAGTATGCCTACCTATGATGTGGATGGTAAAATGATGATGACACTGATGGCAGTTATGGTGATAAAATGATGAAGGGTGAGGATGAAGATGAAACCAGAGGTCAAGAAAGCCCAGGGGTTCAGAGGGGCTCCAGCAGAGTGAGCCGTGCTACATTTAGGACAGGCCTCCTTTAACCAATAGCTTTTTGAAATGAGTGAATGTTGAATGATGTCCAGCAGCTCAAATGCCTAGGAATTGAGCTCAATGTTCCAGTTGTGATACATGTCTCAAAAGCGCCATTGGCCCACATGAGGTCCTAGCAAGAAAAACAATATAATCACGATATGTAGTGGCTTAAAAAGCAGCTTCGTCCAAATGCTCATTTAAAACGTTCTGTCTGTTTCATAGCAAGTGTCGGATAGCCTTTCCAGCATGGTTGATGATGCAAACACATGCCCTCAGTTGAGCAGTCCACTGGTGAGCAGAGGGCTAGTGACCAGCAGACATGCTTGACCAAGCCCCCTCCATCCTCCACACAGAGAATGCGTAGCTCAGTCTCTCGTGGGCCAGGTAGTTGCATCCAGCCATTTTAGAGTCCATTTCATCACTCTCCAGAACCTGGTACAGAAAGTCAATGTAGCGTGACGCCAGCTTCAGGGTCTGGATCTTGCTCAGTTTGTCGGAGGGGAGCGTGGGGATTATCTTCCGTAACGAGGAGAAGGCTTCGTTCAGAGACTGTGTCCGCTGGCGCTCCCGGATGTTGGCCACCACCCGCTGACCGTGTGGGTCCTCCAGGCCTGAGAGACTTCCAGAAGGACTGAGACCTGGTCCGGGGGCAGGAGACAGGGAATTAGGGCTTGAAGAAGGCGGGCGATGTTGCGGACTCTTCTTGAGTCTCTTGGGTCCCGTCGGGGTGTAGATGTGAATGTCTTCCCCAGGCTTGGCCACGCCATTGTCTGCTGATGTGGTAGCGAGCGTCACCCCGGTAAGGTGATCCTCTGCAGTGTGTGAGCCCGTCTGCCGTTTACGCTCGGCGAAGCCCGGCGTTGCTACGACGACGGGACATGCGTTGGAAGGTGGTCTTCCTGTGTTCTCCACCCCTCCCTCAGTAGACGGCTGCTCCTCCTCTCTCATGCTTAGCCACGTTTTCTTGCTTCTGTCTTTTTTCTCTCTCTCCTTTATGTGACTCTTGACTTCACTCTTCCTCTTGAATATCTCCAGGGATTCTCTCTCTTACCTTCAATATGTCTCTCTGTCCACTCCACCTATGCGTCCTCCATACACTTTTCCTGGGCCCCGTTTGTTTTCTGGAACTCCTGTAATGTTACGTTTTGTGTTTCCTCCAATCTTCTTCCCCAAACAGTTACCAGCTTTTACACTATGTCACATCCAACATCACAGCCAAGTCAAAAATGGGTGAGTAAGCAGTGCTCCAGTGATCCACAGATGTGAAAAAACCTGCCACAAACCTCTTCCCACTCTCTGTGGGTGCACACCGCAATCGGCAAAACCAGACAGTTTCTCACGTCCCTACTCCTGTATGGCTGCATGTGAGACAACAGCAACATAAATCTGACTTTTTAAAGGGAGGGAACCGTGCAAACTTTCAGCTGCCCACCCATCCGACTCACCCATTGGTCTGTGGGACTTTTTTAGGACAGCTGAGCTTGAAACAACAGGAAGAACGAATCTCGAGCGATTGGTCCGATCAAAAGGACGGAGGCGGAGACAAAGGTGTGTTTTACAGCCAACCCGAGTCGAACCGTCGTGACGTTGTTGCTTCTTGTCATAGAAGTTGCCCAAGTTTATAGGTTCCAGATTTCCTCCAAAGCAAACCTCCGCTACCATCCCCCCTTCTCTAGCTGCCTGCTTCTCTGTCACCCCCTGCCTCCCCTTCTCCACAACTCGGCACCATCATCAGTTGCTTTCAATATAGCTCAGAGAAAAAGAGAAAAGACAAACTATGGCAGAAGCTCGGTAAATGTTATGGTTGTTTAAACGCTGGACAAAGTTGATCTACTTTTTATGCCACATGGCAGTCCTGTCTGCTTTATAAATAGTGAACTGTGATGATCTTCTAACAACATTCCAGGCAGATGGAGTAATGATTAGAGACTTAGGTAATCATCGTTTCACTGTTCATTTTCTTATTTGTTGAGTACACCAATTGAAAAATGACATTGCAATTTTGGCAGGTCTTCCATCACTAGATATTGAAGATGAAAATAAATTGTTAGGTGGAAGTCAGTGATTCTAAAGAATGCTCTCAATGAATCAGTGAATATCTGTACACACTATGTGTGCGCTGAAAAGGAATCTGGTGGCCTAGACTCTGTAAAATGGCTACAGTGGGCCCCTTTTGTTTAAATACCACTTGTTTACATTCCCATTTAGAGCCTAGGCTGAATATTAACACCAGATTTCCTTGCAGCACACACAGTAAGGACAGGTAGCAGATCTTGATCACTGATTTTGACAAATATACCTTTTGACGACAAATGTTTCTCCATACTCTGCCTTTAATAAAGGTCAAAATAGGCATACAAATAGTATAACCCCCATACCATGACATAAATGATGGCCCCCAATCAGACGTCATTATTAGGCTTATCATTTTTGGGGGGTTCTAGGACAGTACAAAAAAAATCACTAATAATTGAAAACATTTGCTCAAAATATTAACCGTACAAACAATTTCTTGTTAACAGAGGGGTTCTTCTTGTTTGTGAAACAACAAAGACATGCGTGTTTTACTTTACTGCCAGTGACTTGGCCGCTTTTTCTAAGCATGCGTAGACCTGGAGGGAGGAAAGAGCTGGCATTCAGTCAGCACTGCAGCACTGAGGGTCTAATCACAGCATTATGGAAAGCATGAGTTCAGTGGATCAGAGGGAGGCCCTGTGGGACATTGTGTTACTTTCATCCACTGATGTAGAACAATCCGGCTCCAACGTGGACTTTCTGCTCTCCAAAAACTTCTGAGTGAGCCTCCAGTATGGCCCTCAGCCACACGCCCACAAGAGAAGAAGTCTATTGTTTAAGGTACAAGATGCTTTCCCCCTGTTGAAAACACTTTAGTCAAATGTTTTTTTCTGCAGGCACAGTTAGCACCAGTTCACTCCGCTGCAGTTCATTCAAGAGATGGCTGAAGTCCACAAACTAGAAGAAGCCTCTTTTGTCTGACCAGGGATGACACCATTTTTTCTCTTGAGCTCACACCACCGCTCAGCAAGACGGTGTATGTTTATGTTGCCACAACAATATTCCCATATTGCTAGCATGTGTTCTATGAAAAGCCCCATGTCTAAATAAGTTGCTGGAGATTTTGGAGGCTTTCTGCTTTTGTGTTATCTTCTTCATCATCACCTTCTTATTCTTTTTTTCAATGTAAACCTATTGCATGCTCCATACAATAGGTTTTCAATGTAAACCTATTGCATGCTCCATACAATAGGTTTTCATTGTCAACCTTTTCTACATTATAATGTGGCTTCCAGCTGCTCTTCTGTGTGGTTAGTTTAAGAGAGGATGATGAGCAAAATAGAGATCTGCATTGATTCAAATTATTTTCAAAATATTAATATTATGATCCATTTGAACTTTGTTGCGTAAGCACTGGTAAAGAACCATTGCCAGATGATGCAGAATTTTACCGTTAACATGGCCGTTTCTGTCACTGCTCTGAATAGGAATTCAACTATTCCTAGATGCTAACCCGATTGAAAATACGGTTTTCCCTACATAATTAAACAATGCACACTAGCAATATGGGACTTCATTACCCGCAATATGACAATAGCATTGCCAGCCAACATTTATGGATACACATAGTTTGTTTCGGTGTGGGATGTTTGAATATATAATCTTCATATGTATCAAATAAAAAAATATTATAATAAACCACATTATCCCATTGTAAAGGTTTTTTTTGGGAAACATTTTATGAAGAAATGGAGCAGCAACACAGCAAAATAAACAGTAATGATGAATGTAAATCCAGTACTCCCTCTCTGAAAAATGTCTGTCTCTTATTAGCCGCTAGATAGTCCAATATATGTTCACTGCTAACGTTGTGTGCTGTTTAGGGGTGGACTAGTAGTGTGCTATGTGTTTATCAGAGCCTTTTCACAGAAAACCAGAAAACAGCTGGCTGGAAACTGGGTTGATTTGCCAGATGGAAAAAAACCACAACAATCAGCCAGAAGAGAACCATCTTTCATTTGATCTAGTATTAATGTTAAACTTTTTGTTCATGCAGCTTAAATAGTTTTCAAAATCTATGTTGAAAAGTGTCCGTTTTTCAAACTTCATATGGCAAAACTATAGCCTGGAAATCCAGACCCTGATATCTTGAACGATACAGGGTCTGGCCACGATCAATAGTAATTTCCAACTCAAGGGGCGGCTCCTACTCGTGCATTTCAAATGCCACTGCACGCAGTTGGATAGCACTACGACCAATCAGAGCAATGAACAAGGTGACCTATTAAGCCCTGTTTGTTTAGCGAACAGCTGTTAAACTGTTAAATTAAACGTTTGCCATGGTCGGTTGTCAAAACAGAACATTCCACTTACTTGCTAATGAAAGATTTGAGTGCCGTCTTCCAAATCGTTAAGGGTCGAGGCCAAAGCAGTCTCAAACTCACACAACATATCCGAAGCCATCTTTGATGTTTATTATCACGGCTTCGACGGCGCATGCACGTCACTGTCGTCATCCGGTTACGTCTGCCCCAGAGCACCATACAAAGGGCTCTGGCGCGCCCATATTAGATAGAACCAATTGAAACGTGAGTCTGGATTTCTGGACTTTCTGAAAAAGCTTCAATGGAGAGTGTCCAGACCAACAGGTGCAACAAATTTAATTTGCCAGCGCCTAGTGGCAGGTCTGGGAATGCCAGGCTAGCAAAACTAGGCATGCGGTACACAATGTTCAAATTCATATTTACACAATCAGTCTGTTGCTGAATGAATAGAAATATTCAGATCAGAAATCAAGTGTTGAAGGTGCTACGAGGAACTTTCAGTGTTTGTTTATTGTAGCGGCCCCTTTAGGCAAAAGCGGTAGTGTTTTTTAGGATGCCAGTTGTTAGTCCTGGGTGAGCGTACCCAGGACAAAGGCATTAAGAAAAACCATATACAAATAGCATTCTTTGCACTGATGGTCTCGTTCGGTGTTGCATGTCATTTTTTGGCTGTTAGAGAAAAAATCTGACTGTTTTGGAAATATGTAAAAGTTCCATGTAGCTACTTTAAAGAAACCATCTTGCTCTCATACGATGCTTCAAGTTGTTGTGGGAATTAGCTTCCGTTAATACTCCTGTGCCAAGACTATTGCTTAAACTCACATTATTCCTTATGATCTTCGTCTCTTCAAACATTATCAGAGTGTGCGTCCTCTCTCTGTGAGCGAACGGGACACCTGTGATGGATCACAACTATTTACACATCCCAGATCCCTTTTCAAACTGTTGCTCGCTTGCCAAAAAAAAAAAAAAATACCTCTGAGCTACAGGAGTGAGTGATGGAAAATGGATATCAGGTCTTGATATAAACACACACATATTGAGGGCAGGGTTGGATGGGAGGGGCATGCCACGCTCACAATGCTTGGTTTTGTATGTGAATGCTCCCCGGAGGCTCACAGCGTTTGGAAGAAAAAAAAGGGGGAAAGAAACACCGGACCCTGTCTGTTTGAACTGCATGCTCAAATGAGGACTTAGCATAAATATTTCCACCAAGAGAAATGGGAGAATGTTATCACATGTGGGGCTTATGTATACACACATATGGCACACACACACCCCTGCTCGGAAATTCATGGGTTTACAATGTGGCATGCATTTACACGGACACACAAATAAAGAGGAGCAACTATATTGATATGTCATTTTTTAAGGATGTAAATTCACGATATTTTTGTAATTTTTCTACGTATATGACTGAAACTAATTTTCAATATAAAATCATTTTAATATTATTGTCCTTATTGTCCTATTTTATCTATTCACATTTGACAGTTCATTTGAAACTAAGGGACCACATCCACTAAGAATGGATTGTGTGCGCTAACAGCTCCACGAATTGAGGCGAAATAGCTCCTGCAAACTGTTTCATTCTTTAGCACAGTATCCACTGAGGAATTTGCAGATCAGAAAATATTGACCTTTTTTTTGCCAAATGAAGTGAGTTCTACTGTTTTTATCCACGTTTAACTTTAATATTTGATATGTCCACCTTTTGCAGCAATTACAGCTGCACATCTCTCTGGCATATTTACTTTATTTGAGAAATTCAACATTAATGTTACCCCATGCCTTTTGCAACTTTAGCCAAAGGCTTTCCTTTTATTATACAATAGATCTATCCACTTGCACTACATTTGCTGGATGGGGTTGAGGTCTGGACTTTGAGGGGGCCAGTCCACCATTTTCTATGTTCCAGCAGGTTTCTTCTGTTGAAGGTAGTTCCAACAATAGTTAGAATAATGTTTAGGACTTGATAACAAGTCCAGGCTCAATAAGACCACACCCAGAGGGTACTCTGTGCCTCACCAGAATGTTGAGGTGTACTTTTCTTATCCATGATGCCATCTACTTTCACTAAGTCACCTGTTCCTGAGGCTGAAATTGCCCCCACACCATAATACTACCCCTCCATGGTTAACTGTTGGCAAAGACATACTCATTTTTAAATATTTGCCCCTCCCTCCGTTGAACAAACACTCTTCGCCTGTTGCCAAACTGCTCAAACTTGGACTCATCGGTCCACAACACTTTTTACAAATCTTCCATTGTCCATTTCTTGTTTTATACAAATCGTTTCATCTATTTTACTCTTTCAATGATGGTTTCTTTGCTGTTATTCTACAAGTCCGGTCCTTCTTCTCCCAGTTCTTGAAGACACTGTTGTCATTGTGGTGTTGATCTCCTCACATAGTTCTCCTGAGGTCTTTCTTTGGTCCTTAAGACTGAACATTTTGAGATGCTTCACTTGTGATTCTGAAAGTTTCTTTTTTCACTTCTCCCCTTTCGGTTCTGGTGTGAATTGGTGGCATCATGGCAGTATAAAGTGTACTTTACAGTGCATGTGTAGTCTGTAAAAAGCTTCAGTGAACCTGTGAGTCGACTGCAGCGATGTCTTATAATAAACATAGTATCAATAGAAAAATCAATCAATTGTATTCTTCAATTTGGTCTTTTGTCCAAAGTGCTAGCCTGGTTTTACCAGACCATCGTACTTCATTTCATTTGTACAGAAGGTCTGGAATCACTCAATTGACCAACGTTCACTCACTTGAAGGTGGGTGTCTGTTGAAGTTTAAAATGATTGAATCTGCCCAGGGCCACTCCGGATCTGCCAACCAATCGCATAGCGTTTGGTCGTGACGTATGTCTTGCGCCGGGACCAGCCAGAAACCAACAAAACTCAGCAAAGCTTGTTCTTGTTCCGGCTTTAATTTATCGATATTCTGCAGCATTGCCACAACAGACTGAATAGCTTCTCTCGTATCCTTATCCATTGTCTTCCTGTGACTACAACTGAAACTGGCGCACGACCTCAACGTCATCGTTCTCAGCCACTCCTTCTGTTCGCTGATTGGACCGGGAGAAATCTGTTCGAGGGAAGGGAATGGAAAATTACATTTGAGTGGAAGTAGGTAGGTGGGCGGAGCCAGGCTAAAGCAATACTGTTCTGAAGAACAAGGGAAGTCTAAATTCAAGTTGCAGCAATGTATCCACATTATCCGCATAAAATCATTTTGGCTTTGAAATGTGTTCCTTTGTGATTTCTCTGTTGGTCTGTTCTGTATACTTGACATCTATTACACTGTCTGTCCGTCCTGGGAGAGGGATCCCCCCCCCCCTGTGTCTCTCCCTGAGGGTTATGCCATTGTTTCCTGTTAAAGCTTTTTTTGGGAGTTGTTGCTCAGCCGAGTGGAGGGTGTAAGGATAGAGGTTGGCGTCTTGCTGATTGTAAAGCCCACTGAGGCAAATTGGTATTTGTGATATTACGTACGTTTGGTGCTTCTGGATGTCAGAATTTTCGGTAACACTTTATAATAACTATCCGTTGTAACTTGTTAATAGATCATTAGTAAACTTTTAATTAATGATTATTAATGATTTGTTAAGTGTGTGTTAGCAGTTTGTTAAGGATTTATAACAATGGTAGATAGTTAATAGCTTAATAATTGAATCAGTTCATCTGGGAGGTAATCCGAGATACCGACGAGGCTGAAATAGGCTATAGACTATACACAGTGCATGGGCAACTGAGGGCAGCCCCATTTTCAAATATTTTTAAATAAACTCAATACACACTGTGCATGCCATGGACTTGAACGTGACGTGATCAGTTAATCTCGGATTACCTCCCAGATGAACTGATTCAATTATTAAGCTATTAACTATCTACCATTGTTATAAATCCTTAACAAACTGCTAACACACACTTAACAAATCATTAATAATCATTAATTAAACGTTTACTAATGATCTATTAACAAGTTACAACGGATAGTTATTATAAAGTGTTACCGAATTTTCCTCGGGATCAATAAAGTATCTATCCATCTATCTATCTATCTATCTATCTATCTATCTATCTATCTATCTATCTATCTATCTATCTATCTATCTATCTATCTATCTATCTATCTATCTATCTAATCTTATCTATCTATCTAACAATGCTGAATGTGACTTGCCACCCCCTGGGGCTGTAACTCAATGTAGAGCAATAAGGTATAGCACAACAAGATGTAAACACATTGGAAGTTAAATCGCTATCTTGATAAACATTAACACATATCCATGGATTTATCTAACCCTTTATTATCTTCAAAGTGTGTCTCTCTGCGTGTGTGAATGCTTTGCTAGTCTCTGTGGTTGTGTGTCTGTCTATTAGCAGGTCTGCATGGTGGAGAGGAGGCCATGTGGCTCATGTCCTACCAAAGTCCTCCTGCATCCACATTATTCACAGGCCTACAGTATGTTTTTCAACCTGATGTAATACATGTTTTCATGAAATCCTGTTCGTACAGTGATTTTTTTTGTTGGTCTGTACTTTTCGCACAACATGTATTTCCAGTGGGCCCTTCCTTTGGACAGAGACCCCTCCTCTGTTGCTCTTCCTGAGATACTTGTGTGGAGTGGTTCCTACTTGTTGTTCCGAGTGTGTTGTATGCTGTGCATATTGTTAGGACCCCTGAGGATTCTTAGTTGTGATACTGGGCTAAATAAATGAAACAAACAATACATTGTCTTGATTTGACTTGAAATCAATCTTAATTATTAATCAGCTATTACTTATATAAGACTCACTTTTTTGCTTTGGCTATTAACACAAAGTGAGCTTTTTTTGCTGTGTATCTTAGGCCTGTACTTTTATGTATTTTTGTACAGCACTTTGGTCAACTAATGTTGATTTTTAAATGTGCTATATAAATAAATCTGACTTTGACTTTATATATTCATATTCTTGCTAAACATTGTAGTTTTTTCTGTTTTTTTGTTTGCAACCGAGGGTGGGAGAGGTTGTGTTACTGTTTTGTTTATTGGATGAGGCTTTAGTTGGCGGCCAGTCGGTGCACAGACCTCTTTCATAAAAGTAGAGTCTTGCCTGTTTGCTTTGCAATACAAATGACTTTATGTAGTCAAGAGTGACAAGAAAATAGTATGTGAAAGCCTACGATTTTTAGATAATCTGGTCTAAAAATGTGGTTTAATACAAAGCTATGTACATCTGCCTGAAATTGTAACCTGAAAACAATCGCATGTGAATTTATGGAATTATTTGATTGAACTTTCAAAGTAAGGTTGGAAAAAGAAAATTGACCTAAAACCGAGCAGTGACCTCATCGCTATACGTTGGCCATTTCACCAATACATTGTATTAATACCCATAACTCTTGATTTCTATTCATACCCATACATAACTGTTATATAAAAAATAGCATTCTTTGCACCAATGGTCTCGTTTGCAGTTACAGGTAAAATAAGACTGTTTCAGAAATATGTTTAAGTTCCTCGTAGCACCTTTAATATTGGATTTCTATTAACATTTTTAGCTGCTGACAATGGCAGCTATTTTGCTATGTTGGCAGCAGGTTGACATGAATGTGTTTCTTCCAGAGGGGAGATAATGCTGGGTGAATTGTTTGTTGTTTGTTGTCAGTGATAGTGTCTAGTTGCCGTTTTTCTTTCATTTTCTTGAAACCAATAACTACTCGACATTCATTTTGAGGATATGAATGTTTTCAATATATTAACATAAAAAACTAACGAAAAATATTGTTTCTCAGTTAGGCAACAGAGCACACAGCATAGCAACATCATGCAAAATGACAAATATAACCATACAGTAAATACAAACTGCTAGGGGCAACCATAATGCAGTGGTTGATTTAATGCCACCTGGTGGCTGATCTACGAAACAACCCAAAGCACTGTCCCCTTTTTCTTCCTTTATTTGAAACTAAACTAAACTCTTTTTATGACGCTTCTTTGATGTATGTGTCCCCCTTCCCCCGACTGATGGTGTGTGATACTTTATTTAAAAATATGGCCAACATGAACTCTATCAATGATAAGATGTATTAAAACTGCATTGGTGGAATTGGGCAATTTTAACTGTGGTCAAATTGACCCCAATAATAAAAAAACACTAATTAAAAGGGAATCAGAAAACATTGATATGAGGTCATGGGGAACAAACTGATTGACAAAGTCAAGAAGAATTGGAAAGGTAGAGTAAAGCACCTTTGAGATATGACACAAAGTTAACCTCCGGGATCAAAGTGAGCCCAGCCCGGAGGATGAGGGATACATATACACTCGACTCGGCCCTACCTGTATAGTGTTAGCCTCATAGCATAGTTGCCTAAATCATATTTACTCTACTCTACTTTTACTCTACATCTACTCTACTCTACATCTACTTTACCCTACTCTATAACCCTTAAAATATGACTTAGGCAATTATGCTATTAGGCTAACCAAAAGTAGATGTAGAACAGAGTAAATGTAGAATAGAGTAAATGTAGAGTAAAAGTATAGTAGTAAATATGATTTAGGCAATTATGCTATGAGGCTAACGATAGGCTTATTTATTAGTTAGGATATAAAACCCAAACCTGAAATTATATTAATTGCCTATTAAGTATCATATGTCCTTAGTATTGCCTCTTTCAATGACCTGCCACAGAAACACCTCTCTAGATGGGGCAACATGTTACTATGTGACTGGTACATCAATTTTACAAGATACAATAAATGTATTGAAATCTGTATTCATGTCTTTTTGGTAACATGCTGTTGTTTCAAATCTTTTTCTGGTATACTTAATAGTAGGGAAGTATCGGAATTGGAACGCAGGGAAAGTCTCAGGCCAAACTTTATTGCTGACAAACATGACACACAAGCTTTACACTTTTTGTATTGACCTATAAACCAATCCTCTGTGGTGCAGTGTATGGTCAGCCGATGAGTAAACATTATCCATCTATTTCAGGAACCCGAATGCTTCACAAGATGCTCATGAGGTCACGTGTGTTGTGTTTTTTGTTAAACAAGAACTTAAGGATGAACCCACAGTTATTTGTTGTTTTGGAAACAGTTGCAGCCAGCACGTTTCAAACGTTCTGGGTGTCTTATCTTAGACAAGGTTCTTGGCTTTCACTGAAATGTTTTTGATTACAGTTGTTGTTGACAGTCAACAGGAGGCACATCGGAAAGCATGTGATTTTTTGTGTGTGGACAATACAAAGGTTCCTCCGTACACCGTCCCTTCAAGCGTATGCAGAAATACTGTATGCTTTACACACTAAATGCACTCAATGAACTAAAAAGAATCCTGCTGCTGCTGCTGCTGCTGCACTTCCTTTTGTTGTCTAAGGGAAGTTAGATATGGCCATATGGTTTGGGTTGTGAAATTCTCAAGTCTTTTGAAGAAAAAAAACTTAAAGCCAAAACAAGAAAATTACCAGAATTGGAATAAGATGTGCAACTTGCTCTTGCCTGGAGACAGATTTGTGCTCTTGAGTTTCCAGTAAAGAAGGGTCCTGACTCTTTGGTTCCATTGATTCATTTCCAGAATGAGGGCGAGTAGGACTTCCGCACTACTACTGTCATATGTAGCGCTATTTTTACCATCAACAGGGACCCCTATGGAAGCTGTGACTTCCCAGTAGCACAGACAACTGTGGCCTCTTGGAAAGGAATGCGTCCTACACCCAATTGGGTACGCCTCCCATTACGAACTGCCTACTTCCTTGTGTAGCCCTGTATATACTGCCTGTATTACCTGCTGTCAGCACACACTGCACCTGGTTGGAAGAATAGAGTGACAGAAGAAAGAAGAGATACACTAGTTTTAGGAACAAAAGATAGTGGTGGAGTACAGTTGTTCAGGAGATTTCTGGATCCCCATCATGTCTTTGTCCAAGCCCCAGGAGCAGTTGGCCTACGAGCTGAGCTGCCCCATCTGCCTCCAGCTGTACTCTGACCCTGTGGTTCTCCCGTGTGGACACAACTATTGTCGGGCCTGTATCTGCAAGACTTCTGACAACAGCCCCAAAAACGACCAGACTCCTCCACGCTGCCCGGAGTGCCGCGAGGAGTACCAGGGCCTGGAGTCCCTTCAGAAGAACTTCAAGCTCTGCAGCATCATCGAGGGTTACCGAGCCACTGGCACCGAGCCCCACATGGACAGGCAGCCAAACGAGGACAAGCTCCCTGAAAGGATGGTCGTTTACTGCGACCACTGCTTAGATAGCCAGTCCCTGGCCGTGAAGACCTGCCTGAAGTGCGAGGTGTCCCTGTGTTCCAGACACCTCAAGAGGCACCAGGAGAAGGAGTCCTTCAGGGCGCACACGGTGGTGGACCCCCAGGTTGAGCCTCTGGGGTTGAAGGGCTGCGCCGTCCACCCAAACAACCCCCTGGAATACTTTTGCTCCAACGACATGACTCTGCTGTGCACCAGCTGCTTCATGGAGGGCCATCACAAGAACCACGACGTCCTCACCTTCAGCGTGGCCGAAGAGGAGATGAGGCGAGCGCTGGAGAGCCGCACCAAGGTATGGTTTGGTTGTTTCCATTCACACTAGCCAGACCTGTCACAGTTGTATATCATTACAGCTGATCACGTTCTTGCTAATATGCTAATGTAAAAAACACAGGGTATTACAGAGGCGTGTACAGGGAGGGTGCATAGGGGGGGAACCGACCCAGCCCCTTTTAGCGCAAAGTGCCTTTTTATAAATCTTCATTCAAACCAGTGTATTTAACCGTTCGGCTAATGGGACCTCCCCACTTGCCTCAAGGTCATACATGGGGCATTTGAGTTCAGGTGACCTTTTGGGAAACAATTTATCTTTTTCTTGTACATCAGAAGGGGATTAAGCATGCATAACCATATTGAACCAAAACTAACATTCACCCAAATATCTGGGGGCTGTCGGCACGCACACATGAGACTCCCGACCATGTTGGGGCCAACTCTTGTTCATTCAAGAACTATGCCATTTGGTATGTGTTACAAGGATATTAGGGATAATTGATTTAACCCATTGATGACTATTGTAATCTAGGATAATCTAGGATTAAGGACATGTCCTCAATGCCTGAGGGTTTTCTGAAAAAAATAGTATGAATTGTCAAGTCTACCAAAACCTTAATATCTAAGCCTGTGTAGCACATAGAAACATGAAATAAAATACATTTAAAAGTTAAGGTTCACAGGTTTTATTTAAACATGCTCCCTTAGCGCTTACAAACCAACACATTTTTCTAAAAATCGTCAAAATTAGATGGGGGAGAAAAAAAAAGAATAAATAATATAAAATATTTAAAAATAATGTGCTAAATGAGGTTATAATCCTGCTTCCTTTTAGCATGGATAGTAGTGACTGAGTATGCAGTGGAGGGATAAAGATAGACAGATATAGGAAGGAGAAGATAGCTTTATTTTATTATTTAGTTCAGTTATCACTGGCACCATAAATCCAACTTCCCAGTACAACTGGAACGCAGACTGACTCCTGCTGTCAGGAGCCGATCAGCTGGTCCAAACGGCTGTATACCACGGAGATGAAAACGAAACTGAAACTTAACTATCGCCTGGCTGGGCTGAATTTGAGTTGGAGCAGCAAAATATAGCCTAAATTCATAAATATTGTTAATAAATAGATGCAATGTGTTGTGTGATTTTCGTCAGTAGCCTATAGTAGACCTTGATTCTGCGCTCCGAATGCCACTAACTGTTCTGTAATACACTATCGCCGACACAGCTGGCTTTTTTATTATTATTTATTTATTCATTTTTTGATTGGCGTGATTTTCGGCAAACCACACATTTTTTGGGTGGTCACGTGGTCTTAAAAAATCAACAAAACCCACCTCATGTGTATTTGAACCAATGTTGGTGCATTCTATGTTGTGCACGCCATGAAAATTAGATAAAGTAACAATGCTGCATGACGCAGCATCATGAGATACAATGCATCGCACAGCAGCCGTCATCAATGGTTAATTGGTAACCTAGAGATTTAAGTATTTTAGTCAGTGTACAGCAGATAAGCCGAGCATATTAAATGTGAAATGCCGCTACTGGGAAGGATCCAATTTAATATATGTGTTATCAATAATAATTCATTTTAACTTGTGTTTAGATCAAAATGTACTTTTCAGGAAATTCCTATTTTTACGATCAAATTACATTGTTCTTTACAGGACACTTTAAATAACATCGTTACCAAAATGAGCACTGCAATAATACCAAAGCTTCACATTGTGCCCCTGGGCATAACTACTGTACTGTGACAACACAAGAGATTAGGATCAAGTAGCAGGGCGGCTGTCTGGAACACTGCCAGCAGACCTGGGGAACTGCTAAATGGCAAGACGATCAAACTTGTCTGACTATAGAGAAAGGCGTAATGACAGACAGACGAGTTCTCATTTCCAGGTGACTTCATTCTAATGATTTCATGTGTTGACTGAGTGATTGTTTGTGGCTTGTTCCAAAAATAGTACATCCAGTCCTTCCAGATGTTCTTCTTAACTATGGTAAAATGTAAATGGACTTGACTTACAGTAAGGCAAGGCAAGGCAAGTTTATTTATATAGCACAATTCAAACACAAGGCCACTCAAAGTGCAGTAGGCTATAGAGTGCTTTTTAGCCGATTTTCTCAGTCCCAAAGCGCTTTACATTTCTTACCACATTCACCCATTCAAACACCAATGGCAGTAGCTGCCATCTAAGGCGCTCTCTGAACCATCGGGAGCAATGTGGGGTTCAGTGTCTTGCCCAGGGACACTTTGACATGTGGCGGGTAGGCAGGGGATTGAACCTCTGACCCTGCACTCCAGAGGACGACCTCCCTACCCGCTTCACCACTGCCGCCCCAACTGTACTAAGTCTTTAACAAATATATCCTTAATGCATGATACGTGTGTATTGCAGGTGGTGTCCAGCAGGCTGCAGGTGACAGAGGGTCTCCTACAGAAGACAGCAGAGGACCAAGGAGAATCTGAAGCTGTAGGAGACAAACTGGTCAACAAGGCCATCACTCTCATGGAGAGTATGGCTGCACTAGTAGACAGGTAACGTCTGTTCCTCCACTTGATTCTGACTGTAAAACTAATGCTGTGTCACTGAGCAGAGGCACTGATAAAAAGCACGTTTTCCCCTCCAGAGTCTCCCTCTTAACATAGTCTTAACATAGACATACACAAACAGTTTTCTGCCAAACAGGTTTATTCCTTTCACATTAGATGTTTTGTCTTTGTCCGTTCTCAGCTCATGGTTTTGATGTGATCATTGCACACAGAGCAGGATTTAAAGGTGGAGTCAGTGATTCTGGAGAATGCTTGTTGTCACGATCACCTTGAGTCAATATCTCACGATCCACAAACTGTCTGTACTGTGTGTGCGTGCTGAAAATAAACCTGGTGTTACTACACAGCCTAGGCTCTGTTCACTGGTGTGTAAACCAAGGGTATAAACAAAGGGGGCCCATAGTAGCTATAGCAACCAGCCTGTTTACAGAGCCCAGGCTGTGTATTTACCAGAGGTGGGGGTAAGTCACTAATGTGCAAGTCACAAGCAAGTCTCAAGTCATAACCTTCAAGTCTCAAGCAAGTCCAAGTCACTGTGGTGAGAATCAAGCAAGTCACAAGTCAAGTCATACAAAAATCATATGATCTAACCCAGTTTCTACATTTAAAAGACCTGAATTCCACAGTTCTCTTCTTCATACCGTCATCGACAACATCATCCTTGAACTACAATTGAATTATTCTTGGTCTGACCGAGGGGTCTTCAACTAAAATTGAAATGGGTCCAGTTGACAACATTTTCTTACAGCAAAGGTCCGAATCTCATAATGTCTGCATCCAATAGCGACCCCTTATCTATCACATATGATCAACACCGCACATTTCCTTTTCTTTCAACCACATTTAGGCTACTTTCAATTTCCAAGTAGCTTACTTTTAACATGGAAAACAAGAAAGGCAAATAGTAACAGATAGGCCTATTTTTTATAGTTTTGTGTAAGTATAGGCTATAGGAACAGACACTTAATGCCCATAATGCATTTAAAATAAAACAGGGCAATGATCTGCGCTATTTTATGGCAGGATCACATTTTGATTTATCCTGATTCTTTTGCTTTGGGGGGCGAACTGTCATAACGGGCAGTTTGCTGTGAACTGTGAGCTAGTGGATTGTGAGGGAATATTCACTGATTTTGACAAACTGTGATTTTGACAACAAGCCTTCTCCATATTTGCTGACTACACCTTTAACTACAAACTTAATCAGAATCTGCTGACGTCCTCTGGATTGTTTGTTTCTATTTCTAAGCCATTGTTAATCTGATCTGATAAAACCACCACAGTCCTGATGAAGCAGATTAGCTGAGTTTTGACGGTAAAACTCTTATATAATAATATGTAAGGATGGTTTCATCTGTAATCCAACACTGATTGAGTGTATATAGAGTTTAGAGTTACAGTTACAGTGGATATCTGCACATGTGTAAAGGTTCACTACTTCAACTCCCAAGAAAACAACCATAATATGTCACACAAAATGTATTATTTTCTGTAATTAGTGAATAATAAATCACGCACTCCTAATGCACATCATTAGTGAGATGATGTGCTTTCACAAGAAGAAGATGGGTAAACTGTAAACTGTGTATTTACATGATGGTTCAACTGGGATTGGTTTATCTATCTAGCCTGGAAATCCAGACCCTGATATCTTGAACGATAGAGGGTCTGGCGACGATCAATTGTAATTTCCAAGTCAATGGGCGGCTCCTACTCGTGCATTTCAAATGCCACTGCACGCAGTTGGATAGCACTACAACCAATCAGAGCGATGCACAAGGCGACGTAAGCCCCTTTCGTTTAGCGAACAGCTGTTAAACTGTTAAATTAAACGTTTGCCGTTGTCGGTCGGCAAAATATAACATCCCACTTACTTGCTAATGAAAGATTTGAGTGCCGTCTTCCAAATCGTTAAGGGTCGAGGCCAAAGCAGTCTCAAACTCACACAACATATCCGCTGCCATCTCTGATGTTTACTATCACGGCTTCAAACGTCGCATGCACGTCACTGTCGTCATCCGGTTACGTCCTCCCCAGAGTACCATATAAGGGGCTCTGGCGCGCCCGCCAGATTTCTGGCTTTCTTGATAAGCTTCAACGGAGCGTGTCCAGACCAACACGCGCAGCAAATTTAATTTGCCAGCGCCTAGTGGCAGGTCTGGGAATGCCAGGCTATTATCTATCCCCTCTGGTATGTAAATCACAAGTTAAAGCAGCTCTGAGTAACATTTAAATATCTTTTAAACAGCCTCATGTTTCCTCTCATAATCATAAATTACCTTTAACAGCAAACATCAGTGCAAAGAAAGACGTTTTTATATTGTTTTTATTACTGCGTTTGGTCTGGTCGCACACACAGTCCGATTTTCGGTTCACGCGTGCACAGGGCTGCCAAGTTTCACCAAAAGTTTGGAGTGAGATTTTTTGGCCGAGGGACCCAAAACCGTGTCCTCTTTCCCACCCAATCATTTTTGCTAGTGTCCTGCAAGTTTACATATTGTTCATAATAAATCAGAAATAAAAGACAATTGGAAAATGTGATAAAACATCAAAAATCTTATTAAAATAAACGAATTCATGAATTGCAAAGTCGTAGGACAGGTTTTAATTAAACATTGGGTGTGGACATATTGTAAGTGGGAGTCTGGGGGTCCCCCCCAGAAAATTTTGAGCATTAAACACTTAATTTCCTGCATTCTGGTGAATTTTTATGAAGCAATGTGTGCCTTTTCTGCATTCATTTTTATGTAAAGTAAAAGAGAACATTCACGGTTTCGCTGACACAAATTTAATTGAATAGCCTACAATGCATGTGTAGTGCTTTCAAATATCTCCTGTAGCCTATTGTTAAAACATTTGGTTAAACTGTAATAAAGGTCATTATTCTATGTATTCAACATTGTATGGGTTATCCAATTATCCAATTTCAATTCACCATTATTATATTAAATCTATGACACTTGATGTCTTCTCAGAACATATTTTTCCCACAGTAACCTCTAAGCTTAGTTACTCAATACATTCATTCAATTAATGTTGACAACATTTTAGAACAAAAATGTGTTGGTGTGTCAACCAGCCCAATAACATAATGCAAAACAAGCTTGAATATATCAAGTGAAGTGACTGATTTGAATTAAGGTGTTCTTACTTCTTTGTTCATTTAATACCAGCGTCCTTGTTGTCATTAATTTTCCATATCATTTGAACAAAGGGCGGGACTGGGAGGCGGCGGGCTTTTATTAGTTTTGTAGTGTAACGCAGGGGGGCGTGGCCGTGGTGGTTTGCCAAGTGGCTGCTGCGGCTACGGGCTGCACACGGCCATGGACCTATAAAGAAACCGCGCGTGCAGAAAGCATGGCAGAAAGAGGATGTCACGGAACTCAGTCCGTTTAGCTTTTCAAAATAAGACTTTCAAAGTAAAAGTACCAAAAAAAGAAAAATTACGGGGATTCATTTCTCTGCGTGAGAAATTGGAGGTGTGGCGTGCAGTGTTGTGCCTGAACGCGTTCAATGAACGATCGTTCATGAACTCGTTCATATTGGGGGCGAACGTGAACTGAACGTATGTATTTCTGCCTCATGAACGTTTTTGCGAACACGTTCATTCTAGCCTCAGGCTCTACCTCTTCTTCGTATGATTGTTACCTAGCTCAGATTGTGTTTGTGTTAATAAGTATGTCAACACATCTTCTGGACTTTGTTGTTAACAGTAGGCCCTACACTGCAGTTTAGAATGGTCTCCTTGAGGGTTTTACTAGTTTAAGTTGTAGGCTAATTTGGTTGTAGAACCTGCATGGTATATTTTTCAGTATTGCTTTCTTTGAATGACATTTCATGTGAATTGTTTCCAGGTTTGGAAAATTATAAAAATGGAAAAACATTTGCACCTAAACCGTTTTAATAATGCTTCATTAAAAAGATCATTCAAACAGCAACTTTTTCCTCATGTTTTTGAGTATATACTGTAGGGGTAAAAGCTGCAGCTGGCTTCTAGTGTGGACTGAATGTTATTGAAATAATTTCTGTCTGTGGTTTTATGGAATGTGGCAATTATTTAGAAAAATAATAGCCTGCAGCAACATATTTAAAAAAAAGAACTATGAACTAGTTCATTTTTGAACTGTGAACTTAGTTCAGAATTTTGAATGATGAACTATGAACTGAACTAGTTCATTTTAAAGGGTGTGAACTGAACTTTGAACTAGTTCACGTAGAAAAAGAACTTTCCCAACACTGGTGGCGTGTGAACTGGTTGATATGCGTGTGTCTCACGGCCAAAGCGTGAGACTTGGCCGCTCTGCGCGTGCATGCTCTATGGTCACATATCCGTATTGGTCGCAGATTTCAGTGTGGCGCAGCAATGTGATATGAGAAGCCTTTCCCTCCGGGGGCCTCATTTATAAAGCTTGCGGCGCACAAAAACTTTGCGTAGACGGGAAGAAATTTGCGGGAAAATGTGCGGTGGCAAACGTTGGTATTTATAAAGACATTATTTGCGGAGAAGTGTGCGTATTCCCACACCAACTTTCGACCATGCGTAGAGCTACCGCAAGGTTTTCCTGACTCGGGCAATCAGCGACACTCAATGGCAACACCACGAAATAAAGCTCAGTCATCAGAAAAACACAGACAAATTATGCTTGGCACCCAATATATTTAGTCAGTAAAATATATAAGCTTACCTATAGTTGTGAATATATGGCTACTGTAGTCTATGGCATGCAGTTGTGATGTAGGTTGAATTACTTATCAAGTAGCCTAGGTCTACATGCTTTGGTTGTATTTTATAAGTTGAATCTTATAGCGCTACTTTATAATAATATCCTATACGTCGGGAGGTGTTTCCGTGAGTGGCCAGCGGGAGAGCAAATTTTAAGAGGTGTGTAAAAAGTAGTTTTGTACAAAGTTAAGCCCAACAGATATTAATTAAAACTGTAATTTCGTTAGATAAAATCATATTATGAATTTAGCAAATCATTACACACATCTCTTTCCCATAACAATTCACCCTGGGAGATATAACTATAATCTGACGTTGGAAATGTGTGGATCTCACAGGAGATAAACAATTCTCTCGAATTGACTATAGGCATTATTTCACTTGTCACACCATATTTTATATAGGCCTACATATAGGACTACAGGTAGGCCTACGCTAATACGTGATATTGCATACAGTACAAAGTTGGGCGAAACTGCTTTACAAAGACTACAACGACTGTGCCAATCAGGATATGTGATAAGCGCGCGGGTGTGTATGTGTGTGTGCCAGTTTCTGCAGCACATGCACGACGTCACAGGCTTTCTTCCTTCACAGTCGCTTTCTTTGCGGCCGGTTGCCTCCCTTTTTTCCTCATGTCAGTCAAAATTCCGTGCTTATCATATTCAGGAGCTATTTAGCATTCGCCATGTATGGTAGATTGTGGGATGAAACTGGGAGGTGAAGTGGGAGGACACGGGGTGGAGATCGTCTGCGCACAATTCACCGCAGGTGGGTATTTATAAAGGGAAGATTGCGTGCAACTGTGCGCCGCACAGTTTTATAAATCTGAATTTTTTTTTGCGCAGCACATTTTTGGCTTTCTGCGGACGCAATGTTTTAGGATGGTTTCTACGCACACCATTATAAATGAGGCCCCAGGTGAGGGAAGGGGAGCGGGAGCTTTGTTTGAGACAGTTATTTGTTGTCATAATGACTGATAACGGGGCTGAACCATCAAAGAAAAGAAAGAAAATGCAATGAAGAAAAGCTAAAAGGGAGAGTGATAGGCGGTCGGGAGGGCGTTGCCAAGCAACGTATACACAATTTCACGGGAGTGAATTAGACTGCAGTGTTTACTCCTAAATGAATGAGCGGTAGCCTACTAAAACACAGTTTACTTTGCCTCACCAGCATCATCAGATGACCATTATTCATCTGAAATAGTCATTATTTACAACAACATAAACACATTACCTCATCGTGATCCATACTAACTGCCTCTCTCGTTCATTCGCTTTGTGTGAGGACACGTAATCTTTCAGCTCCGTGAGAGGTGACACTGCATCAACTCATTGCAATCAGGTGTGTGTAGCACTGACTGGCATTAGTTGATGCTGTGTCACTAACCACTCTCACGGAGCCGAAAAGAGTCCGGTGCCCTCACACTTTCAACACACGGACATGCACTATATTACTTCCTGATCATTTGAATCTCGCACGCCCGGCACGAGCTAGAAAACAGCTTCACGACTGGCGTCGTAAAAATACTACCGCTTTTGTCCAAAGGGGCCGCCAACGTGCCATGTTACTCGTAGTGGCTTTAAAGGTGCAGTCAGCCTTTCTGGAGAATGCTTGTTGTTAAAATAACTTTTTGTTAAAATCAGTGAATTTAATTTTTCCTTTATTTATCCTCGAAAGATCAATAGAGGGTCCCTCATTTACAATGATGTCGAGTAATATCTCCTCACTGGCCACTATGAGTAGTTTGTGTGGGCTGAAAAAAAATCAAGTGCTATTACGCAGCCTATTCCCTGTAAACAATGTATTCCCCGATCTTGAGAAAAAGTGATTTTGACAACAAGCATTCTCCAGAATCACAGACTCCACCTTTAAGCATACACTCAGTGAGACTATTCGTAGAGGCCCTCTGTTTCATAGTATGCAATGGATGATTTGCAGCAGTCTTCAGGGGCCTATTTCAGGTAGCTGGTTTTACATACTCTGAGTTTAATCCTCTGAGTTGGTCAACTCAGAGCGCAGGGTTGATGAGTAACTCTGGATTTTCGGTTACAGAACGGTGGATCAGCGTTGGGTCAATCAACTCTGAGCGTGTTCACTCTGGGTGGAGCGTGTGCATAAAAGCCATCGTCAATGGATCGCTGATAATATGATTCACCATGGAAACAGAAGAAACAAATGCGTGATCCTCCCACTTCTCCACTTCTCAAAAAAAAAAAAAAAACTTCTCCGCTACTCCCACTGGAGTTAGAAATATTAACGAATGAGTTTATGGAGAAGAATGAACGGGGATATTGTCAGTCACATATCTCTGATCTAATCTCCTCGGCAATTCAGAAAAAAACAGAGCAATCATTTCGCTTCCGTATGAGTAGCCATAGTCTATTTTAAAAAGTTACGCATATCAGCAGTAAAGTAATAAAGCTGGCGCGGCACAGCATTTCTGACAGTGTTTTATATTCGCTGTATAATATGTTGGGAAGCTAGCCCACTGTACAGTAAACAGACTATCGCTTCTTTTAAATGGGGGAGTGAAAGACATTAACGTCTGACACATAAGGTGACAGTTTCCATTGAAGAGCCTTATTGATTTATTACCAGATCCATTTTCCTCAAGTGATCACAGTTTAAATTATTATGTCATTTTTATATTCATATTAGGCTATTTAACGAGGCTCGTCTGTGACTTTAGGATCGCACAAGTGAACAGTAACAATCGCGTGCAGCCGCAGCGTTACATGAATCCACCTGACATAAATCTGTTCAGTGGCACAGACGTTAAAAAGCATACAATACAAATAGGTTTATTAATCTGAATGTAGAGCATGTCACGATGTGTAAGGTGGCCGCCTATATGAACGGACCGAGGGCTGAGAACAAGGCTATAGGCTACTGATCAGATAAATCGGTCAAACGTAAAATCATCAGGAAATGATAAAAACATCCCGATGGAGATTTCTATGGAGTGATTTTGCTTCAAACTGTACAGGGACGCGTGTGACAGTGACACTCTTTCTTCAGTCGGAGCTGCAGCGTAAAATGAAAACAAACTCAGGGTAGGTCTAACCACCTATCCAGCAGGTTAGACCCACGGCGTATGTTGCCGCAGTAACTGACTCTCGGTTGGGCTGAACCTGCTACCTGAAACGGAAAACCCAGAGTTTCCACTAACTCAGAGCGAACAAACTCTGGGTTGCCTCAAAACCAGCTACCTGAAATAGGCCCCAGGCTGGAAGAGCAGGTTGAGGCAGTGGCTGTACCAGATTAGAATGCATGCCAAACATTTTCCCATCATCTGCTGTAATGAATGCAGTCAGTCAACATGTACAGGACTGGCATTCAACCATGTGACCGATCAGATTGTTCAAATGTTGTTATCATGGTTGTGACACAGGACTTTCAAGATTTAGAATGTAAAATATTCTAAAACTACAACACCTATCAGAGCCTGTCTGACTCTAATGTACTCTGCAGAGGTAGAATTTGACAAGAGGTCCTTCAAAGTGACAGCTGCCCCTCATTTCGCCTGTTTTTATTACATTTTACACAATGAAATGTCTGACGGTGTTGACTTACAGTAAAGTGGTCCCATCACTTAGAATCCTTATAAAACATGAATGTGTTGTAGAAAAACAGTTTTTATTGATATGAGAGATTATCTAGTGTTGCTTTTGATGAAAAAAGCTATTTTTAATCATTAACGTACATTTTTAATAGGTTTTATTGCATATGAAAGATTGAAACCTTTTCTGAGGACACACTGTTTTGGACGTCATGAGAAGATAACAGGTGTCATATATTTGATATAATATTGATAAAATTAAATTTAAGGGGATAATTGTGCTCCAGACATTCTATTCTTAATCCCTAATAACATCTACAATTTTAAATATTTTTAGTTTTAAACATGACAGCAGTTACATATGCAAGACGGCCTTTTGTCCCGGTTCTCAAGAATCACTGATATATATACAGTATATATATATACTGTATACACATATTCATACACACAATATTAATTTCCATAACACAATTCAAGTCAACTTTATTGTCAATTTCTGCAATATGTGCCAGACATACTTCATAGGAATCAAAATTAGATTTCCCCCTGACCCAAGGTGCAATAAGTGCAAAAGAATCAAATGAAATAAGTAATATAAATGTGAGTGTATTCCTAGAGAGAAAGATAGAAGCAACACTAGTAGAGAGAAAGACATTGTATGGTAGAATATCAATGATGATGTTTACTGACTGGGTCTCCTTTGGTTGGGCACTGTTGTGTTTTGTGTTTTCAGGTACAGGGAGCGCCTGCATGTGCTGTTGGAGGAGGAGAGAGGCCAGCGCAGGAAAAGCTGGCAGCTCGGACAGAGTGAACTAGAATGGCAACAGCAGCAGTTGGTGGAGGCCCAGCAGAGTGCCTCACAGGCCCTCAATGAGACCGATGCATACATGTTCATACACAGGTACAACACAAATACAATCCACATTATGCTATTTGTATTACAACTTTTTCCAATTTGGCAATATCTAACTTGTTATTGGTACATTAGCATCTCTTTAAAACATCTAGATAGGTGCTTGGTTATCTAGATGTTGGTTAAAGCCAGAGTTAAAAAGGTCATTTAATCTTTACAACATATTAGTGTCCAAACTCTTCATACAGATTTTGGTTACAGACTTTTTTTTTCATTTTATTAATCAAAATATTGTACAGGTTTTAAAAAACGCATTTTCAACATATATTTTAGAATGGAATGTATCATACATCAGACAGCTAACAACATAAACAAATGCCTATACTGTGTCTGGCCTCAAACAGTAAATGTGCAGAAAAAGCCAAGCACACTGCCAGCTGTTACATAGAGATATGCCTGCCTGTGCATTCCATGCAGCCTACTTTGGTCAAGACACGTGATGCCAAGTAACACAGCTTATCACATGGAGATCAACTGAGGTGTTTCTTTGTGTTCTCCATGCAGGTTCATGCAGATTGAAAGTAAGCTTAGAGAAGTGGTCACAGGCTCCATTCCCTGCACCATGCCCTCTAAGGCTCCGCTCAACATGAAGCGTCTCCACGTGGGCCTGAAGACCCAGGACTTCCGCTCAGAGATGGCCCGCCTCCTAGACCACATGCACATCCTCCTCAACCCCCTGGACCTCACCTTCAACATCTGTACGGCCCACCCCAGCCTGCTCGTCTCCAATGACCTGCGCACAGTCAAGTACAGCCCCACCAAGCAGCCCTACGTGGAGCACCCCGAGCGGTTCAGCAGCGCGCCCCAGGCCCTGTGCAGCCAGGGCTTCTCCGGTGGGGAGCACGTGTGGGTGGTGGAGGTGGGGGCCAACACCATGTGGTCGCTGGGCGTGTGTTACAAGAGCATCCCTCGCCGCGGGGACCACAGTCGCCTGGGACACAACTCAGTGTCGTGGCGTCTGCAGTGGAAGAACGGTAAGCTGACGGTGTGCCAGGCCTCCAGCAACGTGGCCCTGGGAGGGACCAGCAATACTCCGCTCAGGGTGGAGGTAGCGCTGGACTATGAGGGGGGCACACTGATGTTCCACAGCACCAAAACACGCAGGGAGCACCTCCACACCTTCAGGGCTGTGTTCAAGGAGCCGCTTTACCCAGCATTCAGTATCCATTCAAACACACCGGAGTCCTGGATCACACTGCAAAGTGGCATGTGATTAGAACTCACAGTATGTTGTTTCAAGCTATAGTGCGGAAATGTCTGTGACCCCCACAAGGAAATTCTGAGTAATTACAACAACACTGTTTGTGCATCTGCATGACATATGCCTTCGGTTATTGCGTATGTATTTTTATCCCTTCTGCAGTATGCTCAGGTTTTTTTTCTAAACAGTAGAACCACCACCTGAAACATTTTGTGGGCGCTTCTTGGGATCTTTCTGGGCTCCTGTGCCAATGTTGGGGGGGGGGGAGGACTTTTTTATTAAGCCTATCAGTTTTTTGGAACTGATAGGCTTAATAATTTTTTTATCAATTCATTTGGCAATGGCTTAAATGTAACCGACATTCATTTATACGAAAAAGTTGGCAAGGCAAGTGAATTAGCCTCCGACTAAAGTTTTTCTGTGTACTTTTGCATTTGCTGCTTTCTTTCAAAAGGAAAGAATAAAAAAAAAATTTAATTAAAAAAAAGTATGGATTGATTAAAGATTCTGCAAAGATGTTGCATTCATGTGTAATTGTATTGGAAAAATGATTTCCCTATGTTTGAATGAGTTTGAAAAAGAAAGGTCACAAATTCAGAATTTTGTCTACCATAATAAACTCTCAACAACTGGGAAACAATGCTTTGTATGCTAGCATCCATGCTTGTAGAAGTGTACATTTTGAATGATGCCTTGCCTTAGGCTACTGTAGGCGATTATAGAAAAAGGATAGCCTATTAGATTAGCCAATAGATGATTTTTTTTTCAAATACTTATTTTTTTATTCATGGTTAAAATTTGTTTTTGTTGAGCATGCAGTTTTTTTTTTTTTTACATTTAGTTTCCATTTGTCAGTTATCTGAACGTCTCGTGAATGTTTTGTGTTTTCCTTCTATGTTCTTTATAAACAGTGATGTGCGTGAACACCCACATTTATCGTAAATATGAGACATGCTTGTGTTTATGCTACAAATAAACTCTGATGGTCACGTGGTGCGTGCGTACGTGTGTGTGTGTGTGTGTGTGTGTGTGTGTGTGTGTGTGTGTGTGTGTGTGTGTCTTTTGACAAAACGTCTGCGAATACATTGTTGTGCACTGTGCATTTATCACAATGGCACGGTGTGGTATGGTACGCTATATGATTGGCACGTGACAGTTCATTCATTCAAGCCTGCTTTAAAGGTAATGAGGTTGCCAGTTAGGTTGTAAGTACGTAATTGACCACGATTCAACCGTTTTCATTTTACGTTAATGCACTTTAAAGCACAAAAAGATAAACTGTGTCATGAATGAGTTACACTATAAATATCATACATTCCCTAACAGAAAACAGTGTTTAGGATTTTACACATAGACATCCCTTTGAGAGGGGGATAGATATCAAGAATCTGGCAACCCTGATCCCATCTGTCACTTTGCTTATTCTGTCATTGGGTCGGAGGTTAACATTATTTTACGTTAGCAGCTAATATCAGTTAGGACAGGTAATTCGCAAAGCTGTCTTGTTACACCAGAAGGCATGGGCTCGGGAGAGAGTACGACCAGAAAAGTCTCTTTCGGTGTCGATGATGAGGACAGAGTCAGGATTCTCCGTGGAGTCAAGGTAATGCTAATTCAACTAGCGTTTGATAAAGCATGCTAACATTACATTAATACTAAGGGGAATGCTAACTAGCCATTGGCGTGTTGCTGTACTGTAAATTGAATAGCCAGTTTATTCTGAGCTGTCACTCGACAACCTATAGCCACCGTTGAAGTGATGAGGATGTAAAGGGATGCAGGGGCTGGGGCAGGTTCATATACGCCCTGAAACATGCCCCCTTTTCGTCACGTCAAGCTCCAGTCGCAATACGCTGAAGATACAAGTCTGCCTTGCTTATCTGCAAAGGAACATCATATGACGGATGACCAATATTCTTTACAAACCTTCAGGCTCTCAGGGTAAATTCGGCATATGCACAATGCGTTTAAATGCAAGTTGTACCACAATTTACATGGATTCTACGTGTGCAAACAGTGTTGTAGATAACGCGTTTGGCTAGCAATTAAGTGAAGAACCAACCGTTTACTCTTGCTTGTGCTTTACTGGAACCTGTCAATTGTGAATTATTTGCTTCTTATACAAGAAGGAATTCCCTCTGATGTCTTAATAGCCTCAAATAATGCTGTACCAATGGTGGCAATTGTCCATAAACAACGGCGCTTTTAATAGGCACATTTTGAATGAAGCTTAGTTTGACATACTGTGCTCTGCATCCTCAAGTGCTACTGTGAATGTCTGAATGCAAGTCATGGCTAACCGGTAGAATGGTAATACATACATATTCTACATCTGCATATCTGACTAAACATATTAAACAAGAATTTAATATCGTGAATAGTTACGCCTCCAATTATAGCTTGTTTGCACTGGGCCTGCACAATTTCAGACTTCAATTGATAGCTCTATGCGGACTGTCATTTCTATGAGTATGATTCTAATGTACTTGCAATAGCACAGATGCAATGAAAGAGCACATCGTACACAAGCAGAGAATACAGTTTTTTATTTTGCATATTTATTTATTGTCATGCTTTGATTCTAGGCGTGGTCACAGGCAGAACAGACAACAGACGTCATCTTATAAGAGGTTGCTGAAGTTGTGCTTGGTGTTGTGTTTAGTGTTAAATTATAACCCGTTTTCAGGACATCAGGAAGAAGTTGCAAAATTTCGGGAATTTTCAAAGTTGGAAACTTTCCATGGGAATTATCGGGAATTCATGGGAATTAACAGGAATTTGGGGAATTAACAGGAATAAACGGGAATTTACTAAATTTAAAGCAACCCAAATGCACTAGACCCTTCTAACTATGTCATTTCAGTCCTGGCAAATGTTCTAGACAGTAAAAAGCAGTTTTTTCAACTAAGTTTTATAATATTTATGAACATTTAACTTCAAATCAGATATTTTTTAAAGCTTATTGAGACACCCAACTTGATATCATATATTGCTTTTTACTAGAGCAGGTTTACAGAGGCTTAAACAGTGATTTTAAATACAGATGTGGAAAATATCTTTTAGCATAATCTTGACTAAAACAACCAGATTTCATGCAAGTAGACCTGGCAAGTTGCACATAGCACACATCCTACTGCAGGGGTACTGAGGCCACGCCCCCTCCTTGCACTGTGCATTCCTCCATCACATGGGGGGCAATTTACTTAATTTATTGAATGGGTTGGGTCAGACAGATGAGTTATAGTTTACTCAACATTCATCTTTTTGTTGTTCAGTGAAATAATAAAAACTTGATAAAGTTCTACTTACAAATAAATCTGTTCAAATGTAATGTTTTTTTTATTTAATTAGTTTGCATGGATGTCTGCCTATGACAAAACCTAATGTTTATATTTTTAGATTTATGTTTGGATATAAAAAAAAAAAAATTAATTACGGCCATTTAGTTAATTCCTATAATTCCCAATTTTGAATATTCCCAAAATTCCCAAGCGAAAGTTCCCGTGGAAAGTTTCCAGAAAGTTTACTGGAAACTTTCCACCCCTTTGCAATCCTAGGTAGAAGTCACATGGTACAGTACGTGACACATAACAAAATGTAGGCTGTGTGCCTGCATGCCATTGCTACTTTCTGTTCCCACAGGATTTGAAGGCACCCTCAGACCCAGTTGTATACAGGTTAGGCTAGTCGGGTATAACCACTGGAATATGATGGATACACCTATATCATACTATTAATTCAAGCTAGTTAAGACATTATAATTCTGGTTGTTTCCTAGCTTCATAGTGATTGTGAAAATGTTTGTAAAAAAAACAAGATCACTCTATTTACCAGCCCTTCCTGCACATTCAAATGCGGTGAGTCATAGAAACAGTGAGTCAGTGACTTGGGCTTCCTACTGTGGCTTTTGGTGTAGCTAGCTATGTTTAACAATTTCCTTGGAAACACACACACACACACACACACACACACACCCCCCCCAAAGTTACTCTGTGCGGGTACGAAATCCTTTGAAAAGATAAATGGATGAGTCATTTGAATAGCCATGACCCCAAAGAGGAGAGGGGCAAACACATGACTGTGAGAAAAGACAACTTTCCCATATGCCTTGTGTACACTTGACTACATTAACTTACTTACTTAATCTCTGTGCAGCTCACTGAAGACGTTCTCCAGAGGATGAAAGGAGTGGCCAACATTGCTCCAGAACGCCCACAGTCACCAACCTCCAGCCCCCACAAAGACACAGGTATGTCATGTGTCTAACACTGTCTGAGTACACTTCAACCCTCTGACGTCAAGAGCACACAAAAAAACAAAATGTGTAGTTAAACTTGTAGATTTATAATTCCATATTTGGATATCCGTTCAATCTTTATTTAATCAAATCAAATCAAATCAGTTTTATTTGTATAGCCCAAAATCACAAATACATTTGTCTCAGTGGGCTTTACATTTCATACAATATGATACAATATGACACCCTGCCCTTACACCCTTAGCTCGGCTGAGAAAAAACTCCCAGTAAAATTTAAGAAATCTCAGTGTGATAACTGGGCAGAGTAATTAAGGCATGTTTGTCCGCTGGTCCACTGGGTGGCAGCAACCCGCTGTTGTTGCCGTTGGGTTGGCCTGTAGTAAAGGACAGAAGAAGTTCAGTCGGGAATGTACCTCTGTTGGCCATGTTGAGTGTGCTGCATACTGTGTTCGCCAACAAAGAAATAAAGCTCCTTAAATGTGTAACAAGAAGCCTCCGGGAGTTACTACATAAATGGCGACGAGGATAAACAAAAGCCGATGCCTCGTGGGGATGCAACGGATGCAAGCGAAACAGTAAGACTCTATAAAGTTGCTACGTTAGCATGAGCGGATCCGAATCCGAGTCAGACGTTACCCCGAGAATAATCATGGCGGCGGCCTTGGTAGGGAGCACCGCTCCGTTCGACAGTGAGACACAGACGTGGGAAGAATATTGTGAGGTTCTTCACCATTTTTTTGAAGCTAACGAAATCACAGATGCAAGTCGGCAGAAAGCTATATTTCTCAGTTCAGTGGGAAGTCAGACGTACAGCCTCGTGAGGAACCTTGTCAGTCCCGCCAAACCGGGAGACAAGACGTTTGCCGAACTGGTCAAGATTTTAAAGGAACATTTCAACCCCAAACCCAGCGAGATTGTGCAGCGGTTCAAGTTTAATTCCAGACAGAGGAAGCTTGAGGAAACAGTAATGGAATACATCGCCGTGTTAAGGAAGTTAGCACTGGACTGCAACTATGGAGACAAGTTGTCGGAGATGCTACGCGACAGACTGGTTTGTGGGATTGGAGATGACCGCATTCAGCGCCGACTGTTGTCAGAACCGGATTTGACATTTGAGAAAGCACTGAAGCTGGCACAAGCCATTGAGACAGCCAGCAAGGATGTTAAGGATTTACAGTCGCTGGAGTCTACATCCTCACACATGAGGGCACCTCTAGCAGTGCACAAAATGTCTACAAAGCAGTTCCCCACTAAGCAGCAGCACCAGTATAACGCTTGTTACAGATGTGGAGGTGAGCAGCACAGGGCTGGGGAATGTAGGTTTATTAAGGAAACCTGTCATAAGTGTGGTAAAATTGGCCACATTCAAAAAGTGTGTAGGTCAGGAGGCTCAGTTAGCGCTTCACAGGCTAGAGGGGGTGGAGTACCAACAGGGAAGTATGGGAAAACCCAGGGAACACATTATGTCAGCCAGGGGGAGGGCGACATAGACGAAGATGAAGTCATGTTCACACTGTACAAACTAGATGAACTAGACATACCAGCAGAGGAGCCATTTATACAGACATTGACTGTTAATGGGGATAAACAGCAATTTGAAATGGACTCGGGGTGTGGGGTAACAGTAGTAAACCACTCTGTGTACAAAACCTTATGGGGGAAGGAGGTGCCAGAGCTACGCTCATGTAGAGTGAGGCTAAAAACATACACAGGACATAAAGTAAATGTTGTGGGGGCAGCAGTGGTTAAAGTAAAGCATAAACAGCTAGTAGAGAACTTACCATTGGTAGTGGTGGCAGGTTCAGGCCCCAGTCTAGTAGGCAGGTACTGGATTAGGAGGCTAGGGTTACAGTGGAGACCAGAACCCCAGATCCACCATGTTCAGACAGAGACCCCAGAGAAGGCACAGTGGAGACCAGAGCCACAGATACTCCAGGTTAAAGAGGAGACCTTGGAGGAGGTACTGGGGGAATTTGGGGAGGTTTTCAAAGACGAACTAGGGAGATTCAGAGGCCCCCCAGCAAAAATATACGTGGACAAGGAAGCAGCCCCCAGGTTTTTTAAAGCCAGACCCGTCCCATACGCCATGAAAGGGAGAGTTGAGGCTGAACTCGACCGTCTCCTTGCAGAGAAGATAATTGAACCAGTAAAATATGCGGAGTGGGCAGCGCCGGTGGTCCCTGTGTTGAAACCAGATGACACAGCAAGACTATGCGGAGACTACAAACTGACAGTGAACCAGATCTCAAAACTGGAGCAGTATCCAATCCCCAGAATTGAGGACTTGTTTGCCATTCTTTCAGGTGGAAAGAAATTCACAAAGTTAGATCTGAGTCACGCCTACCACCAGATTCCATTGGATGAGGAAGCAAAAAAGTATGTAACTATAAATACACACAAAGGCTTGTTCACATACAAAGTGTTACCTTTTGGAGTTTCATCATGTCCGGCTATTTTCCAACGTACCATGGAGGGACTACTGCAGGGCATCCCTAGGGTGGCAATCTTCCTGGATGACATCCTGCTGACGGGAAAAGACGACAAAGAGCACCTGCAGACTCTGACCATGGTGCTGAAACGGCTACAGGAGGCTGGTCTAAGGCTCAAGAGGACCAAGTGTGTGTTCATGAGTGAGGAAGTGATATTTTTGGGTCACAAAGTGGATGCAACAGGACTGCACCCAATGCATGAGAAGGTGGAAGCGATCAAAGAGGCACCCTCACCTTCAAATGTGACAGAGTTAAAGGCATATCTGGGACTATTAAACTATTACAACAAGTTCCTACCAAATCTGTCTACCGTCCTTGCTCCGGTGCACAAACTGTTACAAAAAGACACAAAGTGGCAGTGGGGAGATCCACAACAAGCAGCCTTTAACACATCAAAAGAACTCATGCAGTCAGCTCAGGTGCTTGTGCATTACGATCCAGAGAAGGACATTGTGCTGTCATGTGACGCGTCACCATACGGGGTAGGTGCCGTTCTGTCACACCACATGCCAGATGGAACTGAAAGACCCATAGGTTTTACCTCACGAACACTAAACACAGCAGAGAGAAACTACTCACAACTGGATAAGGAAGGTCTGTCAGTGATGTTTGGAATACAACGCTTCCACAAGTACATTTATGGACGGAAATTCACTATAGTGACAGATCACAAGCCGTTGTTGTCACTTTTCAATGAGATGAAAGCAGTGCCACAAATGGCCTCGCCCAGGATCCAAAGGTGGGCTGTAACACTGAGAGCCTACGAATACACAATAGTGTATAAAGAAGGAAAACATCACAGCAATGCTGACACTCTCAGCCGCCTTCCTTTGCCAGATACACCTAAAGTGGAGACGTCGGAAGAGAGGGTTCTCATGCTGGAGAGCTCTGACATCACGCTTGTGACAGCTGATCAAGTGAAAGCATGGACAGACAAAGATCCAGTACTGTCGAGAGTGCGAGAAATGGTTCACAACGGCTGGTCAGCAAAAGACAAAGGGGAGGAGTTTGCCCCTTATGAGGTGAGGAAACTTGAACTTAGTATTCAAAATGGCTGTGTGATGTGGGGGTCGAGAGTGGTTGTGCCAAAACCAGGCCAAGGAAGTGTCATGAGACAACTTCATCAATGCCACCCGGGAGTGTCCAGGATGAAAGCATTGGCTAGGAGTTACGTATGGTGGCCGAAGCTGGACAAAGAGGTGGAGGATACGGTAAAGGCCTGTACAACATGTCAGGAGCATCGTAACGTTCCGGCACCAGCTCCGTTACACCCCTGGGATTGGCCTGACAAGCCCTGGAGTCGTATTCACGTGGATTATGCCGGACCGTTCATGGGAAAAATGTTTTTTGTGCTCATAGATGCACATTCAAAATGGATGGACGTGTATCCAGTGCACTCTGCCACTTCAGCCACCACAATTGAGTGCCTGCGCACCAGTTTCAGTAACCATGGACTGCCTGAGTTGCTGGTGTCTGATAATGGCTCTTGTTTCATCAGCACAGAGTTCAACGTGTTTCTAAGTAAAAATAGAATCCGTCATGTGACGTCTGCACCCTACCATGCCTCCAGTAACGGGTTAGCAGAGAGAGGGGTACAAACATTTAAGAGAATGATGAAAAAATGTCCAGAAGGCACGCTGACAGCTAAAGTAGCCAGAGTGTTATTCAGCTACAGAGTGACACCTCACACTACAACAGGCCTTTCTCCAGCAGAGCTGCTTCTCGGGAGGAAACTACGTTGCACTTTGGATTCCATCCACCCAGACCTAAACAATAGAGTGCAGAAGAAACAGGAAAGACAAACTAGAAATCCCGCGGAGATTTTGAAAGTACGGGCCGCCCGCGCAAATCGGGGAAGAAAAAAAATCACGGCCGACCCCCGTGGTCCGAGAGGCTTTACCGTAGAGCGACACGAGCCGTACTGCCCTACAAAGGAAGAAGGCAGTAACTCCCGAGAGTTCCAAACTGAGAAAAATTACTTTAAAGTTTTCCTCTTGTCCAGCCAAAATGTTTAAAAAAGTTTAATGACCAATGTGATTCAATCTTTAGTTTGATAATGATAGGCCTATATTGTACAATGAAATTGTAGGCTATATTTTAGTGTTATTCTTTACTTTATTGTTCTTATCGATATTATTTATTTACTCCATTTATTATTATAATATAGCATTATTTTACACTTTTTATGTGTCAAAGTAACTTTTCAAATCAAATTATATCAAGGCTTTTGGGAGGTTTTTGAGCATGTTGCAACTAGGCCTACTAATATTTTTTTTAATAAAATGTGTTTAGAGGGTAGGCTTTGCCTTATAACTCGAGAATATATATATTTTTTTTATCCATCAACCTTGACAGTGAAAACAAAAGTTTAGTAAACCCCTCTAAAGTCCTAAATGAAACTATGTAAAAGGTTGTCTGACAGCTCGGTGCTCTCTGTGTAATCGCAAGCAAAGGTAACGTTAAGTGAGGCTTAGCTAGCTAGCTAAGCTAAGCTAGCTAGCTAGCAAGCGAGATAGTGCCTTGATCAGATAAACAATTTTAGAAACTTGATTTCTGTAAGGAACTGAGAGGGATAGTAGTCAGAAATACAGAAATAAATCAATGTTAAAGTGTTGAAAAACCGTAATATCCTTTTTAATTGAGGCAAAACAAAGGTGAAGTACAGTAACTCTTGCTTCAGCACCGAAAAACAAAGGAAGAAGACAGTAACTCTTGAGTTACTGTCTTTTACCTTGGTTTCAGACGGGATTTTTGAAGTTACTGTAATAACGACCCCCTATTTTCTCCAAAATAGAACACATTTGAGAAAAGATATTTGTCCACATGACAAAGGATGTCTTCAATGGCACAAAAATGATAATAACTCATTTTTGAAAAAAATGTAGTTACTGCCTTTCTCCTTTGTAGGGCAGCGTACACGTCTGACAAATGATGAGTCGATCGGAGTCAGGGGAAAAGGGGCGTGGCCTGGCAAACATTGCATTTTTGAATGACGGTTTTTGCATTTGTGGCGCCCCCTACGGGTTATCCTCGACAAGCTTAGAGGGCAGTGCTACCACATGTCTTCTGCACACATCCTGCAAGTTTCATGATGATAGGACCTACGGTCAAGTAGTTATGGCCAATTAGTAATTAAGCCCCGCCCCTGCGTAAACGTTTTAGTCAAAGGCGGCCATGTTTTTCAAGCTATCCTACTGATATTTTTCGGAGACGTGCGTCATAGTCCCCCGGGGCTTCGTGAGACATTTGGTGTCGATAGAGTAAAACTTGACAAAGTTGTGGTTAAAACCCTGTTTTTCAGTTTATGCTAATTAGCCGAAAATATTTTCCGGTTGACTCTCATGGTCCAAGAGGCTTTTTTGTAGAGCACCCTATCATACACCTGTGTGAGAAATTTCAAGTCAATCGGACTTACGGTGTGCGGGGCGTGGCCTCTCAAACTTTCTTCAGTCGTTGCTTAATAACAGCGCCCCCTAGCGGAAATTTTGAAAACTGTCCGTGAGGCTATATTGTAGAGTACCATGAGCTGTACAAGTGTAATCAATTTCAAGTCAATCGGAGTCCATGAGCTGTACAAGTGTAATCAATTTCAAGTGAATCGGAGTCGGGTGACATTTGTGGTGCCCCCTATGGGTTAATCTCGACAAGCTTAGAGGGCCATGCTACCACATGTCTTCTGCACATATCCTGCAAGTTTCATGATGATAGGACCTATGATCAATTAGTTATGGCCAATTTGTTATTAAGCCCTGCCACTGCATAAACGTTTTAGTCAATGGCGGCCATGTTTTCCAAGCTATCCTACTAATATTTTCCGGAGACGTGCGTCATAGTCCCCCGGGGCTTCGTGAGACATTTGGTGTTGATAAAGTAAAACTTGACAAAGTTGTGGATAAAACCCTGTTTTTCAGTTCATGCTTATTAGCGAAAATATTTCCAGGTTGACTTTAATGATCCAAGATTTTTTGTAGAGCACCCTAAAATACACCTGTGGGAGAAATTTCAAGTCAATCGGACTTACGGTGTGCGGGGCGTGGCCTCTCAAGCTTTCTTCAGTCGGGGCTTAATAACAGCATTTGTGGCGCCCCCTATGGGTTAATCTTGATAAGCTTTGAGGGACATGCTACCACATGACTTCTGCACATACCCAGCAAGTTTGATGATGATAGGACCTATGGTTAAGGAGTTTAGTAAAGGGGAGGAGCGTAATGTGGTAAAGGGGGGGAGCCTAATTTGGTAAAGGGGAGGAGCCTAATTTGGTAAAGGGGAGGAGTCTAATGTGGTAAAGGGGAGGAGCCTAATTTGGTAAATAGGAGGGGCCTAATTTGGTAAAGGGGAGGGGCCTAATTTGGTAAAGGGGAGGAGCTTAATGTGGTAAAGGGGAGGGGCCTAATTTGGTAAAGGGGAGGAGCTTAATGTGGTAAAGGGGAGGAGCCTAATTTGGTAAAGGGGAGGGGCTTAATGTGATGAAGGGGAGGAGCCTAATTTGGTAAAGGGGAGGGGCTTAATGTGATGAAGGGGAGGAGCCTAATTTGGTAAAGGGGAGGAGCTTAATATGGTAAAGGGGAGGAGCTTAATATTGTAAAGGGGAGGGGCCTAATTTGGTAAATGGGAGGGGCCTAATTTGGTAAAGGGGAGGAGCCTAATCAGGTAAATGGGAGGAGCCTAATCAGGTAAAGAGGAGGAGCTTAATGTGGTAAAGGGGAGGGGCCTAATTTGGTAAATAGGAGGAGCCTAATTTGGTAAAGGGGAGGGGCCAAATTTGGTAAAGGGGAGGAGCCTAATTTGGTAAAGGGGAGGAGCCTAATTTGGTAAAGAGGAGGGGCCTAATTTGGTAAAGGGGATGAGCTTAATGTGGTAAAGGGGAGGAGCCTAATTTGTTAAAGGGGAGGGGCTTAATGTGATGAAGGGGAGGAGCCTAATGTGGTAAAGGGGAGGAGCTTAATGTGGTAAAGGGGAGGGGCCTAATTTGGTAAAGGGGGGAGCCTAATGTGGTGAAGGGGAGGGGCCTAATTTGGTAAAGGGGAGGAGCCTAATGTGGTGAAGGGACATGCTACCACATGACTTCTGCACATACCCAGCAAGTTTGATGATGATAGGACCTATGGTTAAGGAGTTATGGCCAATTTGTGGATAGGCCCTGCCCCTGTGGCGCCCCCTATGGGTTAATCGCGATAAACTTCGAGGGACATGCTACCACATGACTTCTGCACACACCCAGCAAGTTTGATGATGATAGGACCTATCGGTTAAGGAGTTATGGCCAATTTGTGGATAGGCCCCACCCCTGTGGCGCCCCCTATGGGTTAATCGCGATAAGCTTCAAGGGACATGCTACCACATGACTTCTGCACATACCCAGCAAGTTTGATGATGATAGGACCTATGGTTAAGGAGTTATGGCCAACGTGTTATTAAGCCCCGCCCCTGCGTAAACTATTTGGTCAATGGCGGCCATGTTTTTCAAGTTGTCCTACTAATCTTTTACGGGTATGTTTATTGTAGTCCCCCGGGGCTTCACGGGAAATTTGGTGTTGATACAGTCAAATTTCAGAAAGTTGTGGATAACACGCTGTTTTTCAGTTCATGCTAATTAGTGGGAAATATTCCCCGAAGAATTTTTATGGTCCCAGAGGCTTTTTTGTAGAGCACCCTAACATACACCTGTGTGAGAAATTTCAAGTCAATTGGAGTTACGGTGTGCGGGGCGTGGCCTCTCAAAGTTCTTTCAGTCGGGACTTCATAACAGCGCCCCCTAGCGGAAATTCAAAAAACTGTATAATAGCACACCCCGCGGGGTTGGGGCGCACGTTGTGTGAAATTTCTGCATGTCTGCGTGTGGGAGGAGAAGCAGCTAGAAAATGTGAGGAAGAAGTCAGAAGAAGTAAGAATAAGTATGGTGGAGAGTAATAATTACGGGCCCGTACTTAATAAAAGATCATGACAAAAAGGCAAAAGAACGCTGGTTTAAAACAGGAGATTCAGTGCTGACCCAGAACTTCAGTTTTGGACTAAAGTGGATTCCAGGAATCATTGAGTCAGTGACGGGACCAGTGTCATACAAGGTGATGCTGGGTGATGAGAGAATCGTGAGGAGACATGTGGATCAGATCCATGCTCACCACCAGAGACCAGAAAGAGGCAATGAAAAACAACAAACTGTGTCAACTCAGCCCAACACAAAAGATGAAGCATGGCTGGATGCTGAGGAGGTTGCGCTCAGTGGTGACCAGTTGGAAGAGCCAGCAGCAACAGAAGTTGTAGGAAGTTCGGACCAAAGTGCTGTGGCAAACCAAACTCCAGTGAGGAGACTGGCAAAAAGGGAAACTAAGTTGCCCAGTTATCTTAAAGACTTCAAATTGAACTAAGAGAAAAAGACTCGTTGATAAGTGGCCCTTAATATGGACACCTAATCAAACAGGAAAATAAACTGATGTTTGTGTTGTTAGAATGTTCCTAAAAACAAATGTTTGTATAACCTGCTTAAGGAGGGAGGGATGTGATAACTGGGCAGAGTAATTAAGGCATGTTTGTCCGCTGGTCCACTGGGTGGCAGCAACCCGCTGTTGTTGCCGTTGGGTTGGCCTGTAGTAAAGGACAGAAGAAGTTCAGTCGGGAATGTACCTCTGTTGGCCATGTTGAGTGTGCTGCATACTGTGTTCGCCAACAAAGAAATAAAGCTCCTTAAATGTGTAACAAGAAGCCTCCGGGAGTTACTACACTCAGGGAGAGTCGACAGAGTAAGGGATCCCTCTCCCAGGATGGACATACTGCAATAGATGTCATAAGTAGAGAAAATCACGAAGGAATTTGATCATTGACCAGGTGATTACATGGTAATACTTAGTAAAGTGCGAATAGTGTGGATGCAGGAAGACTTCAGATGCTGCCAGAGGATCCACACCGTCTCGTTTCCACCAGGGAAAACTAAGGTTTCCAGCGCTGGGATTACATCCCACGTCTCCAGGTGGCGTCCTTAACCACTGCAACATCTTTTGCGTTGACGGTCCATTCTCAGATGTTACCGGAGCGGGGACCAGATCCACACCGTCTCGTCACGACCAGGGAAAACTGGAAGAGGACAGACAGGCAACCAGTGAGCAAAGCAAAAATGAATTTAAAGATTGAACAAGCAAGCGAGTAGAAAGAGTACTATCTTGATGGATGGTGAATCAGTGCTGATGTGAGGCAATAGCAGGCGAGGAGCATCCGTTCCTAGGACAGCTGATTCCACACAGAACTCGGAGTCAGTCGAGTAGCATGGAGAGTGCTTGGTAGACAGAGGGAGAGAACCCCCGGGGCAACGCTCAGCCAATCATGGAAGATAGACAGAGGAGAACAAATGTCAGAGAAATGGTATCAATTATGCAACTAGCGTCGGCAGGACAATTTTTCAGTGGGAGGACTACCGGTACTCAGGCCCAGACAAACCGAGACCGAGACAGCTCCTCAGGCTGTTAATAATAACGCTCTAACAATGTTAAACAATATGAACACAATTAACATTAAATTACATTGATTTACACTCTACCGTTCCCCACTGACACACAATCGGCACCAGCCCCCCAGCACCCCGCCCCCAGAGAGCACGCCCCAGTGCGGCACCACAGTGCGGGGCCATAGATAGAGAATAGACAGTATAGAATAGGGAAATAGCCAAATGCACCGCTGCCACGAGGAGCAACCACAGCCGAAACCCCCGGAGGGGCGGCCCGTACAGCCCACTCGGGCCCGCCGGACCGGCCATGCCCAGCCCATGAGGCAAGGCCAGAGGCGCCAAGCACAAAGGGCGCGACGCATCCGCCGCCACCATTGGCACACCCAGAGCTAGGACCGGCCGGAGGAGCACCGACGCCGGGCAGCGAAACACAGACGCCAACAGCGACACCACAGAGCGGACCGCCAGGCAGGGAAACATGATTAAAACAGTTTAAAAACAGTTAAAAACTGTTAAAACGCAAATTGCATAGATTGCTTCTATCCGCCCCATGACAATCTATTGTCTCCCGAGGCGGTCAAAAGCAACCCGCGTCAAACGATTAAAAACATCGCAGTGCCCACCTACCAGTGCAACAATTACACAATCTGCACCCGATGCCCCATTTCCACCCCACCCAACGGTCCAGACGCCTGAGCACGCACCCCGACACCACCACCCCCCCGGCCACCCCCAGCCCAGAGCACACCAACGACAGCGGCAGGCAACGCCGCCGCCCCAGTGCCCCACCCCCAGCCCAACCCCACCCGTCAGCCGACATGACCACCCAGCCAAGCCCCGGAGGCCGCCGCGACCGCATGTCCGGAGGCAAGGCATGGTCCCACCCCCCAGCAGCGGCGCCCACGGTCAGACGCCAATTTGCCCCAGCCCGAGCGGCCAGGGCAGCCCACTGGAACAGCCCAAGACCGGCACCTACCCCAGAGCAAACTCCCCCCCAGCAGAGGCCAGAGAACCGACCTCAGACAGGGTGACCCGCCACCGACCCCGCGCCAGCAGAGAGGTGGACGAGCGCTAACCAAAGGTTAATTCAAAGAGATAAGTCTTAAGTTTAGACTTGAACACCTCGATAGACTCAGATTGTCTGATGTCTATCGGGAGTGTGTTCCATAACGAAGGAGCTCGATACGAGAAAGCCCTGCTGCCGGCAGCTTTCTTAACTCTGGGGACAGACAGGATCTCTGCAGTCGTAGACCGTAGTGCCCGTGATGGGGCATATCGCGCAACTAGGTCAGACAAATATGAAGGTGCAAGCCCATTTAATGCCTTATAGGTCAATAGCACCACCTTAAAGTCGGATCTGACATGAACCGGAAGTACTGAGTTCTACCGGATAGGTATGATTTCAGCCAATCGTGGGCCGGCCCTGTAAAGCCAAACAGGTTTTCCAGCCGATCCAGGAGTATGTCATGGTCGATGGTGTCAAACGCTGCACTGAGGTCCAACAATAGAAGCACCGAGGCCGTATTGGAGTCCATCATCAACAGAGTATCATTAACTACTTTAGTGAGCGCGGTTTCAGTCGAGTGACGTGCCCTAAAGGCAGACTGAAATGGTTCAAAAAGTTGATTACTAGTCAAGTGATCCGAGAGCTGTTGCTCAGAACTACACATTCTAGTATTTTGGATAAAAAAGGCAAATTTGACACTGGACGATAATTACTCAGATCATCAGGATCCAAATTGGGTTTCTTGAGAAGAGGTTTCACCACAGCAGCCTTAAAGGAAGTGGGAACAGTACCAGTCATTAATGAAAGGTTGACAACATCATGTATTGTAGGACCCAGGGTTTGCCAGAGTTCTTTGAACAATTTGGCAGGCAAGGGATCAAGAAGGCAGGTCGTTGGTTTTGAATTTTTGACTATTTGAGTCAGTTCTTCATACGGAACAGGCTCAAAGTTAATAAGTAAACCGATATTACGCTTACACACAGCTATCGTGCAGTTCGTTGTACCGAAGGAACTGATTTGGTTTCTAATATTGGTAATTTTACTATCAAAATAGTCAATAAAATTTTGGGCAGTGTGGATTGAGCGATTTGATGATTGCGTTTTTTTTGTAAGTTTGGCAACAGTGTCAAATAACATTTTTGGATTACTCTTATTCCTATTAATAAGAGAACAGTAATAGGCCTTCTTTGCTACATTCAGAGCACGCTTGTAGATTGAGACACTATCTCTCCAAGGCCGGTAGGTGGACTCTTGTTTTGATTTTCTCCATCTTTGTTCGAATCTCCTGCAGTCCTTTTTCAGAGCTCGAGTGTGGTCAGAAAACCAGGGAGAAGCCCTCATCGTTCGTCTGGTTTTTGGAGAGAGAGGTGCCATAGAATCAAGGAGGGTAGAGAGGGTTGAGTTCAGCGCAGCTGTCAGGCTATCGACAGATTCGGTCACCGGTGCTAAGGAGGCCAGGACCGTGGGAAGTTGATTCAGTAAGGTTGTTACATTTGACGCACCGATATGGCGAGTGGTTACCACTGCTCCATCGTCCGCGCCCGGGCAATCCAGGGCAACCTCGAAAGAAATAAGAAAATGGTCAGATACTACAGAAGTGACAGGAGAAACACTTAGGGCCATCACAGAAATCCCACGGGAGAGGACGAGGTCGAGAGTGTTTCCCTCACAGTGATTTACAAATTGGTTGAAACCAAAGTTATCAATAATATTAACAAAGGCTTTCCTTAAGGGATCGGCTGCCTTATTGAGGTGAATATTAAAATCACCGATCATTAGGATTTTATCAGAGTGGGTGATAAGATCCGCAAGAAAGTCACTAAATTGTTCTATAAATTGTGAGTGTGGGCCGGGGGGCCTATAGACCACCACCAAATTGAAACCCTCCCCATGAAAGCCATTTTTCCTATTTACAGGAGGTGGCCTCATTACCATGGCTTTGAATGAATCACATTTAAAGTCATTCTTCGAGCTCAGGTTGAAAATAGATTTATAGATAAGGGCAACCCCTCCACCCCGTCCAGTCTCCCGGGCCACATGAGAGTATGAGTAGTTAGCAGGAGAGGCCTCATTTAGAGGTAGAAAAAAGTTTGGCTGAAGCCATGTTTCACACAGACCAATCATATCAAACTTATGTTGCCTTGGGCAACCCAGACTGGTAGGAGACCAGAGACTAGTAATGGATGCCGACACATCTTTGAGGCAGTCTCAAAAGCCCTAGCTAAGCTATATTTAGTGATCTCAGACTGCTTCCGCCTAATGTCATTGGAGCCGACATGAATAACAATGTTATCAAAACATGTGTTGTTTTGTGTCTGCGTTCCACCTTTATCCCCCTTATCCCTGCATGTAGTCAGCATACTAAGATTAGCCTCAATGTCGGATGCTCTGGCTCCAGGTATACATTTAACAGTGGCTGGCAAATCAAGTTTAATGTTGCGAGCGATGGAGTCCCCTATGACTAGCGTGCGGGGCCCAGCCCAACCAACGGGAGCGAGGGAGACAGACGGGCTAACAGGGCTCGCAAGAGCCGAGTACCGATTCTCAGTCCCGAGAGGGGACCGCGAACCGGGGCACCGAGCAAGCCCGCTAGCATCGCGTGCACCCCTGCCCCGCAGGACAGGGCAGAACCCAGCCGCGTCTGCCGAAGCAGTTACCTCAATGCTACCAGGGGTAGTAAGACTCCCGGGGCTAGGGCTAAGCAATGTGTCCGTGCTGTCTATAACGTCAGTAGCAGAAAGCTGCTCCAACTCACGGACGCAACTCTCTAAACGAGTCTTTCTAGCCAGTAACGTAGCACAATCCGCACAAGCCATCACGCACAAGTATGAGTAAGACACAGAGTCAGACCCAGGGGAGAGTGCGAGAAGCTAAGTGCTAGGATATGCTATATGCTATACAGACAACAACAAATCACCCCCCAACACCAGTGAGGTAGGGGAGAACGACAGGAAAGTGATTAACAATACACAGGGCACAATTTGTGAAGGAAACAATAGAATAAACTTAAGACACGATAGGACAGGACAAGCAGGACTCTTAATCAAGCTCTCATTTGCGATGACGTTGAGAAATGACATCACACAATTTGAAACAAAAGTTCAACAACAAGTCTGATTCAACCAACATGCGTGGGTAAAACATTGTAAAAGTATTAAAAGGACAGTTTAAATTAGAAATAAATGTTAAAATCATCTGAAACAGTGGCAGACTGTGAAAGAGTTATTGATAATCAGAGTTTTAAACTGACCACCAATGGATAGCATTGTATTTGGTTTGAGGGTGGATTGTAAGATGTTCCACGTGTTGGGGGCTGAGAAGCTAAACGGTAACTCTACAGTTCACATACAAGGATCACTACACTAGTCAGACAGTGTAGTGGTCAGTGGGTGAAAACAGTTAGCATAATGTCGTTGTGGCACTGGTGGAGCTTTTCTGTCTGACATCATGGTATTGAGTTGCATCATGGGAAGTTTAGAATACATCATTTAGGAGCTTGATTCATATTGGGTCAGTGATTCTGACCATTTGATTAGATTTTTTTTTAAATCTTTCACTTGTAAATCCCCAACCGTCATGGATTGCCACACTTAATTGCAAATATCCCAACATAAAAACAAATCGATAATGTAGTAATGTGTGTATTTGCCTGAATATAAAAGATTACCCTATTTCAAATGATGTGTGTAATAGATGAGGCTAATGGCTTGACCAAGCCCCAACCACAGCGAGTTCTACCAGCATCCAATGCGGAAGTGACAAAAAATGTAGTTCACTGAGTGGCCACTAAGAGGTGGTACCAAAACAGAGCAATTTCTCATTGACTCCTTGTTAAATAGGCCTTTTTCACGGCATTATTAAAGCTATTTACGGCCTGGTCTAACAAACCGTTTTGTCTGTATGTTTAGGTCATATCTCCATGACAACACTGAGGGGGGTGAAATGTTTTGGATTACGCTAATTTTTAAACTATTCAAATGTACAAATAATTAGGGGCGCAATCTCTTGAGTGACAGCTAGCCGCCCGCTGGCCCTCACTTTGCCTCGGAGGTATACGTCAACTAGATGGGCGTATCTCCCTCCCGCCGACTTCATGTCAATGCCCTTTTTTGGTAAAATGAGGCGGAGTAAAAATCTGACAAGATGGCAACGCGCATAGGCCAGGACGATTGGATGCAGTTGGAATAACTGAGGTCAGGCCGGATGCTACATCCATTTTATATACTATCTATGGGCTTGACAGATAATCTGGTCATTATTTGCTTCTGTATTAAGATGCTTTTCCCTCATTTGTCACTTGTCAGGAATGTATTTCCTCAGTGCCAGTACCACAGGTTATACATAGAATCCATCTAAATCTCCTGCAAGTCCAACAGGGCTAACTAATTATTTTTATAGCTGACTAACTATGACATACACACTCAATACGAATTATCTAGCAACATTTTGGCTACATTCCATGATGCAGCAATCTCTGTAGGAGCCGATATCACACCACTCATCATCATGAATATCTGATGTTAGGAATATCTTGGCCTCATATTCTATGCTCAAATATAAATATGTCCTTTTTATAGAGAAAAAATTAAAAACGGTATCAGGTTAGATAATTAAAAAAATAATAATTCAATGATTGATTCATTGGAACTTTCAGGGCTTATTTCAACAGCACAACAGTTAAGTGACCAACCTGCCACAGTTCATAATGGCTTGTCTGCTGCTAGAGTTTTCACCCTTTGATATCCACTCTGTTTTCTTCCAGGTTCTTCTCGTAGCCCAAGCCCAAGCCCAAGCCCAAGCCCAAGCCCTAGACCCAAGCAGAGTCTACAGCACCAGAGCCAACCCAGTACCCAGTCCAGCACCGCCAAACCAGCCTCTCGCGCTAAGGAAGAACACAGAAGGTGGGTTGAAGATAATGTGTGTTTGTAAAACACATTCTGATTGGTTGACACTTGACAAACATTCTTGCCGGGTTATGCCTGGTAAACATCCGTTCACCTGTGATGATGAAGTCAAAAGTCAAAGTCAGATTTATTTATATATCACATTTAAAAAACAACATTAGTTGACCAAAAATACAATACTAAACAAATACTGTAATTTTCGGACTATAAGCCGTGTCTTTTTCCCCATTTTTCGACCCTGTTATTACACAGCACAGTATATGATCTGTAGCTAGTAGGGATGGGCGTTAATAATCGAGTACTCGAGTACTCCTCATTTCAAATGAACTCGATTGGTGGATGAGGAATTATTTTTAATTTTTTTTTGTGTCTGTAGCCTTTAGGCCGGCGGGCCGCGGCCGCCCCTATTTTAAAATGTTATACGTGTACAAAACGGCACAAAACGGATAAAATAAAGTTTAACAAAATTAAATATTTTGATGCAAGTGCAATAAACTGAGCGTTGTGTCAAACATCAACTGCAAATAATTGCCACCTCCGTGCCACCGCAGCGCAGCCTGTGTTCTCCACAGCACCGCGGAGCTGAACACGGTCTCTCCTTTCTTCTCCAGAACAGTTTCAGGAATATAACTGTCCAATTATTTCAAAGCAGATGATAAAGTTACGTTTATAAAAAGGGGAGATGACACCCGTTACCCTCAGTTTGTAATGAGTAGACTCCAGGTGAGCATGCAAGGTGCTCTCCGCTTGGAAAGAAAAGAAGAAGCAAGGCTTACTTCAGGCACATTCACTCCGAGCCAACAACAGTTAAGAAGCCTTCAATAGGGAATATGGGGATACGATTCAAAAACCGACCGGTGTAACGTTCCGTCAATGAGGAATTAGTCGCGGTAATTATTCACGGATACGGAGTGAGCATTACGCGGTTGGATATAGGCCTACAACTATCTGCTTTGGTTAGTTATTTATATGTATTTAAATTGTAGGACAATAATTTTATATTATCTGCTGCCCTTCTTATTTTAAATGGTGACTTAGGCTATTTCTCTTTGTTACAACTACAGCCCGTGCTTTTTTTCTCTTTTTTTCTCCCCATCGCAGACCTATTGGATCGGTTTAAATTGTGGCCCGTCTATTTAATTACTTTCAGTGAGGAAAATGTGTTTTAAACTTGTGGAAAAAAATCCTTAATATCATATGGCAACTGTGACTGTTTGACATAAGCATTGAGCGCTTTATTGCGGTGAACCGTTATTCTGCAGACAGATGCTTTGCGTTCTAAAAATAGAAAAAAGTTTAACAAGGAATCGAGGAATGCAAGCGATCACACGAGTAGTGAAAACACTCGTGCCCATCCCTAGTAGCTACTATTGCACAAAATGGTAACACTTACGTACGTTATGCAAATATGCAACTTGTTTGTTGAAATGTTAATAAATGGGAGCTTCCTCAAGCAGCCATCTCTTTCCCGACAATCCCCTCTGTGCACGAACTCTTACATATGGTAATTAAACATTATAACACCTGCGGCTTATAGTGCGGAAAATACGCACCTACGCTGCTACGCGCGGAGTTAAAAAAATTTAACTTTTTACGCTCCTACGCGTGACGATTAGCCGCGTTGGCCAATCAGCGTTGGGCTTGACCCGACGTCACATATATTGGCACGGTCGGAGAACAGTGTACTGTACACAGAGGCTGATGAGAGACACCGAGGAGGAAAATGTATTGCAGGCAGCCGAGCCGGTGCTGTTTGACAGCAGCTCGGGAATAGAAGACGTGGGGAGAGTAAACCAGGAGAATGGACTTCCTGGTTAATTCAGTGAATATGTGCGGCTGTGCTTTAGCCGATAAAACAAGTTAGCGCCGTATAGCATTAGTAAACTCACCCGGTTGTGTGCGGGCGGCTAGCGCCTCATATTATGAACCCAAACATGACGGCTATGTCCGTGGGACTTTCACAACAAGTACAGCGAAGCACCGGTGTTGATCTACGCCAGCCACGATCCCCTGTCACAGCCAGGTTGGCTACTTGGCTTTATGTTGTGCCGCCGTGCACCGATGCTGCTGTAACTGTGTTTGTTATGTAGCTGCCGTGAATATGCAATGCTGTTTTAATGCTAGGCTATTTGTGCTGTTCAGTTTGTCTTTTGGCACAGTTGTTGGCCGTGTTGTTGTTGTTTTTGTGCGGACATGCACGCTGTTGTGTTGGGTCGGGTCTGATCGCAGCCATGGTTGATTAGGGGAAATACAATATCGGGAGGGAAACTACGCACGTTACGCGCGTAGAACCATTTTTGACACGAAATGATCAAGCAACATTTTAGCTGCGTTACGCACGTAAATCTTACGCGGGTAACGCGTGTAGTGTGTTCGTACCTTAAAAAGCCAAAGCAAAAAAGTGAGTCTTCAGTAACGTTTTAAACTGGTCAATGGACTGGGCAGTTCTCAGACTCAGGGGAAGACAGTTCCATAGATTGGGAGCATGAATGCAGAGCAACTCTGACATATACTGAGGTGCCAGCCCATGTAAAGATTTAAAACAAGGTAAATAAGGTTATTACAAATTTGTGTTGAATTCACATTTTTAATTAAAAAAAAAATAAAAAATGTAAGATATTTTTTTGGCATTTTTATGCTTTATTGATAGTGTAGAGACAGAGTTGAAATGGGGCAGAGAGGGGAGTGACATGCAGAGGACGACCGCGGGCTGGAATCGAATCCGGGTCCGCTGCTGGCCGAGGCCCATGGGGGGGACGCTCTACCAACTGAGCTAAGGGCGCCCCCATGAATTCACATTGTCACTGTAAAAAGTTTTCGCTCAACTGCTCCAGAATCTGAAAACAACCCAGTGTGTCTTGGTTTTGTTGGCCTTGTTGAAACATACTTGAATGGATCGATGAGGTTTCAACAATCCACAAATTTTTTTTAAAATGTCCAGGTGTTAGATTTGATTTGACATTGACATCACAATTACATTGGACGAACCAGATACATTGCTTAAAGGTTCAGTAAGTGGAATGGTCAGTTTAGCTAACTTCCTGTCAGTGACTGCAGTTAGCAGTCCCCTCCCTCGTCCCCACATTAATGCACTGCGGTATACAAGCAGCACATTTTCTAGCATCATCTCAGATCCATAAATGTGATAAAACATGATAAAAACCATCAAAACAGATATTGGGAAGGATTTTTGATGAGTGAATGTGTATGCTACACCATTGTAGGCGCATGCATTCACCCATCTGTCGCTCTGCACGTGCACCGGCAGTGAGACGGGTGCCGGTTTGTAGAGTTCTCTCCTCTGATTGGTTATCAGTTGTGGGATCCCCGAAAAGTTTATTTGACGATTACATGCAGAGCAGCTGACTGAGAGATCGGCTTTATGAAACGCGCACACTATATAAGTGATCACTGTATGAATAATGAGTGATTTAACACTTATATTAACATAAATAAATTGCTTACTTCACCTTTAACGGTTTTATTATACATGCTAATATCTCTACACAATCTGAAATCCCCTGTGGCAGGGTGAGATAACCCAGAGTTGGCTCACATTTTTTTCCTAAAAAAAACATCTCTAAACATACATGGTGGAGCTTTCCCTTAAATTCAATGGACAACAAGTAAGCTAGAGTTTTTTGAGCTTCAGGTGAAATGCATCATGATGGCACGGATGAATCTACTCACAACAGAAACTCAGCTGGTCGGCCAGGAATATCAAAAATATTCTATGTGTGATGATATAAGTTTCATCACAGCCCTTAGCACAACATGTGTTCTTACAGTAAACACTGTAACCACAAGAATGAATGTAGTGATTTATGAGAGTGACTTCCATACTTTGAATGGCCTGTTGAAATGTGGTATATGCTGCACCCTTGTGGGGACAAATGATTAAGGCAGAAACGGATTAAACTGTATGTTGAGGCATTAGGGTGTGTGTGTGTGTGTGTGTGTGCTGGTATAACTCATGTTGTGGGGACATTTTTCTGTTTACACAGTGATATCGTGGGGACGTACCTTCCTGTTGGGGACAAAATGGAAGTCCCCTTAACGCAATAATGACATTTTAGGGTGAAGACTTGCTTTTAGGTGAGGGTAGACTTAGGTTTCGGTTAAGGTTAGGGTTAGGGTTTGGGTAAGGGTTGGTGAAGTAGTGGTTATGGTTAGGGCAAGTCTCCAGGAAATGAATGTAAGTCTACAGGTGAAACTCGAAAAATTTGAATATCGTGCAAAAGTTCATTTATTTCAGTAATTGAAACAGGTGAAACTAATATATTATATAGACTCATTACATTCAAAGTGAGATATTTCAAGCCTTTATTTGTTATAATTGTGATTATTGTGGCTCACGGCTTATGAAAAAAAAATTAGAATATTACATAAAATCAATAAAAAAAGGATTTTAAATACAGAAATGTCGGCCCTCTAGAAAGTATAATCATGCATATGTACTAAGTACTTGGTTTGGGCCCCTTTTGCATGAATTATTGCCTAAATACAGTAGCTGTGTATCTGAATCTTATGGCAGTGGGGGCGGGACCTGATAAACTTTTGGCTTCTCCTGCCACCCTTCGGACGATAACACAAAGTAATATGTGTGAATATGCAAAGAGAAAATTGTGTATTGTGTGTAATTGTCCGGAAGAATAATAATAAATAAAAAGATGCTATCATCCTGTGGCACTGCTGAGGTGTTATGGAAGCCCAGGTTGCTTTGATAGAGGCCTTAAGCTCGTCTGTGTTGTTGGGTCCGGTGTGTCTCATCTGCCTCTTGACAATACTCCATAGTTTCTCTATTGGGTTCAGGTCAGGAGAGTTGTCTGGCCAATCAATACAGTAATACCATGGTCAGTCAACCAGTTACTTGTGGTTTTGGCACTGTGGACAGGTGTCAAGTCTTGCTGGAAAAAGTAATTCAGCATCTCCATAAAGCTTGTCAACAGACAGAAGCATGAAGTGCTCTAAAATCTCCTGGTAGACAGCTGTGGTGACTTTGGACTTGATAACACAGTGGACTAACACCATCAGATGACATGGTGCCTCACATCATCACTGACTGAAGCCCCTTGGATTTTGTGCCCCTCCACTCTTCCTCTAGACTGTGGGACCTTAATTTCCAAATGAAACGCAACATTTATTTTGGATCGGTGATGATTTGAGGTATCATGTCATCTGCTGCTGTTGGTCCACTGTGTTATCAAGTCCAAAGTCACCACAGCCACTACCAGAAGATTTTAGAGCACTTCATGCTTCTGTCTGTTGACAAGCTTTATGGAGATGACAATTTCCATTTCCAGCTAGACTTGGCACCTGCCCACAGTACCATAAACCACTGGTAACTGGTTGACTGACCATGGTATTACTGTGCATGAATGGCCAGACAACTCTCCTGACCTGAACTCCATAGAGAAACTATGGACTATTGTCAAGAGGAAGATGATACACACCAGACCCAACAATACAGACGAGCTGAAGGCCACTATCAAAGCAACCTGGGCTTCCATAACACCTCAGCAGTGCCACAGACTGATAGCATCCATGCCACACCGCATTTAGGCAATACTTCATGCAAAAGGGGCCCAAACCAAGTACTTAGTACATATGCATGATTAAACTTTCTAGAGGGCCAACATTTCTGTATTTAAAATCCTTTTTTTATTGATTTTATGTAATATTCTAATTTTCTGAGATTTTGAATTTGGGGTTTTCATAAGCTGTAAGCCATAATAATCACAATTATAACAAATAAAGGCTTGAAATATCTCACTTTGAATGTAATGAGTCTATATACTAATATATTAGTTTCACCATTTAGGTTGAATTACTGAAATAAATGAACTTTTGCACGATATTCTAATTTTTGGAGTTTCACCTGTATGTAATGTCCTCGCAAGTGATGAAAAAAAACTTATGTTTGTGTGTGTCTGTATGATGTTTCAGATTTGAAGAGCAGGAGACAAAGCTGAAGGAGGAAGTGACCAAGGTGGAACAGAGAGAGAGCGAGGCGGCTAGAGAAGACCTAATCTCAGCCATGAACCGGGAGAGACACAACACACGCCAGGACGCAGACAAGACCAAGAAACTGGTACACACACACACACACACACACACACACACACACCTGGAAATTTTGGAATATGTATTTCTCGATTTAAAGCATAAAAGTATTCAGAAAATGTATCTTGTAGGCCTACACAAGCATTCTATTTTTAGCAGTTAAATAATAAATTAGGGCTGTCAAACGATTACAATTTTTAATCAGATTAATCACAGGATTCTGTGGATTAATCACGATTAATCACGATTAATTTTACCATTCGAAATATGCCCGAAAAATTCCAATTTTCTCTATATGTAGCGGGTACAGGTGGTTCAGATTAATTCTGCTATTAGAAATTAATCTGATGATTAATAATACTTTAATAGTTTATTAAAGTTCAAAAGGGGCACCACCATTCATTTAAGAATGGAAAAATAATAGCAAATTGTCTCGTTTAATCAATGGTTTATTCTCAAATGTTGATTACTTTAAGGTTCAGTTAAATGAATCAACATTAATAAATCCTAGTCTCAATGATCATTTCCATAAAATAATGTAATCAAATAATTACTATTATAAATTTGGTAATATGATCTTAACACTGAAGGCTACAGAGTTCTTGTACTTGTTGGTTGCGGACTTCCCAATAATATTCACACAAATGAATGACAGAAACTTCTAGTTACAAAAGAAAATGCATGTAATTTATTAACATAAAGTAAATAAAATCCAACACATTTAAAAACCACTAAAACTAAAGCACACAGAGAGAGTGTGTGTGTGGGTATCTGTGTCTGTGAGTGCATGTATGTGTAGATGCAAATTAGCCGGTCTTTCACACCTTCCTCCCTGTGGTGGGAGAAGAGGGGGAAGAGAAACAAAAAGGGGGCCTTTGGTTGAAGGTCCCTTTTTAAAGGTAATTCAAATCAACATAAATGTTTGGGTATCTAACCAATAAGTTCAAGGTAATATCACAGTATTGTAAACCCAATTACAAAGTAACAATGAACAGTTCAAAATCAGTAAATATACATTTCCAAGTTAACAGTCTTTTAAGCCATGTGTTCTTGCTAAGCTAAGCTAAGCCCAGTAGTTCATACGATACCAGAGGTTTACACAGCGTTCGTTGCAGTGTTGGGAGACTGGTCTTTGTGGCATGATGGGGGTTTTGCTTGGCAGGGTCGGTCGTGATGCAGCTCTGTTGAGCAGGTCCTTTGGTTCTTCAGTAGCGGCGTGCTAACTGGCGTTGTTGTCTCTGGGCTACGGTTGTAGCTTAGTAGTTCTTCTTCTTCTTCTTAAAGGGTCTGGCCTTTGCGGGAGCTTGGTTCGTTCCCTGGTTCTTCTGGTACCTCTTTAGTTGCTGGGAGCAACAGGGTGGATCCTTGTTCCTCTTTGGTTGAGAGGGGCTTCACGGCTGTTTGGACAGGCCGTGTTGTAGAGCTTGGATCAGGGAGAGCAGAGAGTCGGGGTCCAGAAGGTTGAGCTACCCCCGGTCTGGGGTGGTTAGCAAGGCAGGAGAGAGCGTGCTAGCCTCCTTTGTTGGTAGGCCAAGCTGAGCGTCCTCCAACCTCCCTTGGTGGAGGAGAGGAGAAGAAGCTTCAGCACCTCGGATGGTGCATGAAGAAGAGCAGAGAGCAGACCTCCTTCCTTGAGGTTGCGAGGAGAAGAGAGCAGCACCAGGTCTTTCACTGTGGAGAGGCTGATTGCCGGCTCCAGAGAACTTGGTGGATTCCCCCTCCCAGTCTGGAAGTTGGGGAAGAAGAGAGCTGTACCTCCACACCGTTTGGTGGTGGGTAGAGAAGAGAGAAACACCTCGGATGGTGCTTGAAGGGAAGAGGGTGAGCTGTATCAGCTCACTTGCTATTATCAGAAAACAGCATAAGACTTCTGACCAATGGCAGAAGAGACAGGGGTCATGTGGGACATCCTGTCTTGGGGCTGGCAGAGCAGAGGAACCGATAGGTGTGAAAACACAGATAACAGCTTTGGCTCAAACAGAGGAATGTTGGGGGGTTGGGACACAAACATTTTGCTTGGTCAGAAACCAAGTCTTAATTCACTTTAGAGTTAAAAGTCTTAAGGAATGAATGAACCCATGTACATATTCACTACATATCCCCCGGGTGGCGTTGGCATGATTCCCGATGTGTCATGCTGACGGCACAGCTTCATCTGTACAGGTGTACAAAAGTTCATTAGTTCATTCACATTCACAACATCTGGTGTATCATTGAACACTGGGCAGTTGTTTTAACTATCTGTCATGGCCAAGAGCAAGTCAATGTGATTTAAACAAAACAAAAACAACAATACAATTCTATACACAGTCAAATAACCAGTGTTATTTATGAGGTCTGGGTGGAACAAGAATGTATTGATGGGGAAAGTGTAAGGTGCCCAGAATGCAGGTGGTAGCACCTAAAATGAATGAGGTCATAACCCTAACAGGCTTTGTAAAGTGTAGTGTGTCCTAAAAATGGTGTTTTGTAATAATTTGTATTACTGACAAAAATACTATTAAAGGAATTAATCCAAGTGCACATACAAAGTCTTACAGTGGTGTTTGAGTAATCAGACATTTGTTTCCTGCACTAATTCTGGGAGGAACAATCAGAAAAGCTGTCTTCATCTGATCTATCGATCTGGTAATCCTGATTTTGGGCACGGATATCTGCATAGGGCCTTGGACAGCTCCTCTGTGCATGTCCGTCACGACGTAAAGGTTGTACCTGACGTCTACTCTCTGTGGGATTGTTCAGCCTGTTGCCACCCCCGTTGGATCTGTGGTGAGGGGGGAGGCAGCGTTTTGTGACAGCAGGTCTCTGTAGGTGTGAACTGACAGATGGATGAGGGGACAGACTCTGAGTCGGGCCTTGCTCTTTGGACCTGGGCTGAGCAATTTCCCAAAGTTCCTTGGTCTTCTGTCTTATCTCAGTTAAAGAGGCGTCACTAATCTCCATCGCAGTGTGAAGATAAGTACGTACACTTGGATGCAGATTTGCCACAAAAAGACGTTTAAAACGACTGTCTTCGTCTAAGCCGGGGGCATTTTTGCCCTGGAAGAATACATGCCTGAAACGGTTAAAATAATCACGGGGATGTTCACGACGGGAGTGTTTTACTTCATCTGCTGCATTATATCCTTTGTGGAGGATATCTAACCAATAACCACAGGAAAACTCATCCGTCACGGCCTGACGGAGCTGTTTGTAGTCATTTCGGACACTGGCAGGTTGTCTTTGTACAACCTGTCTGACAGCTTTTGAGCTAGTTTTAAGAACAAGTCTAACTTTTTCCCGATGGGTTGCGTCGGGCAAATCAAGTAGATTATTTTCTAGCTCCCTAAAATAATCATCTACATCTTGGTCAGAATTATCAGGATCAAAGATTTCCATGTCTCTAGCTAACAGTTCCAGCTCTTTGAGGCGGGGAAACTGTCTGATCTCTTTCACTGGAGGGGAGATTAAGCTAACATCAGAATCCTTCCCCTTTGGGTCAGATCGCTCTAGATCCTTCGCCAAAGTGTCAAACTGTTTCAACCGCAGACCTGGGGACCTGCGTCTATGGCGCCTACCCGACTCTCTAGAAGGTGAGCGGTGCCTTGAACCGTGTCTATGACGGCGGGGTGAATGGGCACCAGAGCGGTTCCCGGATCGGTACTTGGACCTACGTTCACGATCAGGTGAACAGGAAGGGGAGCGCTGCTTGGACCTGGGTTTACGGTTAGAGGGAGGACCATTTATGAGTGGATGTCTATGGCGCCTACCCGACTCTCTAGAAGTTGAGCGGTGCCTTGAACCGTGTCTATGACGGCGGGGTGAATGGGCACCAGAGCGGTTCCCGGATCGGTACTTGGACCTACGTTCACGATCAGGTGAACAGGAAGGGGAGCGCTGCTTGGACCTGGGTTTACGGTTAGAGGGAGGATCATTTATGAGTGGATGCACCTTGAGATGCTTAGCAGGACATGTGTCAATAACACTCTCTGAGACTAGACTCAACACCTCGTCTGCCTCGCTGGGGGAGGGGGTTACGCTGCCCCTGAACAAGGATGAATCTGAGAAACCAGAATCACAGCGAGGGATGACCTTGGTTGAGCTAAGACGTTCTACTCTAAATTTGAACAATTCTTCCTTGTGCAAATGAAGATTGGACTCTGCTGTGTGCAGGTCTTCTAAATAGCGTAGGGCCTCCTTTCTAGCTATCTGCACGTCTTGGGCTAACAAGTCATTCTGAACTCTTAGGGTGTTTATCTCCATCTCTAGAGCTGTTTTACTCTGAACTGTAAGGGTGCTCTGCCTATGGAAGTTAAAGAGCAAACATTGTAACAATGGGCCTTTGTTTGCGGTTTGCAAACCATATCTGTCCTTAAGAAACAAGTTTATTTCTCTACCTATATCACTGAGATCCATTTGGCTTATAGACTCTGTGTAGGCTGGCTCTAGACCTTCTGTTAAGGAAGCCATAAACTGCAGGACAGAGGGGTCTTCCATTGTTCTCTAGAGATAGGTGGTAAGACACACACACTGATTAGCACAACAAAGCAATGCGGCTGGCTGAGGTGTTTGGAGTACTCAGCACTGTGGTTTGTTAAGGGGGTCTATCAGTGGTACACGCCTGGTGGTGTAACTTGGTAGTACACTAGCAAAACAAACAAAATGGCCGCTGAGCCAACAAAATGGCCGCTGACACAAAGGGGGAAGTTCACTTCCTGTGGGAAGGTTAACTACAGCGCCACTAGTGTTAGGAAAACGCAAGTTCACTAAAGTAAGTCTGGTTACTTTTGTGGAATACACTAATGATGTGCGGGGCACAACAGTTAGGGAATTTGAATCTTAAGCTTGTACTAAAACTGAAATACGTGGTATTTACAGGGAGTACAATAATTCGTTACGGGCTTTAAGCTTAACTTAGGCTAAAATGCTTGACATGAATAGCCAGGTTTCAATTCTGTTACAGTGCCGGCGGCAAGCTGTAAAAGTAAGTTTGTACTTACTGTAGTCTACGATAACTGATATGCGTGGCAGTAAAAGTTACGTATTGACTCTTAAACAATTATGTACTTCGGCTGAAATATGTGATATTAGCAGTCTGTACACAATTTCACAGGGCTCTTTTACCACTGTGGCTCTCTTGCTCTATTTCTAACTCCAGCTCAAAATACAACTCCTAAATAGCCTTTAACTCTATCTTTAAGGAACAGGGGAAGAACTTAATCACAGGACAAAACTTGCATTGAATTTGAGATTCAAATGCTGGACCGAGGATGTCTACAAAGTATGTTAAACTTGGATTGCTGGAAGCAAAATTTGAAATGTATAATACGAAGTAGAAGTTATCAAACTATATCTTTGACTAAAAATCAATTTACACCATAATGCACTTGTTTGTAAGTACTACTGGATTTCTACTCTTGTAGCAACCTAGTGGTGATTAAAACTCTTGGAAAATTTCAACAATCATTTGTGAGAATATTTGCAGGAAGTCAACAACATCAAGCCTCACACGGGGCACCATTTATGTAGCGGGTACAGGTGGTTCAGATTAATTCTGCTATTAGAAATTAATCTGATGATTAATAATACTTTAATAGTTTATTAAAGTTCAAAAGGGGCACCACCATTCATTTAAGAATGGAAAAATAATAGCAAATTGTCTCGTTTAATCAATGGTTTATTCTCAAATGTTGATTACTTTAAGGTTCAGTTAAATGAATCAACATTAATAAATCCTAGTCTCAATGATCATTTCCATAAAATAATGTAATCAAATAATTACTATTATAAATTTGGTAATATGATCTTAACACTGAAGGCTACAGAGTTCTTGTACTTGTTGGTTGCGGACTTCCCAATAATATTCACACAAATGAATGACAGAAACTTCTAGTTACAAAAGAAAATGCATGTAATTTATTAACATAAAGTAAATAAAATCCAACACATTTAAAAACCACTAAAACTAAAGCACACAGAGAGAGTGTGTGTGTGGGTATCTGTGTCTGTGAGTGCATGTATGTGTAGATGCAAATTAGCCGGTCTTTCACACCTTCCTCCCTGTGGTGGGAGAAGAGGGGGAAGAGAAACAAAAAGGGGGCCTTTGGTTGAAGGTCCCTTTTTAAAGGTAATTCAAATCAACATAAATGTTTGGGTATCTAACCAATAAGTTCAAGGTAATATCACAGTATTGTAAACCCAATTACAAAGTAACAATGAACAGTTCAAAATCAGTAAATATACATTTCCAAGTTAACAGTCTTTTAAGCCATGTGTTCTTGCTAAGCTAAGCTAAGCCCAGTAGTTCATACGATACCAGAGGTTTACACAGCGTTCGTTGCAGTGTTGGGAGACTGGTCTTTGTGGCATGATGGGGGTTTTGCTTGGCAGGGTCGGTCGTGATGCAGCTCTGTTGAGCAGGTCCTTTGGTTCTTCAGTAGCGGCGTGCTAACTGGCGTTGTTGTCTCTGGGCTACGGTTGTAGCTTAGTAGTTCTTCTTCTTCTTCTTAAAGGGTCTGGCCTTTGCGGGAGCTTGGTTCGTTCCCTGGTTCTTCTGGTACCTCTTTAGTTGCTGGGAGCAACAGGGTGGATCCTTGTTCCTCTTTGGTTGAGAGGGGCTTCACGGCTGTTTGGACAGGCCGTGTTGTAGAGCTTGGATCAGGGAGAGCAGAGAGTCGGGGTCCAGAAGGTTGAGCTACCCCCGGTCTGGGGTGGTTAGCAAGGCAGGAGAGAGCGTGCTAGCCTCCTTTGTTGGTAGGCCAAGCTGAGCGTCCTCCAACCTCCCTTGGTGGAGGAGAGGAGAAGAAGCTTCAGCACCTCGGATGGTGCATGAAGAAGAGCAGAGAGCAGACCTCCTTCCTTGAGGTTGCGAGGAGAAGAGAGCAGCACCAGGTCTTTCACTGTGGAGAGGCTGATTGCCGGCTCCAGAGAACTTGGTGGATTCCCCCTCCCAGTCTGGAAGTTGGGGAAGAAGAGAGCTGTACCTCCACACCGTTTGGTGGTGGGTAGAGAAGAGAGAAACACCTCGGATGGTGCTTGAAGGGAAGAGGGTGAGCTGTATCAGCTCACTTGCTATTATCAGAAAACAGCATAAGACTTCTGACCAATGGCAGAAGAGACAGGGGTCATGTGGGACATCCTGTCTTGGGGCTGGCAGAGCAGAGGAACCGATAGGTGTGAAAACACAGATAACAGCTTTGGCTCAAACAGAGGAATGTTGGGGGGTTGGGACACAAACATTTTGCTTGGTCAGAAACCAAGTCTTAATTCACTTTAGAGTTAAAAGTCTTAAGGAATGAATGAACCCATGTACATATTCACTACATCTCTATATATTGTTGTACGAACAGAAACATAAATGACAGAAGGTGGATATGTACATTTAAAATTAGTATTTTTATTAATTGAAAATCCAAATGATGGTTTTAATACTGAAAATAAATTTAAATCAAACTAAAATATATACCTACCTACCACACCATAATTCAATTGGTCTGTCTCTTTACTATGTCTTTGGGCAAATATAGGCTATATAATGGCATTTATTTGGCGAATTTATAGGTTGTGCATTCTTGAATACAACTTGATTACAGTGTGTGTGTGTGTGTGTGTGTGTGTGTGTGTGTGTGTGTGTGTGTGTGTGTGTGTGTGTGTGTGTGTGTATGTGTTTGTGTTTGTGTTTGTACGCGCGTCCTAGGCCTAGGGAACTGTTCATTTGCGCCAGGAAGCCGACGTTATGTTGATCTATAATCACACACAGCTCTGAAAACTGCAGACGTTTGTGTCCTCGCGGGCTCTGAACAGAGCGGACAATGTTTCTCCTCCTGTTGCTTCGACATCAACTGCCATCCGTGGCGGTTGATTTTATGTACTATCATAGGGACCACAATGGAAATAAGCCTTCGGGCTTTTTTGTGTTTTTATCCCTGGCTTTTTATGTATTTTAATGTAACAGAGTGCTGTTCTTGTTTTTATATATGAAATGGTCGAAATACAATCAATCAATCAATCAAACAAACGTGGCCGTTAGCAGTTTAAAACACGGCACCGGCTAGCGTGTTGCTAAGTTTGGCCGCGTGCAGCTACTGATCCTGGGTCAACCACAACGTTAGAGTGGCTGTAGCGCAGAGCGGATGGGATGTACGGGGCGGATCATTCTGCACATGCGTTAATTGCGTTAAAAAAATTAACGCGTTAATTCCAGAAATGAATCACCCTGCGTTAATTTTGACAGCCCTATAATAAATACAATGTTTTTTCCCTTTCAAAAAAAAAATGCATTTCTCCAAAGGTCAAAGACAGTAAAAGTGTGGCACTTCTGTAAACTTACTGAAACTTATCATGGGCCATCACTCTCATGCATTGGTTGTGTTGCCACTGTGACGTCTTTAACTTTACAAGTTTCTGACAGCACTTGTTTCTGTTCAATTTCTTCATTCCTTAATCCTAAATATCTCCATAGAGCAGCACTGCCTTTATTTTCACACCAGTTCAGCATGTGCTTGCTCCTGTTTGTTTACAGTCCCGCCTGCATGCTGTATAGTCATGGACCCGCGCATCGTGGCTGCACGCACAGAGACGCAGACACACACATACACACAGTTCAGCTGATGGTCTAGTCAGAAGAGAGTCACATGTATTTACAGCACATTGCAGCCTTTTGCGCGGTTCTGACCATGCACGAGCACATATCGCGCTTGCTAGTAGATTAATTGTTCATACCAACCATTTCGCCTGTCAAAAAAAATAAAAAAGTTAAATCTTTTGACGGGCTAAACCAGGGGTGTCAAACTCTGGCCCGCGGGCCAAATCTGGCCCGTTTCAATATTTAATCTGGCCCGTGAACCAATTTGGCAATTCCATAAAATTCGGCCCACGATTTATTTTTCTTCTCATGCAGAGCCTGTGCCATATCCGCACGTCGCACACACTCCCAACCGTTAGGACACTCACGTAGCTTACCACTAGGAATGTCTGCTGAAAGTTCCACAGCTCAGGATTTTAAGTCATGAATAGATGAACTTGCATTGAAGAAAATATGTCTTCTAATGGCTGTATATAGGCCAATCTATGTGGCTAAATAGCATGCTAATATTGATGATTGATTGTGTCAAGTGTCTAAGGATGAATGCTAACATTAGCCTATCTGGTTTCTAACTTTTGCCTCAAGTTACAATATAGCTCACTAGCTAACGTTAGATAGCCGCTGATAGCCCACCCCTTTCGTTTCCAATGGTGGCTTTGCATTTCATTACCAATGTAAATTGTCATAAATAGATAACACTGGTGCTGCTCATGATTCCTAAAAAAAAAAAAAAAAAAAAAAAATGTGATGTGATGTGATGTGTTTTTAATGTGCAGAAAGTTTTGAAAAATCCAAGAGAAAACATATTGTGGCTCAATCCAGAATGCCTGAGAGCCTTACTGCATTATAGTCATTATAATTGTTTCACCAGGAACCTGAATGTTGTCTTTTCCTTTACAAAGATAAAGACATTTCCACAATAAATTGACGCAGAAAAGGCACAGAAAACCGAAACAGAAAAATCCACCAGAATATAGGAAATTAAGTGTTTGACACACAAACATTTCTGGGGGAGTTCCCCCATACCCCCCACCTATAATTTGTCCCCCAAAATATGTAAAGAAAACCTAGCCTATGCCCCTGTATGTACGCAGGTTATATACCTAGATATGTTGTTTGATTTTTGGATTAAAAAGAAGGCATGTCAGTAAGCGACATGTCTGGCCCTTAGTGTGATTATCATGTCGTAATTCGGCCCTTTGTGAAAATGAGTTTGACACCCCTGGGTTAAACGGTCGGCCAGGTTGTCAAGGCGGGGGGCTGGCATTGTTAAGGCGGCTTCCTTAGCCATAAAGCGCTGAGGGAAACACTGTACATACACAATCACACACAGTTGCTCAGTTGATAGCCATAGTTTTGTTTTTTATTTGGGTTTTCAGCATTTCATTAACACATTCACATTCATATGCAGGAGCCGGACAGAATAAGTAACTTTTAGGTCGTGATGGGAATTTATTTTTACCTGAGAAGTCATTTCAATAATTCAGAGTAGCATGGGACGGCAATCAGTACAAGCACACAGTGTGGCTCCCTCCCGGTGCCCTACAGGGGGTCAGAGAATATGCTAATGAAAAAAAACTCTGTCAAATTCATTATTGATAACAGCCTTTTTTGTAATTATATATACTGTTTCTGAACCAAAAGAATACATGACTTCTTTTAAATTTGCTGAATGAGGACAGAGATCTTATTTGTCCAACAAATTAATAAAAAAAAATAACCCAAAGTTTTATTTATAAATTGATATTAATTAAAAAATATTAAGATAATATTAAGTTAGAAAGTTTCACCTAAATAAAGCAACACCATTCATTGACACTGTTCTCTGTTTGGTATGTGCTCTGTTTCCGTCCTAGCCTGACATTATCTTTACAGTGCGGTTACATGCAGATTCATAATCGGGTAAATAAACAAATAAGACTTCAACAGGACTTGTAAAATGCATGTAAACACCTTTATCCGATCTACTTCGCACACAAATCGGCACATTAACGGACAAGCAAAGTCGGATAAGAACACCTAGATAACTCGTTCATAGTCGGCATTCTATCTGCATGTATACAGGGATCGCATATCTCAAATCGGATTTTGCGCTTGCTCGAGAATCCCTGCCACGGATTTCACAAGGAAGTGGAAGGAGACGACTTAATAAATAAAAGGGTTGTTGTCGGAAAGGAACCGGATGTATAACCACTTGTTAAAGTGCTACAGCGCCACTTAGCGTAGCGGAGTCAGCCATGCTCCGGCCATTTATCCGATTCTCTGAAAGGCCATGTATACTCAGACAAATGACGCGGTCCGTTCGAGTGGCAAAATTGGTATATGGCTTAATCCAATCCAGTTGTCCCATGGAAACGCACTGACTGACAGCAATGCATCGACTGACTCCCCTACTGTACACAACACTTCCTGAGGAAAATACCCTAAGATGTGAATACTCACCAAATGTTTAATGACAGTAGTCCTTAATGTTCACAAGAGGCATAGCATTGTATGAATGAGCAATCTTCACAAATATGGTAATTTTAGTTTTAAAACCTAACATCTTGTTTGAAATGTTTGTAGGCAGATCTATTCACACATATCCTGGCAGAGAAAAATTATCACAATAAAGTGATGAGCTTGAAACCTTGAGTGTGGCTGTTTAAAACTGCACAATCTGGCAATGTTTATTGCTCTTATACTATTATGTGTACCAAGAGGCATCTAAAACGGCTTGCTACACAGAACTCTGTTACCTCTATTCAGTTGTTGCATTCAGGTCTAACCACCTATCGGCCAGGTTAGATTCACAGCGTATGTTGCCGTAGTAACTGACTCTTAGTTGCGCTGAACCTGCTTCCTGAAGCAGGAAACCCAGAGTTTCCACTAACTCTGAGTCAACAAACTCTGGGTTGCCTCGGAAGCCGCTTCCTGAAACAGGCCCCTGGTTGTACACGCAGTGAGTTGAGTGATAATGCTGCCTGTTAAAGAGGATTCACTAGAGATACAGGGTTTGTATAGGGTCAAGTCATCATTCATCCCGCTGAGCTTTTTCTCTTGCTTTAATCACGTGTTGGATTCAAAATTGGGTCTTGGGGATTGCATTTGTAATTTCCCATGGTTACTCGTTCCTGTCCTTCTCCTCTTTTCACCTATTACATCCCTGTTCTCTCTCTCTCTCTGCCCCCCCCCCCTCTCTCTCTCTCTCTCTCTCTCTCTCTCTCTCTCTTCTATTCCATGCCCATCACTCAGCCCTTCCTGCCCTGGAGACAGTATTATCAGTGCAGTACAAGCGGTAAATTGCACCCTGAGAGTTTCCTGGAGCGGGAGATAGGAGCAGTGTGGGGCTGTGGGGAGAACTTGTTTTACACACCCTCCCCATGTGACAGCCCCCCCCCCCCCTCCTCCTCCCTTCCACCTGCCTGTCCCCGGTGTTGAGACATGATGTAGTGGCCGTCTTATCTCCACTCCAACACACTCCCAGTGCTAATAGGAAGCCGCGAGAGGGGGACGTCGTGAGCGCAATAAGCGCCGGAGCAGGACCGGACCTCCTCATGCCGAGGGGCTCCTTGTAATGATTGTTTCTCGTGCCATGAATTCATATACGGGAAAATACACATGAAGTGGGAGCAGATTTTGCTCAGCTTGTTAACTTTAGTTAGTTTGAGTTTTTCCCTGTTGTTGAGTCAGAGGGCACTTGTCAACTGTCATCTACGGCTATTTGTTCGACGCAAAATAAATGTTTAGTGAGGAAGTGAAAGCTGCTTTGGTTAACCGTGGAGGTTTAAAAGCCATGTCACAGCATGGCCGCGTTCACACCTGCCGTGTCTGGATGGATTGAAACAAACTCAGTTTGTAACCACCAAGGGCTGGGCGGTATGACGGTATTAAAGTGTCTACTGGGAGAGATTTGACCATACCTTGTATACCGTGGAGAAAAACAGTCCATGCAGCTGTCCCTCTGAGTCCCTACAGTAACACAACAGTTACAACACCGTGCCACACGGGGCACTGCAGCTAATCACTTTTTGTCAAAATCAGTGAATATTGTTTACAAGGCCTAGGCTGTGTAATAACACTGAATTTTGTTTTTAAGCACATACATGAATGGGTGGCGGATTGTGAAGAGATATTCACTGATTTTGACAAAAAGTTATTTTAACAACAAACATTCTCCAGAATGGCTGGATCCTCCTTTAATGGAGTCTGTGCCAGATTGGCTGGTGATATCTTGACATAATTAGTGGGATAGCATGGTCAAAATCAACCTTCATTGTCACGTTGTCCATGTTCATTTCACACCCAGTTTAAAGTGATGCAATATTCCCTGGATCTTAAAAAAAAAGTGTTGCAGACTGTATATATACAGCTCCCGAAGAAATTAAGAGACCACTCAAAATGTCTCTTGTTTAACTCTTGAGAGGCATATGTTTGAGTAGAATGAACATGTTGGTTTTATAATATAAACTACTGACAACATTTCTACCAAATTGCAATACATTTTTGGTTATTAAGAGCATTTTCAATAAGTAATGTAGAGATGAAGATTTAACAAAAATCCAGACTGGTCTCTTAATTTTTTTCCGGAGCTGTAGCTATATGAGAAGATGGGCAGTTAGAGGTGACAGCAAGTATTTACTGAGTAATTGGGGGCTGAAAGGAATGGACTGAGCATTTAGTGAAGAGGTTATAGGATGTAGAATAAAGAAAGGAGCCCAGAATGAAAGAGGAGAGGCTGTTGTGCGCTGTACAGAGGAGAGAATGAAACACAAAGTCTTCACAAGTGATTTGACATTTCCCTGGAGGAAGAGTAAGAGCACCAGCAGGATGAGAACCAGTGTCTATTGACGATGTGTCTGTCTGCCATGCCGCTCAGAAGAGGTGGAAGGATATATGATTTGAAAATGGTTCACAGTAGGGGTGATGAAAAGAAAAATAATTCATGTAGAAATCGTGATTCCTACCTCCTGCGATTTTGAATGGATTCACATCACATAGCTATAGTGTAAAAAATTCAAATTTATTTCATAGTTAAAATAATTAAGATTTGTATAAAACAAAAAAAAGATTACTGACCTATCGGAAATGATATACCGATATCGTATGGGATCAGTCAACGTCTTTTATTGTCAGTTCTGATATATGCAAGACATACATCAGAATCAAAATGGTGTTTATCTCTGGCCTACAGTGCAGTTAGAACGATAAAATAAAAAATATAGAGTTAAATAAGATAAACATAAATAATATTTACATAAGATACATTCTAAATACTAAGTAGTGCAAAGGAGTTTTTTGTTGAAATATAATAATAATAATAATAATAATAATAATAATAATAATAATAATAATAATAATAATAATAATAATAATAATAATAATAATAATAATAATAATAATAATAACAGTATATATAAAATAGAATAGAAAGTAAAAAATAGATAAGTTAAAATGAAATTTGCAATGTGATGAAAAATATTTACAATGTGCAATATGCAGTCCCAGTCCCATCCCTATGAAGGGTGAGGACTGGAGCAGACTAAAGTTAAGCCTTGAGTGAGGAAGAAAGGTGCGACAGAGAAGTCAGACAGGTGACTTTAGTGCTTCCTGTCCTGTGTGTGCGTGGGCGCAGCAGTGAAGTCGCAGGTCAGACAGTGACGTGTGCAGCCTGTGTGCTCTTTAGCGGTGTCTTTCTTCTCTCCACCTTTCACTCCTTTCCTCCTTTTCTTTTTGTCTTCTTTCCTGCGATCCTGCTTTTCCTCCGTCACCACGCTGCACTCTGTGAATAGTCTTTGTTAATGGCAAAACCTAACGCAGATTCATTTCAGACGGAGAGACAGGAACGGGAGAAAGGAAAGAAAGGAAGTCAAACTAAAGGGCTAGACAGGGTTTTTTCTCTTTTCATATTGTATGAATGTAATGGCCTTTTGGTGTCTGTTGAAAGCAAAAAAAAGGTTAGAAGTCACATTAGCATATGGTACATTTCTCTCCCTCTCCCTGTACACACAGAACAATTAAGAAGTGTTTTTTTTATTAGCTGCCCTTTAAACTTCTCCCTGATGGAGCCTCAGCTAATACAAAAGGCCATCCATGCTTTTCTCATTCTTTGAACAGGCCTGTAAAGCACAGAGGACTCATTTTCTAATCTTAATTAACAGCAAGCAGTGGCAATAGTTGCAGGTGTAACATTGACTCTCTCCTTTTAGCTCTGTTTTCTGTTTCCACCAACTCCACTGAGGAAAACATTGGAATCTTTTACTTCCTAAATGCTCCTTTGTGTTGAACAGCTAAGCTAAGTTACTTTATTATTCAATGATTACATTGAAATTCATCTTTTCTCATATCCCCCTCTCAAGTTAAATATAAATTAAATATATTATTATTAAGTTACCTCACTCCAGAGGTAACCATTGCTCCAGAGTTCAATCTGTATGCTCCCTGGCAAATCAAAGCATTTTATCCTGATAAGCCCCACTGATAGTTGGTATTCTCAAGGCTACACATCTGCATAGTCCATATCCATTATGTTCTCACATTTCTTCCTCAAAGATGACGGTTCACCCCTATCTATCCAGGTTTTAATATAAAACATATTTTCCAAAACCACAGCACATGTCATCTGACATGGTGATACAAGAAATAAGAAGCTATTCACTGCATCAGTTTGAGTTAAATAACTTGTTGCAAACTGAAGCATATTAATCACTGCAGTTTTAGACCAATGGGGGGCTCTTAACTATTAGTTTTGTCAAATCCAGATGGTGACTTTATTTTTTGGCTGTGAAGTGTATACAGTATACCTGTGCATAAATTGCCCCCTTGTGGCACTACATTTAATAGACAACATGTAACATACTACAGTGTGCGCTCAACATTGAGACCAACGTGAAAATAACCTGCTAATGCTCCATGATGTAGTAGGTATGGTAGAAATGTTGCCATTTTACCCGCCTAACTGTCTGATCAATGATTGAACAACAATTCTGTGCATGTGACTTTTGTTTACAATTCTTAGTCCGTTTGAGCTTTGCCTTTTGTGAACGCGAACCGAACCATAAGAAAAACGTAACAAAGTATCCAACTCACATTTGATCCACACCACTATTAGGTGTGTGAACACAACCTAACTGTGTTGGTCAGTTGTTTGGTGCTGGAGCAGGGAGGGCAGTTTTTCTACACATAATGCATTTGTGCAGACACTTTAAAAAGAAACATTGAGATTACACAGTTTAAAATGTGAAGGAGGGGTCTAGTTTAATATGTTATCATTAAGTGTAAAATGACATGGACCAACACATACATTTGAAGTGCATGTGTGGGATGTGTCCTTAATAATGGCTCTATAGTCCAGTGGGTTAGTTCTCCCTTTTGGAATGGTATATGGGTAGGGCAGATTGATGGACTTGGATCGGATGACCATTCTGTTGAAATAGCTGGATAAAGTAGTTCCTCCAAGGGACACTAGATGGCAACAAAAGCCTATCCCATGTCCCACTGATTCTACATAAAATTCTCCCTTATTTGATTGTTGCTTCTGTTTCTTTTCCAATAATGCACTCTATTAAGTTACAATTGGAGTGTGGAACTGGAAAAGCCAGCCACAAGTGTTGTTGCACCGAGTCCACCATTACATCTTAATCTAATCTAACTAAAGCCATAGAGAGCCAATGAGGGTCTTTAACTTCAACTTTAATGGGGATTGTAGGAAACTGTATCGTTTCACAAGGAAGTATTTAGCTTCACTCAAAATCATACCAACAACATGACTGAATGAGTGTTTCATTCAGTACTGTACTATGACTGCCCATTCTTTGTCTGTGCTTGGTTTTCTTTGCTGGCATATTTACACAACTGTATGTGAATTCTGAAAAGTCAGAAGCAGAAGTATGAAGTCAGTAATCCGTCATTTAAGCCTACCCTTTACTTGTGCAGTATTTAAAAAGAAGTGTCCCATTTTACATTTATTGGAAGTTTTTTTTCCCCCTTAAAGTCCACCAACATTGAATGAATAACATTTGCTTATTCTCCTATATTCAAGATTCAAGATGCTTTATTTATTTTTCATATGCACATTAACAATTACAGCAGCAGGTCATTGGCAATGAAGTTCTTAAATCCCAGGCTCCTCTCAACAATGCAATATAGAAGAAGAACGTGTTTAAAAGAAACACACAAGTGAAGAGAGCCACACCTGAGACACAAATAAACACAAAAGTAGTGCAAGGACACAGTGCGGATCAAAGTGTAGAAATAAAGGTGCACCATATAAATATAAAGTACATTTAGAATGCAAAGTAAAATAAAATAAAATCTGGACGAAATTGAATAAGGTACAGGGATGAAGATTAACATAGTGTATATGTTTACATGTATGTATATTTGTATATATTTGACGGTATTTATATAATATTGAATGTTTAATCAGATATTATTATTATTATAAGATTACTTGACAATATTATTAGATAAATACGACGATATTATTAGATAAATATGCAATTGGTAACAAATTGTATCATATTGAAAACTAATATATATTAATATGTATTATTAATTTTGAAATATTATTATATCACTAATAAGGAAGCCAATAGTCATTATAGATATATAAATCAGGGAGAAGGGATGAGATTAAATAAGTTTTCTTCTTCTCACCCCTTTTCGAACAGGTAAAGCAAGTGTGAGACAGTTTATTTTCATTTGTGGTTTTCATTGTGTGTAAATATTACTTTATTGTAACTGTCCACTTGTTTAATTTATTTTATTGTTTATTATTGCTTTTTTGTCTTTTATTGTTTACTTGTTCGAAATAAAAACATTTTCAATTCAATTCAATACTCTACACGGAAATAACAATAGTAGTAACTGTAGTGAAATAGGATACTGTATGTGAAAGAGTAACGTTAAACATAGTACAAATAAGTATATGCAATATGTACAGATGTAAATTATGACTTGTGATTAGTTTACATTATACATAAGCGACCAGTCTGGATTTTTCTTATATCTTCATCTCTACATTACTTATGGAAAATGCTCTGTATGATAATATTTGTATTGTGAATTTGGTAGACATGTTGTCAGTAGTTGATATTATTTTTATTTGATTTTGGAGTGGTCTCTTCATTTTTTCCGGACCTGTATATTTCCCAGCCCACTGCAAAATGTACTAGTCACTGTTGCAGCTCCAACACAATCGCCCATATGGTTTGAAAGCCTTCCACTGTGTCCTATGGTCCACACAGGCAGCAGCATGTTAAAAGTGCAGCAGAAGCAGTGGTAACTCTATAGTGCTCAGACTGTGTCTACACAGGATGCATTCAGGCACAGTATTGAGTGTAGGTCACCTACCCTTTTGGCAGCACTCAGACGCACAGTAAAACATGATCTTTTGCACACCTTGTGCTGTGAGCCGGATTGATTAAAATAGATGTATAGCTCTTCTGTCAGACGGGCGTCAGATAGGCCCTTATCCACTACAGTCCATTGAATAGTCAAATGTAGCTAGTCCTGCAGTCTGGCTATAGGATTAAACCTTACACTCAGTGTCTCAGTTACCCTCTTGCAAACAATGATACCGTGCACACAGGAAATATTGCACTCCCACAGTGTTCCAGGGCAGTAGATGTTAAAGGCCATAACGGTTTTACATGAGTTGGTTCAAGGCACTCAAAGAAACTTTACAATAAAATCAGTACATAAGCAAATTATAAACAGCTGTAGCAATAGAGCCAACACACAATAAACGACAGCAAAGACATGAAGACAAGCCTTAAATAGGTTTAATAATGCTATGAAAACAGCATATTTAACATGGGAGTCAATGAGAAATTGCTCTGTTCTGCAACCCGCCCTTAGTGGCCACCCGGTGCTATTGCAATTTGCGTCACTCCCGCATAGAGACAGTGCGGATCGCGTCATAATCGGAGGCCATGCCCATCGTGGGGGAAAACAATACACAGCGCTCCATTCACTTTATATTGAATGACACCTGTGTTCTGCAAACAAACTTAATACAAACGTAATACGACATGCCTTTCACAAATACACGTTACTTTCTTTAGAGCCTCGACTCTTGTCTGTCTATACGAGCTGTTTTTGTGAAAAAGGATTGAGTAATTTTCAATATCGAGACAAAACTCTTAACTAATGTATGCTGTATGCTAGGCTAATGTTAGCCTTCTGCTGTAGGCTAACCCTCATGTATACTCCATCCTCGCCAGGTTGGACGGGAAAAAACACCTCAATATTGAAAATTACACAATAATTTTTCACAAAAACAGCTCGTATGGACAGACAAGAGTTTTGTCTGTCCATACGAAAGTTTTAAAGAAAGTAAAGTTTTTTTGTTAAATGGATGTTTGAATAAGTTTTAATTAAGTTTGTTTGCAGAAGACAGGTCTCCTTCAATACAAAGTGAATGGAACGGTGTTCATCGGTTTTCCCCACGATGGGTCCGACCGGACAAAAACACTTCAATATTGAAAATTACTCAATTATTTTTCACAAAAACAGCTCGTAAAGACAGACAAGAGTCGTGGCTTTCAAGAAAGTAAAGTTTTTTTGTTAAATGGATGTTTGATTCAATTTTGATTAATTTTTTTGCAGAAGACTGGTCTCCTTCAATACAAAGTGAATGAAATGCTGTTCAATGTTTTCCCCCACGATGGGCGTGGCCTATTTCATGCACTGTCTCTATTGGATGCTGGTAGAACTCTCTGTGGTTGGGGCTTGGTTTCTAGCTGTACCAGTGTAATCAGCTGGAGATTCTCTGCTGACGGAGTGTTGTCTGTCCTCAAAAAACTCATTCAGATTTTGGTTACGAGTGTAGCGACAAACAGCACACACACACACGCGCACGCGCGCACACACGCGCACACACACACACACACACACACACAGGAGAGAAGCAGAACGAAGCAGATGGCAGATGGGGACATGCTTCATTATAGCATTACATATGTATGTTTTATCGTTTTGTGAACTGCTTATTTAGTCAGACATATGGTAACACTCTGCCATTATGCCCTTTACATGCGTAAAAAAACAGGTGAAATGGGATGCTTTGCTTAGTGCACCGGTTTTGTCTTGAATTTCAATGGATTTTACATCCTTTAAGCCATTTTGATATCTGCTGTATGAATACAAAACCCACAAGCTTTCATTTTGTATTGATAATAGTGTTCAAGTGTACACATGCATTTATTCGCTTATATATTTGAACTCATACAAAGAGCTTGTTGCAATGTTTTGGAAGAATACAAATATACACAGAGTACAGCCCGATCAATTAATAATCAGTCGGCATGAACATTGGTCCTATTTAGTGAAATGCATTGCTGCCCTGGAGGTAGCCTAAATGAATAGCATTAAGGCTATAGCCTATTTACAGCAGCAGCAGCAGCAGCAGCAGCAGCAGCAGCAGCAGGTGTGTTGTTATACATCTTGACTGTTAATGACTTGCAGTTTAATAAAATACTTAATGTCTGAGTTTAAAAATGCCCCATGTCACTTAAGACATATTTCTATTTTTTTTTAAAGGAACACTGTGTAACGTTTTAAGTAATGTATAAGCTACAATCAATATCCTCATTCATAGATATGTCCTCATTGGTGTCAAATCACCTCTGCCAATACTCTGAATTATCCTCCTGAGCGAAGAACGTTTATAATTCTATTATACTATGTACATTGAACGGGTAAGTCTTAAGGAGGCATCCCTGTTCTTCCGGTCTATGAACGGCCGAGAGGGACATACAGCACTACGTGGTAGGCTACTAGCAGTGAAACGTGCAATCCATTATTATTATTATTATTATTATTATTTATCACTGGAACCAACTCTGTGGTCTGATGAGACCAAGATAAACTTATTTGGTTCAGATGGTGTCAAGTGTGAGTGGTGGCAACCAGGTGAGGAGTACACAGACATGTGTGTCTTGCCTACAGTCAAACACAGTGGTGGGAGTGTCATGGTCTGGGGCTGCATGAGTGCTGCCAGCACTGGGGATCAGAGTTCATTGAATGCCAACACGTACTGTGCCATACTGAAGCAGAGCATGATCCCCTCCCTTCGTAAACTGGGCCGCAGGACAGTATTGCAACATGATAACGACCCCAAACACACCTCCAAGATGACCACTGCCTTGCTAAAGAAGCGGAGGGTGAAGGTGATGGACTGGCCAAGCATGTCTCCAGACCTAAACCCTATTGAGCATCTTTGGGGCATCCTCAAATAGAAATTGGAGGAGTGAATGAAGTTCTCTAATATCCACAAGCTCTGTGATGTCGTCATGAATGAGTGGAAGAGGATTCCGGTGGCAACCTGTGAAGCTCTGGTGAACTCCATGCCCAAAAGGGTTAAGGAAGTGCTGGAAAATAATGGTGGCCACACAAAATATTGACACTTTGGGCCCAATTTGGACATTTTCACTTTGGGGTGTACTCACTTTTGTTGCCATCAGTTTATACATTAATGGCTGTGTGTCGAGTTATTTTGAGGCAACAGTAAATTTACACTGTTATACAAGCTGTACACTGACTACTTTACATTGTATCAAAGTGTCTTTTCTTCAGTGTTGCCCCATAAAAAGATATAATGAAATATTTGAAGAAATGTGAGGGGTGTATTCACTTTTGTGATATACTGTATTTATCAATTGCACAATTTACCCCATGGTATTCTTTCCAATGGCACAACTTACACCACACCGGGGGCAAGTTGTGCCACTATCGGCCGATAAAGTTTTTTCCTGCCTAGAATCGGCATCGGACCCAAGAAATCCAACCGGGTCGGGCCCTAATGCAGAGAACAAGTGAGGGAACAGGAGAGATGGGGAGAGGGCAGGAGTCACACAGGAGAAAATGGAGGCAAAGAGGTGAAGACTGAAGGAGAGGCTGAGGGACAGATAAGCCTGCAGTTGTATCAGTAAATTGAATCTACAGTGGCTGACATGGTTCTGCATGTATAGCTATTAAGGTTTGCCTGTGTGCACAGAAGCCAGCCTCCCACACTACACTGTCAGATAGTGAGGTGAGACCAGCCGAATATGCAGGCAGGCAGACAGGCAGACAGGCAGGCAGGCAGACATACAGACAGACAGACAGATGGGGAGAAGTCTGGTAAATCTAGGTACAGAAGGAAAGAAAAGAAGGGAGCAGACTAGATGGCGTTTATCTAAATTTTTCCAGCAGAGGTGTTATGGTGTGTGAGTTTTATTTGACCTAGAAATGGCACCTAGTCATTATTTCCATTTTTATATACATATATTTGTAGACGGTTGTAGATGTCAAATTCCGTTCAATAAAAATATTCCGTGACTTCACAAATGTACATTTTAATTGAACATATAATAATATTAGCATCAAATCCAATCAGGTGAAACAATGTCGGTAATCAAAACAGGCTTCCGTGGCGTAAGAAGTGTATAGCATTTTATTTATTTTTGAGTACAATATAGCTCACTGTAGCAGTTAATGCCTACCACACACTAGAGGACTCTATAATGAAATGTTAGATTTCTAAACATTTCAATTTTAATCAGGCCTCTTTTTTGAGTGAGTAACAGAAATCGTTTTTTTAGGGTTTTGGTGGAACAGAAAATGCCAATGCAATTCCACCAAAGACAATCTTAAAATAGTTTTGATAATCATTACTGCAACATTAAAGAGATGATATCCTTTTAACACTGTGTAGAATGTTTAAATATGATACATTTACCGAGCGTATGGGATGATGCAAACATGCAGGCATACGGGCCAAATGTACTTTTTACATTTTTTTACTAAAAAAACCTTGGCAGTTATGAAACCAGGGCATTGCACCAACAGCACACACACACACACACACACACACACACACACACACACACACACACACACACACACACACACACACACACACACACACACACACACACACACACACACACACACACACACACACACACACACACACACACACACACACACACACACACACACACACACACACACACACATTAACACGCATCAAACCAAACAGAATTAGTCTGGTCCAGACTGAGATCGGATAGCGTTTGCTAAATCAGCTGTTTTTGTGAAGATCCTCGTTAAATATTTAAGAGGTTGTAAAAATAGTGCAATATAAATATTTAGCTTGGTGCTCTGTGGTAATGTCATGTCCACGCACATTTCAAATAAATGATGTGGCTGGTCTAGATGAATTGAGAGCCATACTTTGCAGGAGAAGGGGCCGGTATTGTCCCCACTCTTGTCTGTGTGCTGCCTGGCTATAATTAATAATTATCAGTCAGATTATCTTTGAGTGCTAATGTGTTGCCCCTCCTATGTGTGGAATAAAGTGTGTGTGTGTGTGTGTGTGTGTGTGTGTGTGTGTGTGTGTGTGTGTGTGTGTGTGTGTGTGTGTGTGTGTGTGTGTGTGTGTGTGTGTGTGTGTGTGTGTGTGTGTGTGTGTGTGTGTGTGTGTTTGAATACAGAGAATTGGGGGAATGGGAAAACAGACTGCTGCTACTATCAGATGGCAACAACAGCACACACGCACTCACACTCCCACTCACACATATACACACACACACACACACACACAGACACAAATGGAGAGTGAGACGCATGAGTGTATTGTGGTGTGTCTGTCCCAGCCACACTAGTGTTCCATGCCCATGTGTTGTGGTGGATGATCCGTCGGACTGTTAAGGTTGGTACGCTGCCCTCAGATGCTCTCTTCATGGGTACCTTCTGGCCCTTCCATGTCTGATATGACTGTGGTGTGGAACCAGTGGCGGCTCCTGACAATAATCGTGGGGGGGGGCAATTGTTGCCATGATGGCTAAAATGACCCATTCAATGGGTACATTAACCTAAATCAGATAGCTAATAATGACAATGTCATATTGCATTTAACAGTTTGTTTTTTCTGTTCATCTGGCATAACCACTCTGGCAACATCAGATAAGCATTGTACATAGGCTACTGTACAATATTTTTGGACATTAAGTTAGTTAATTTCTTGAATACAATTATTTTAGCTCTAAATGATTTAATTATCCGGCCAGTGTGCTCCTCAGATAGGCTTCCTTTAAAAGTTACGAGACCTGCTCTACAATTAATCACAATAATCTGATTGACTTAATCTGATAACATTTCATTTTAGGCGCAGCAGTTGTGTTCTGATTAAACAGAAATGGATGCTGGCATAGCATATGTGCAACATTAACAGTGCTAATCATCACATTGGTTTGGGTTACTACTGTCTACAGCACTTGGTAGGCGAGGTTTATGTCGGACGATGACAGCAGCTGTCAGAGTAAACAGTCTATGGATCAGCTGTTGAATGGCGCTGGCTCGTCCATATGCAGATTGATGTTTAATGTTTGTTTTACCCTTTCAGAGAGATGATGCATAGGGGTGACAACCAGAGTTATCCATGCGGTGTCTGTGCTGCCATCAGGTTGGATTAAAAGCCATTATACAGTCCATAATCATCATGCAGCGGCAGCAGGACATAGCGTTAGCTCCTTAGCATCCTGCTAGCCTCGTTATCCGTTCAAACGAGCCCCGTGAAAATCCGCGGTTATACGATCCCCCAATCCATCTTGGTAGATACTTGCTTGATGGTTACATTTTGTGTGGAAAGGACCTAGTCCTTTTAATGACATGATCAAGTAGCTTGCCAGCCTAGCCTGAGTTGATATAAAGTTATCTGTTTTGGTATTGAATCTGACCGCTTTGGGCAGCAGACCAGACATGTGACTGTATCAGTCACTGTAATTGGTTCATTGTTTACTGTACGTATGACGACAACACGTTAGGGCGAGCACCCCCGGAACCCATAGAGATTGCATTGCGAGGCCTGCAGTTTGAAAAAAAAAAGTTTTACATTGAAGTCTATGAGAGCGCTCAGGGCGATTTTCAACCAGCCCGACATCGCCCCAGAGTGACGGTACAGAGCACAGACGCTGATTGTACAATGATATTCAGACTTAGATGCAGGTAAAAACTGTATTGAAATCATAAATTCATAAATTATGATTATAAATAGAAAAATACAGTATATTTTTCATCATTATTATTATCATTATTATATTTTTGTTTTTTGCCGGCATGGGTCCATGAGGGTGGCGCCCTATCGCCCTCTATGGGCGAGCCGTCACTGTGTGGAACCCAGGCAGACACACTGACTAACAGCCCAGCCAGCCCACCATCTGTTGTCCCCACAGCTTATGCTGGGTTTACACTAGAGGACTTTTAAAAGACTTTGAAAAGACTGAAGATTGAAACCCTCTTACATCTAAAGACAATCAACTCACACCTGAAGACAACTAGTCATTATAGTTTTCAGTCACAGAGTGAGATTTTGAAAAGACAGGGGGTCTCATATTGGAAGACTACAACTAGATTCCTTATGAGATTAATATTATTTCCGCAAACGCGATTGTGATTATTTAATTAAAAACAAGTTAATTCAATATTCCAAGCGGGGGACTTCGTTTAGTTATTTGACCGTCTTTATTTGCTGATCTCGTCCCCCAATAACTTTATCTCCTAACCCTGTATTTGACGGTAGAGTGTTCAGGTTGCGCGGCTGTCAGCCTGGTTCTCCACCGAGGCTTCTATGAAAAAGTATCAGAAATAAGTGCCTCACCAGGCGGACACAGGGCGCGCCACAACTCCAGCACGACTCCGTGATTTCAGTCCGACATTGGAAGATTGTCTGCGACTGTCAAATTGCGTGAACAGTCGTGTATTGTATGCCCAGCATTAGCCTGCACACCTTGAAGTATGTTATGGCTTGTGTAGAGCAGAATAGCACACCAAAAAGAACTAAATAGAGACAATGCCAGGTATCCCAACAGACAGACATACAGAATTAACAAACATTAGCATGTAAGCCTGGACCCCCCCCCCCTCCTCTCTCTCTGTATGGCTGTGTGCCCTGCTGTGTGTGTGTGTGTGTGTTGAGTCGCGGCCGGGTGGCTGTTATCTCCCATAGACTCACACAGTTCCCTGGAGGGACGCTGGAGGAGTCATCTGATTCACACACTGTGTCTTCTCTCTGACTGCAAATGAAAACAGGGGCAACACAGACAGAGACACAGATAGGAAGGAGAGAGCTCTGCTTTTAATTAAATCCATTCTGATTCTGCTTAATCCCTGCCAAACACATTCTCCTAGTCTAACATCTGAAATTAAAAAAGGCCGAACAACTTCAGCCTTCCTCTTCTCACCTGTATTAACATGCAGCAGCCCATCCCACAGTTCAGCTCTGTTTATCAATGATAGGATGTGCCGTTCAGCTCCTCTGATAATTATGATAAATATTCCTCTGTGTGTGTGCGTTTGCGTTTGCGTGTGTGTGTGTGCGTGTGTGTGTGTGTGTGTGCGCGTGTGTGTGTGTGCGTGCGCGCGTGTGTGTGTGTGTGTGTGAAGTCTCTCACCTTTCTGGACTGATGCTGCTTCTCAGTGCAGCATGTGCACACACACACAGTCAGGTCTGGGACAGTAGGATTCAATAGATCTTTTTTGAGCTTTCACTGATGTTTGCAGAACTTGATACTTGAAGGCTGTTTCATTATATTACATTACATTTCATTTAGCCGAGGCTTTTATCCAAAGGGACTTCCAATAAGTGCATTCAACCATGTACAGCAAGAATCAAAACCATTAAGAGTCCATTCCAAATATTCAGTGTCTCTCGTTTGACTATTTATAGGCATATGTTTGAGTAGAATGAACATTTAGTTTTTATTATATAAACTACTGACAACATTTCTACCAAATTCCCATACATCTTTTGTTATTAAGAGCATTTCCATTAAGTAATTTAAAGATGAAGATTGAAGAAAAATCCAGACACGGTCTCTTAATTTTTTCCAGAGCTGTATACACTGTGTTCCAAATTATTATGCAGATTGGAATTAAGTTTCATAAACATTTAGTTTTTTGTATTTAATTTAAACTCATGGATGCTATTGTGTCTCAGGGCGCTTTGGATCATTGAAATCAATCTCAGACACCTGTGATAATCAGTTTGCTAAGTAAGCCCAATCAAAGGAAATCTACTTAACAAGGGCGTTCCACATTATTAAGCAGGCCACAGGTTTCAAGCAATATGGGAAAGAAAAAGGACCTCTCTGTTGCCTAAAAGCGTCAACAGTGCAATATCTTGGACAAGGAATGAAAACATTAGATATTTCACGAAAACTTTAGCGTGATCATCATACTGTGAAGAGATTTGTGGCTGATTCAGAGCACAGACGGGTTAGTTCGGATAAAGGTAATATGAGGAAGGTTTCTGCCAGACAAATTCATCGGAATAGGAGAGCAGCTGCTAAAATGCCATCACAAAGCAGCAGACAGGTATTTGAAGCTTCTGGTGCCTCTGGAGTCCCGCGAACCTTAAGGTGTAGGATCCAGAAGTTTGCAGTTGTGCATAAACCTATTATTCGGCCACCCCTAAACAATTATCACAAGCTGAAACGGTTGCACTGGGCTCAGGAATACATGAAGACTCATCTTACAACTGTCTTGTTTACTGATGAGTGCCGTACAACCCTGGATGGTTGGATGGATGGAGTAGTGGATGGTTGGTGAATGGCCACAATGTCCCAACAAGGCTGAGACGTCAGACAGGAGGTGGTGGAGTCATGTTTTGGGCCGAAATCATGGGGAGAGAGCTGGTTGGCCCCTTTAGGGTCCCTGACGGTGTGAAAATGACCTCGGCAAAGTAGGTAGAGTTTCTGACTGACCACTTTTTTCCGTGGTACAAAAAGAAGAACTGTGCCTTCCGTAGTAAAATCATCTTCATGCATGATAATACACCATCTCATGCTGCAAAGAATAGCTCTGTGTCATTGGCTGCTATGGGCATAAAAGGAGAGAAACTCATGGTGTGGCCCCCATCTTCCCCTGACCTCAACCCTATTGAGAACCTTTGGAGCATCCTCAAGCAAAACATCTATGAGGTTGGGAGGTAGTTCACATCAAAACAGCAGCTATGGGAGGCTATTCTGGCATCCTGCAAAGATATTCAAGCAGAAACTCTCCAAAAACTCACAAGTTCAATGGATGCAAGAATTGTGAAGGTGATATCAAAGAAGGGGTCCTATGTTAACATGTAACTTGGCCTGTTAAGATGTTTTTGATTGAAATAGCTTTTGATTTCACTACATATGACCTCCATATCCTGCAAATTCAACAAATGACCATTTTTAGTTCTTTACAACCTATAAAATGTTTTGAAACTCTGTTGTGCATAATAATTTGGAACAGTGCATTTGGAGTTTTTTATTTTTGAAAAAATGATTTTGTTATTGGGAGGTTTGTTCAATACAATTTGAATTGTACTCTAACGGTTGATGACTTGAAAATTATACTGACTGTGATTTGCATCGACTATTTAGGAAAATCTTGGAAAATCTAATTTGCCTTATAATTTGGAACGCAATGTATATATATATATTTTTTTTAATTACTAATTAATTACAGCAGTTGTGTAGGCTTTTAGCTGTTCTGATGTTCAATGTCTCCCATTGAAGAAGGACTTTGCAGTTATTGGAAATAAAAGAAAATAAAGAAAATGTGCATGTTCATAGATTATGAGGCCCTGTCCACATGTTCAGGGTAATTCTGAACAACTCAAAACAGTAACAATCCCATTTGGGTTATTTATACTTTACCAATTCTCACCTACGAAGGGTTAAGGTGAGAGGACAAATAATCTGTTCCATAATACAGTGTCACAGCAGTTCCCAGACTTTTTTTTGTGTACCCAAACAAATGGTCTTTTTCTCACCTGTCACCAGGTGCAATTCTCCTCTAGACGTGACTAGTTTAACCAATGACAGATTTTTACCTTCTTATATTAACAGGCATGTAACTCCTAAAATAACACAGGGAAGAAAAAGCAAATGTTATAGGAAAGTCAGAAAGAAATGATATGAAAAGATTATTTCATTTGAAAGTAAAAGTGTAACTCGCTCCATTTGAGTCACGTTGTTGTTTCTACGTAGTGGCTGTAAAATGTATAAATGTCTAAGCATGCACTTCCGGACCAGAGTTTCCAGAAAAATTTGAATTATTGTATGAACGGAAAGATAAATGACAGAAGGTGAATATGTACATTTAAAATTAGTCTTTTTATTAATTGAACATCCATTGAACATCCAAATGATGGTTTTAATACTGAAAATACATTAAAATCAAACTAAAATATATGCCTAATTCAATTTGTCTCTTTGCTATGTCTTTGAGCCAATATAGGCTATATTATGGAATTTATTTGGTGAATCCATAGGTTGTGCATCCTTGAATACAACTTGTGTGTGTGTGTGTGTGTGTGTGTGTGTGTGTGTGTGTGTGTGTGTGTGTGTGTGTGTGTGTGTGTGTGTGTGTGTGTGTGTGTGTGTGTGTGTGTGCGTGTGTGCGTGTGTGTGCGTGTGTGTGCGTGTGTATGTATGCGCGACCACATTCTAGGGGACTGTTCATTTGTGCCAGGAAGCCGACGTTATGTTGATGTCTAGTAATCACACACAGCTCTAAAAACTGCAGACGTTTGTGTCCTCGCGGGCTCTGAACAGAGCGGACAATGTTTCTCCTCCTGTTGCTTCGACATCAACTGCTGCCCGCGACACAGACGTGGCCGTTAGCAGTTTAAAACATGGCATGGGCTAGCTGCTGTTATGTTTGGCTGTGCGCAGCTACTGATCCTTGGTCAGCCACAACGTTAGAGTGACTGTAGTGCAGAGCGGATGGGATGTACGGGGCGGATCATTCTGCACATGCGTTAATTGCGTTAAAAAAATTAACGCATTAATTCCAGAAATGAATCACCCTGCATTACCGCGTTAATTTTGACAGCCCTAATTATAACATAATATAATACATATTTAATATGGAAATACAGAACAGAAAAAGAGAAACAGAGACTCAAATAAAATAAAATAAGTTTCTGACTCAGAATTGCAAACCACTGTACTAATACATTGTGTTTAATGCTCATATTTAGTATTCATCACTTCCTCTTTCTTTCTGTGTGTGTGTGTGTGTGTGTGTGTGTGTGTGTTTCTTCTTGCAGGTACAGCAGCTACAGAAGAAAGACTCACAGCTCAAAGCGCTGGAAGCCTTCTACAAGGAGCAGCTGGCACAAATGGAGGAGAGGGTACATTCTCACACACACACACACGCACACGCACACGCACACACGCACACGCACACACACACACACCATATAGTCTTTAATATACCAACATGTCTAAGGGTAAATGTTCTGTCTACTGTCTACAAGTGACAAAAGTGTGTCTGTAAATGTGAGTCAGCAGGGAACACAGCTTTTTTAAGGGGAGCTTGAGCTTCTCCAGAGAGCTCTTACAAGCCCTTTTCTTTCCCCTTTCATGTGTCTGACATTTAGCAGGCAGCAACGGTGTGCTAGCTCCAGTTAACTTAAGTCTCACCATGCGCCACACACAAGGAGAAACCTTTACACAGACTCCCTATGGAGGAAGCACTCATCTAGTTCTAGACGGAGAAGACCTTTATATAGGGCATCATGTGGAAAAATCTTAAGTATTATATTGTGTTTATGATAAGATAAAGATAAGATAAGGATATACTTTATTCATCCCAGCAGGGACATTTAGTTGTTCCAGCAGCCAGCATACAGTACATACAACAGGGTTATTCCCTTCTATTAAAGGTGGAGTCTTTTTTTTGGTCAAAATCAGTGAATATCTCATCACGACCCGCTACCTGGACCTGTGTGTGTTTATGTGTGCTGTAAAAAATATATCCAGTGTTAATACACAGCGCTCTTTCAGCGGGCATGTTGCAAGTTATGGTGGAGCCCCCTTTGTTTGCAAAAAGTTGAGTGTATGTGAGCATGTTAGTAGAGGTTGCTGTTGTTTAGTGTGTGCTATAAGCTGCCATAAGCGGATAGACTTCTTGCTAGCCACTGACTCGAGCAATAAGCTGTTTCTTCCTGTTTGGTTAAATCTAAAGTTTTGACTTTTTGAGCCATGGCGTGTCAAATCCTGTACTCCTCTTTTTTCTTTTTTTCCCTTCCATTCTTTCATCCTTCCTTCCATAGTTCTGCAGCTATCTAGGTTCAGTGACCAGCACACACACACTACACCACGCACACATGCACACACACTACACCACGCACACACACACACACACACACACGCACACACACACACTACTAACACTGACTGACATCGCCATTACACCAAATCTGTATAATAATTTCCATGCAATCAGCCTAAATAAAAATGTTTTACCTGAATGAATAGTCTCTACACACATTTGAAACACACACACACACATACACACAGAGACGCACGCACACACACAGACAGACATGCACGCACGCACAGACACAAACATACACACACAGACACACACAGGTTTGTGTGAGATACCTGGCTTTTTGCGTGTGTCTCATTAGTAACAGGTTGGGTTTGAAGAGGGAGAGGAAGACTGGCAGGATGACATACGGATGGCACGAGCTGTGTTTACTGTTGGGCTTAGTATGTTTGTAGGCGGCTCCTGTGTGTGTGTGTGTGTGTGTGTGTGTGTGTGTGAGAGAGAGTGAGCAAGATACAGAGAGAGAAATGTTTTGCATGCATACTGTATATTCAGCTGTATATGTAAATGCAGGAATAACGTGTGTATCTGGGGGGGATCAGTGTGTTTGCAGACGCCACAGGAGCCACACAATGCCTTGGTTTAAGTCTGTTTGACTGTGAAAAAATTTTCTAAATGCTTGAGATTAAGTTTTTTTCTCAAACTGCTGTGCTCAACAGAACCAAGAGGCAGGTCAAAGTCAACACAAGGCTCTGAATAGACAAAGGCATGTCACCAGACCTCTTTGATGGAATGTGGGTGTCTTTTGAAGTGCAAAGAACACTTTACAATAAGGGTACATTAATGAATGGTTAGTAGGGCTGTAACGATACAAAAACTCACGATTCGATTTATATCAAGATTTTTAACCTACAATTCGATACATACAACGATTTTTGACATTTGAAAAGCATTTTATTTGAATAAAATGTATAATAATATCTAACTTAATGTAACATTTGATAACAGATAACCTGAACTTATTTGAACACAAAGAACAATATAGGCAACATGAATAAATACATAACTAAAGATATATAACATTTCTCTCTTCTCTGTAACACAATCATACTGTTGAAAAATCAAAAATATTGAACTGTGCTGTAAACCAAAAATAACACTTAACAGATACAGCTTCCTTCACCAAACCTTTTATCAAAAACTTAAGCCAAAAAAAAACATGATTATCGGTTTGATACACATATTGTTACAGCCCTAATGGTTAGTTATTGCTTAATAAGGGTTACCTAACCATTAGTTAACTGCTAACTAATGTCTAGTAACCATTTAACTAAGGTATTTATTAACAAGCGTTATTTAATGTTTATAAATATGCTATTAACATTAGTTAATACATGGGTTTATAATGCTTTTATTAACATCTACCGGTATAAAAAACTCAGTAATAACCAGGTGGAGCCAGGTTTGCGGTCTGACCAAAACTTGACCTTTTTCTTCAAACTGCTGCATTAAAAAAACTCCCAGGTTTATGCTGTGTTGCACTTGCTTATTGCAATGCACACACTGCGGGCCCCTATGTAGACCCAGGCAAAGTGTGAACGCTTTCATCTGAGGAAAAAGCTATCTGCTCAATATGCTGCATCCTTTCGCTTTGGAAATCTGCTTGTTAGTTCAGCTTGTTAGCAATATTTCCACTGAGGCTTGCCCCCCACATCTGGAGATGAAGATACCGGTTTCATAATATGTTAACATTACTAAACATTGCAGAGTTGCGCGGCTTACATGCTGGTTGCCTCATTATTTTTGCTTGACCAAAAGAAAATATGCTTGTGTACTAGTACGTTCCTTAACGGTGGTAAACACACATTTTCTTTTAAGTACGTAAGTGTGTACGGAGATGAGACAATGTGTGGCAGAAACATGTGATGATAGTGTTGACGCAAAACTTCCAAAGGTGAATGGGATGAATGGTTTTGGAATTGTCAAATCTAATCAGTTTTATTTGTATAGCCCTATATCACAAATAGACATTTGCCTCAGTGGGCTTCACATTCCATACAGTACCCTGCCCTTAGACCCTTAGCTCGGCTGAGAAAAAACTCCCAGTAAAAACCCTTTATCGGGATTAAAAAAATTAGAAACTTCAGGGAGAGTTGACAGAGTAAGGGATCCCTCTCCCAGGACGGACATGAATTGTCTTATTTTTTCTTCTAACATAAATAACTAGTAATGCTGTATTTTACATGCCTACTTATGTCATCTCAAAAGGCATCTCTTGCAGTCCACAGTCCATTGTCATATATTATTAAATTCATGTTACATATACATTTCTGTCTTTTTTTTAACCAGGCTTACAAGCTAAGGACAGAAAGCCCGGCAAGGCAACGATGAATGAGGAATGAGTGGTGGTTATTGGTCACATTGTTGAGAGGCAGTTTAAGCTTGTTTGCCTTCTTGCACAAAGTTAGATGACAGAATGTAAAACCACTCTCATAACTCTAACGCTAAATATGAAGCTTCATCCAGGATATGGGCGTGTATAGTATACCAACAACATGCATATGACTGGCACACCTTATGAGTGCTGTTTGTCATCCTAGTCAAAGTCAAAGTCTTTTATTGTCAGTTCTGATATATGCAAGACATACATCAGAATCTAAATGGCGTTTATCTCTGGCCCACAGTGCAGTTAGAATGATACAATGAAAAAATATAGAGTTAAATTAGATAAACAAGATACACATAAACAATATTTACATAAGATCAATTCTAAATACTAAGTAGTGCAAAGTAATTTTCTGTGCAATATAAAACAGTATGTATAAGATAGAGTAGAAAGTAAAAAAAACATGCATCTGTGGCTAACAGCTGAGCCGGAGCCTTCAGTCAGCTGAAGCAGACGGGGCGAGCAGACTATTCCCCCGTTACTAGGTCGTATCCTTGGTCGTTCCTATTTACTGGCGTACTACTGGCCGCAGCTTGACATAGTAACCGTTGCTACTGAGTGAGTTCCGACCGTGTAGCGGCTGTTGGCTGTTAAAACAACATGTTGCTTCAATGAATTGCTTTATTTTTTGTAGTAGCCATGTAGCCTAATAAGCGGGATAATGTATAGCGAACGGGTCACTTGCTAGAAATAAAGACCGACAAGCTGAAGCAGCGCGGAGGGCTCTTGTTCAGCTTGACCCGTTCACTATACCCTTTCGCTATACTTTATCCCTTACTTAGCCTAGCCTAGCTTTCCCATTGTACAACTTCTCCTGGGCAGAAATAGACTCATACACTCTGCAAAATGAAGTGCGGTGGTTTGGATTGAGCAACGGACCTCGCCGTTCCTTTTATTTGGTGATTTTTACGGGACATCAGGCCGCCGTGATTAATGTTAAACACACGTCCTTCAACTGCTAACATGGTCGCATGTTTAGAACGTAGGCTATGGAACGTCATATGCCCCCCTGTTCCGCAACAACAAGCTGGAGCATTTAAACAGAGAGGCGGAACTGATTGTGTCGGGAATCTTACTACCTCCCGAGGTAGTAAAATTCCCGGAACAATCTCTCGCACCTTTCTTCCCTCGTTCCGGCAGGGCGGAGGGCCGGCATATTCCCGGCTTTCACTGGCTGTGTAAAAGGGGCTTTAGTCTTTTGAATATCACACAATTTAGTCTTAGTCCTATTCTAGTCATCTAAAATATTTTAGTCTTAGTCTAGTCTCAGTCTACTAAATATAAGCAGATTTTAGTTGACTAAATATACAGCGGACTTTGTCGACTAAAGCCCCTATCTCACTGGGCTGCGACTGTTTGCGACCAGTTGGAGACACAAAATTGCGACAAAATGTGCCAATTTGCGACAATTTTCACTTGCAGTCTCACTGAGTTGGTTCCTCACGACACGTTTGCGAATGTCTTTGCCGGAAGGTCGCATTTATGTCTCACGAACGTCTGGCGAGTGTCGCACGAACGGAATGTCAGTCTCCTTTTTGTCTCAAATCAGTCGCAATTTAGTTTCATATGTCGCCAAACCCTCGCAAAGTTGTCTCACACTTCTCGCACTTTCTGACTCGCGGAGACTAAATTAAGAAGGGTTTGCGACGCGTGCGACACACCTGCGACGACTCTGAGACTATTTTGAGACTGATTTGTCGCACACTTTTTTTGAACATGTTCAAAATCCATGCGACAAGACTGCGCGGCTCTGCGACTCATGCGAGGAAATTGAGACCTCCGCGAACGTTTGGAGACAGTTTAGAGACTTGTTTGCGAATGCAGTCTCCAACTTGTCGCAAACAGTCGCAGCCCAGTGAGATAGGGGCTTTAGTGTTTTTCTTCATTGAATGGTATTAAGGTTTCAATATGCAATACAGACACATATTTAATAGTTGTAATACAAAACATGTATTCTATTTAATTCGTAATAATCTCACATAAAATCAGTGTACCTGACTGGATAGGGAGCAGGGGGGGCTTTAAGAGCCTTTGCCCAGGGGCCCATTATCTCATGATCCGTCTATGAACCAACTGGATTCCACAATATTTTTTTGTGCACAAGTATTATTTATAAAAAATAGAAAATAAAAAAAATAAGTGGGGGGCCCCACACTAGGTCTTGAAACGGGCCCCGAGATCGTTAAGGCCGCCCCTGGGCAGCAGCAGCAGCAGCATGCAGTTACGTGCTGATAAAATTGAGCAACTGCGCTTTCCTTTAAGCAGCACTGCTGCCGCTGTGTGTGTTCGGACTTCTTTTGCATCAAAGCCTTTTTGAAAATAAAAATTAGAGGTTTTAATTGAATGCGTCGGAGTTGATTGTAACTTACTCGGGTGAAAACAGAAACTAATGGAGGGAGGCGGGAGTTTCACAGTTCATTTCCTATATAGTTGCGCAGTCAGTTTGGGGACATGGCTCTGTGTATTCAAGCTCGAGACACAGCCTACTACAAACAGACCGCGGAACTTAGCCGTTCCCCTAGACAACGTTAACGGGCAGGATATCCCTGACTCTCATTTTGTCCATCAAACCGCAGAGTTTTTCTGCACGTCGGCTCTCTCCACCCGCTCACACTGTTGAGGACTCCCATCAATTTTCACCGACACATGGTTGCATTCGGCTTTCCATTTCTATGCGGATGACAGTGTAATTTACTGTTGTGCATCCTCGCTCAGTAAGGCTTTTGTTTATATGCAAAGTGCTTTTGATCAAGTGCAGGCTCAGCTTTGTCAACTGAAGCTTGCTCTCAATGCTGATAAAACCAAACTTTTGGTATTTTCAAATTCCAGAAAGATTGTGTTAAATCAGAAAATGTTAACTTCCCAAGGTAATGAAATTGAGGTTGTAACTACTTACAAATACTTGGGATTTATGATTGATGACCACATCTCGTTTAAAACTCACATACAAAACCTGGTGAAAAAACTGAAACTAAAGTTAGGTTTTTACTTTAGGAATAAGTCATGTTTCTCTCTCGAGGCCAGACGACGATTAGTCGAAGCTACCTTCTTGCCGGTTCTTGATTATGGTGATCTGTTGTACATGAATGCATCAGCTCACTGTCTACATATGTTGGACACTGTATACCATGGAGCCTTGAGGTTCATTACAAATAGCAGAGCCTTAATCCATCACTGTACACTATACTCAAGAGTAAACTGGCCTTCTCTTTTTATGAGACGACTTTGTCACTTGTATGTTTGTATTTACAAGGCGATCTTAGGTAAACTCCCTTGTTATTTGTCATCGTATATGTCCAGAAAATGTGTCCCCCATGCGTTAAGGTCTCAGGACATGGTGCTTATGTCTGTCCCTCAAGCTCGTACAGAGCTGGGTAAAACAGCTTTTAATTTTTTTTCGCCGTTGTCATGGAATAACCTGCAGAAGCAGCTTAAGCTTCAGGACCTAGTAACTCTAAACGAATTTAAGGCTGTTGTTAAGAGTTTGAAGTTGGACTCCATCGGAAATTGTGAATGTTTTTAGTTAAGAATCTTATTTTTATGTTTTACAACTGTATTTAATATCGAACTTGTATTTTGTATTGTGTTTTATGTGTTCTGCTGTCCATCTTGGCCAGGTCTCTCTTGAAAAAGAGATTTTAATCTCAATGAGACTAACCTGGTTAAATAAAGGATAAATAACATGGTTGCATTCGCTGCTTTGCACTGATTGGATTTCTTCCCAACTTGTCCCACAGTTCTGATTGGATCTCTTCTCCATTCGTCCCGCCCTAACAGTTTCGTCTCGTTCCTATTCGTAGACTATATTGTCAGTTATATTCGTCTCAGTCTTCGTCATCATATCTGCCTTTTTATTTAGTTTTTATTTAGTTTTCGTGCGTGAAAAAGGTTTGTTGACGAATATTTTTCGTCATAGTCTACGAAATTAACACTGCAACCCAGTGCATCCCAAACTAGACAAGCTGCCAAGGCTACAGTAAGTTATATTTGTCAACTTGACAATGCAATTGCATTTTCAAATTTAGTTCTACTTTCTTTCCTTCTTTTCAAGATTATTCTCATTAAGATAACATTGTGACAAACAACCCCATAGTGTGTGACAACCGACCCCTTGATGGGGTTGATTGTCACAATGTGTAAGGGTGTCTTCGATGATTAATTTCTTCTTTATTACAATAAGATAGAAAAAGTGAGGGGTACACATTTCAAGCCAACACTTTAAGCTTCAATGTAATGTAGGAATGACTATCGAAAGATGTTTAGGTGATGAGCAATTCTCAGTAGAGTAAAAAGTGTGCCTACTTACCCCGTTCTCCCCTACATCTGACTCTGCTATTTTACCTTATACATGCTATACATGTACACATAGAGGGACCACTAGTAACCATGAGTTTGCTGGTTGGATCCCCGGCACCGGACAGGAGGTGTTAGTAGTGAAACAAGTGCTGGCTGGTATTACATGTACTGTGTGCCCACCATCTCTACCATTGTGTCCTTGAGCAAGACACTTAACCCCAAACTGCTCCAGGTGCTGTACTACGGCTGACCCTGCGCTCTGACCCCCTCCGCAGTGGAACACTTGAGAGGGGGATATGCTAAAAGACCAATTTAAATGTGTGCTCTGTGTACAATTGACTAAATTGACTTAATGTGAAGCCCAAAGGTAGCTCTCTCCCTCTCCCCTCCATTCTCTGGCCTATTTCCCTTTGTATTCTCTGTTGCTTCTCTTTCTTTATCCCTCTCTTGCCTCTATTCCAGCTTTCTTCATTTCTCTTGTCCCTCTCTCCCTCTCTTCCCAGCTGGTAGGGTTTGCTGGGTCAATATTTGGCAGGCTTGTGGAAGGCCTAAGGAGGCTCAGCAGAGGAAAGGCTGCAGTTGTTGTGGATTAGCATCTTGTTTTATCAGAATACCACTGTCTGCCTGCCTTGGGCTTTGGTGAGCAGCTCCATGCTGCAAAGTCACAAATCACAGCTTCTTAGAAATGTATCAGTAACACAACTCATCACCGTTGAACTTTAGTTTAGCTGGAAGAAACTTGAATGGCAAAAAAGCTTCCTTCGGTTGTAGATACAACCAATCCTTAATAATGGTTAGTTAATGCTTAATAAGGCTTACCTAACCATTAGTTAACTGTTAACTAATATGTCTAGTAACCATTTAACTAAGGTATTTATTAACAAGCATTATTTAATGTTTATAAATATGCTATTAACATTAGTTAATAAATGGGTTTATAATGCTTTTATTAACATCTACCGGTATAAAAAACTCATACGACTTTTAATAATGTGATAAAGCAGTCAATGAATAGTTTACAAGTTTCTTTTAAGGGCTTATAAAAGTCGTATAAGTTCACAGAGGTTTCATGTTGTAAGATTGCTTGTGAAATTGGGATTGTTGTTTCCCGCTTAATAAAGTTAATGTTTCAAAAAATAAAAAAAATAAAAGGCCACGCACAAAATAGACGGACACAAGAGAAAAAAAAGCTTCAACCTTCTGTACAGTAAACCAATGGAATATTTGTTTAGGGGAGAATGGCTATTCCATTTCATATAGACGACAAAAGCATGAGATTGCTTAAAGGTGAAGTAAGCGGTTTATTTATGTTAATATAAGTGTAAAATCGCTCTACTGTATATTCATACAGTGATCACTTACATAATGTGCGCGTTTCATAAAGCCGATCTCTCAGTCAGCTGCTTTGCATGTAATCGGCAAGTAAACTTATTGCAGTATCCCAACATTTTTATCCAATAAGAAGAGAGAACGCTACAAACAGACACTTGTCTCACTCATATATAGTATATACTGTCCATGGTCTCACTGCCGGTGCACGCCAGAGCAACAGATGTGTGAATGTTTATGCGCCTACAATGGCGGAGCAGGTAAAAATCCTTCCCAATGTCTGTTTTGATGGTTTTTATCATGTTTTATCACACTTATGGATCTGAGATGAAGCTAGATAACTTGCTGCTTGAAGACCGCAGTGCATTAACCCCTTAACATTCCGTCCATTTTTGCCTGAAACGCCTAAAAATAGCATAACAAAACTTAAGTGTGAGCTATTTTTAAACCATTTGGAGCACACACATAGGGATGGTCTCTTTTAAAAGGTAACACTCTGGATATGTTGCCTGGTCAGTCAAAATAACTGTAAATGAAACTGGTATTGAGTAATGACAGTGGGAAACACCCTAAATTACTACAAAAATGTATGTTCGCCTGAATATTTGTTTGAAAACTGTCCTGCTGTTTGCTGCAGGAGGCCCTGGTGAACTGGAAAACCCAATATGCTAACAGCCAGAAGCCTTATCTAATCAGAGTTCAAATTAGATAAAATAGCCTCAAAAAATGAACGTTTTATACACGTTTTTCCAAAGGAATGTCTAGGCATTTCTGAAAAAAGACCGTTTTGCCAATATTCTAAGTCATTACTCCAACAGGTATTTTGCTTTGAGCTATTTTCCATTATTTTCTCCGTTTCTGGCTGGTTACGTTGGTCCAGCATGCATGACTTCCGTATTATTGAGAAAATGATATCTCATTGGCTATTTGAAATGCCAGTCATCCACTAGATAAGTCCCGATTGGCTCAGTCCGTACCCGGAAAAATTTAGGCGGGCTTTTCCTGTAAACACTGACTGTCATTGGCTATAGAAAGCTGGGGACCAGCCTAGGAAGCTCCGATTGGCTCAAGTAAGGTGTCAATCAAACAAGAAGGAAGTGGGGGTAAACAGACGATCCTCCGGCCGCGCATTATAACATGAAAAAACTAAGTTATGACGGAGAATATGCGCATTATTGTACACACTATCCGGCTTGTTACGAAGGCGAGACAGCAGTCTGTGTGGATTTATGGATGTTATCACGTTTTTTAGACAAACAACTTTACTTGGTCAGTTTGTGTGAACTTTTGCCAGGGTTTCTGCTGGAATATTATCGCTCTGTGGACTACTGTATGGCTTTATCGGTGAGTTTCGGCTGTTTTGTTATTTATAGTTTTTATTACAAAGGCATATATTGTATCTGCAGTTGTGGTTGTATCTTTACATGGTTTATTTCAATCAAATAATAAGACTTTAAGCTTTCCAAATATGTGTCAAATGTGAAAGGTGTTTACCGAAATTAATTTGCAAAAAGGTTTTGATGAGGTCCAAACGTCAAAACGGCCCGGTACCGGGCCGTGGAATGTTAACAGGTTAATGTGGTGACGTAGGGACGAGCGAGGGGACTGCTAACTGCAGTAACTGACAGGAAGTTAGCTAAAAGAACCATTCCGCTTACAGCACCTTTAATAATCTGTGTTGGATTTAGGGGTTGGGATGTTGTATGTATGTTCACATCACAGAATAAAGTCTCTATACTATTAAACATCTGAATTAAATGTCAGTTTTCTTTGGAGTTAAAGGAATAGTTTGACATATTAGGAAATCATTTTTATTTATTTCTGGCCAAGAGTCGCATCAGAACAATGAGTATTTCATTTCATTTCATTTCAAAAATGTTATTTAAGGATAAGCCCCTTGAGATGTATCATCTCGTTTTCGAGGGGGTCCTCAAAAAAAGAAAAAAACATACAATACAAATACAATACACAAAACAAACTATTCAAAACAAACACACACAGTACATACACAGGCTCTCACAATTCACGCGTTCACATCTCACATCTGGAAAAACACTGGAAATACCCTGGAAATATTATAGAACCCGACAGGGAGTTTATCTGCAAGATTACAATGAGATCACACACTCGTAAAAATTAATATAGCGATCATTAAATCAATAGACCCAACAACAAAAGAAATATCACCGTCATTTCGCACTGAGGCCAATAATGACAGGTGTCCACCCGTTTTTAAGGGAAAATTGTCAATTAGCGCAACAAACACTCAGAAGGACTTCATAGGCGATTCTTCACTGTTTAATTCACCTGTTGATTCCAGATCGCTGATGAAGTCCTCTGCCTCACCGGGAGATAGGAATCTCCTTCTTGATCCCTTATAATCCACAGACAGCGTAGCAGGAAAAAGCAATGCATATTTTAGACCTGCGGCTTGTAGCTTCTTTTCACAGTGGCAAACAATTTGCGCTTCTGCTGAACAGCCGCGCTGAAGTCTGGATACATGAAGATTCTTCTCCCGTTGTAGACAAGGTTTTCCCCTAGATTCCGTGCACAATTCACCACCTTTAATTTCTGTTGATAATCTCCGAACTTCACACTTATGGGCCTTGCTCGTGAGGCATTTGGTGCGGAGATGCGATGTGCGCCGTCAATATGGAAAGGCGAAATCCCCTGTAGGCCCAGGATCGAGGGCAGTAGTTTTTGGACAAATGCAACAGTGTTATCCATTTCTGCACCTTCCACCATGCCGTAAATCAGTAGATTGGGTTGTCGACTTTTATTCTCGAGATAGTCCACCTTAGATTCCAGCGTAACGACTGTCTTTTGCAGCACTGTGATTTTCTTGTCTGCGTCTGCAACATTATCCTCGGCGGCACTGACTCTGGATTGAACTTCCACAATTTGTTCATTCAGGTTTGCCATCGAGGTTTGTAGTTGAGTCATCTGCTTATCTAAGTTTGTGAGTTAGGACAAAATTTCATTCTTACTTCCAGTCACTGCCTCCCATAAAGTTTGTAGGATGACATTCTCTCCCATTGTTGCAGTAGCCTGGAGAGCGCAGGAACAGCGGGGTGGTGGCACTCGGCAATCAGTGCAGTGCAATCTGCGTGGATATTTTTCTATCGCCTTAATTTAGGCTAAGATCATCAGAAATGTTGTTTTTACCTCAATAAAAGGCTTCCATAAAAGTTTAAGAAGATGTCCCGTTAATTACAGATCATAATTAGGCTGCATTATAGGCTTGAAACAGTTAGAAGCAGACTGACTCCGCTCTCACTTATGCATGCACGTCTGCCTCAGACGCCAGCATCATGCTACACATAACATAGTATGCTCTTATGTCTATGTGTCCATTAACTGTTGAAGCTACTGACAGCTGCCAATTAGCTTAGCTTAGCATCAAGAGTAAGGGGAAAACAGCTATTTCCAAATAGCCAAACTCCTCGTTAAAATTGTCCTGTTAATCATATATTTAAAACAAATTCATCTCTATGTCCCTACAACACTTAGCCCCACTTTTGTTTGTCACTTTATTTTAAATAGATCAGACTCAGAATGTTCATTTCAAAATGAGCACATCTGTTATATCTCACACTATATAACAGACTGGCTACACAACTAAACAAAATACATTGATGGTATGAAGTTGCTGCTCAACATCTGTTGGTGATGATGGCGTGAAAATACCAACTTTTGTAAAAAAAAAATTATAAAAAAAGCCTGAATCCTTCCAAAAGTATTTTATGTTATTAACTCACTGACTACTTGCTTGGAATAATAAAAAACTGTTCAACTAATGCTTTCTGTTTTCTGTCCCCTGCATGTCTTTAGAAATTGGAAGGATACCAACAGAGCAAGGAGCAATTCCACCACGCTGCCTCCAAGACAGAAGAGAACGTGAGGTGAGACACTTTTTTAATTTCATTTCAAAAATGTTATTTAAGGATAAGCCCCTTGAGATGTATCATCTCATTTTCGAGGGGGTCCTCAAAAAAAATAAAAAAGCATACAATACAAATACAATACACAAAACAAACTATTCAAAACAAACACACACAGTACATACACAGGCTCTCACAATTCTCCAAAAATAGCAACAATAAAAATAAATAAATAAACAATAACAAAAACAAATAAATAAATATGTGCATTCAAAAATAAGAGCAAGGTGATTTAAGATAAATAAGCAAAGAAATCTTGAAGCGTTGTAAAGAAGTGATTGATCTAAGTGAAAAAGGCAAATTATTCCAGTTCGAAGGTGCTTTAAACTTAAATGCTCGTCTCCCAACTTCTTTAAAAATTCTAGGGACAACAAAAAAAGGTTGTTGAATGTGTCTGAGTGAATATGATGAAGTAAATGGAACTAGAGATAAGACTTGAGATAAACAGGATAATCAAAATTAATGCATTTAAAGACAAAAAGCAACCAATGAAAATGTCTCCTGGATCCTTGTGGAACACCCTTTTCAACAACCAAATAATCTGATACATTGTTATGAAAAGAAACACACTGACGACGATTATGAAGATATGCGTTGAACCAGAATAATGCCTGTTGGCTAAGACCAATACCATACAGCTTATCAAGCAAAAAATAATGGTTAACCAAATCAAAAGCCTTAGTTAAAGCGGCTACGAGTAACATTTAAATATCTTTTAAACAGCCTCATGTTTCCTCTGATAATCATAAATTACCTTTAACAGCAAACGAGACCATCAGTGCAAAGAAAGACGTTTTTAAATAGTTTTTATTACTGCTTTTGGTCTGGTCGCACACCCAGTCCGATTTTCGGTTCGCTCGTGCAAGCTCTATGGTCACATATCCGTATTGGTCGCAGATTTCAGTGTGGCGCAGCAACGTGAATTGAGAAGCCTATCCCTCCAGGTGAGGGAAGGGGAGCGGGAGCCTTGTTTGATACAGTTATTTGTCGTCATAATGACTGATAACGGGGCTGAACCATCAAAGAAAAAAAAGAAAATGCAATGAAGAAAAGCTAAAAGGGAGAGTGATATAGGCTACGGGGGGACGAGGCGTTGCCAAGCAACGTGTATACAATTTCACGAGAGTGAAACTACCATGATAGCACTACTACCAGAAGCTTTCCACATCAGTATAACAACCATCTGCCACCTTCCATGGAAAGCAAAAATATGACATTTTCAAATTTGCTTTGAAAATAATAAATAGATCAAATATACAGAATAATTTGCATAACACCTGTTGAATCCCTTCACAAAGACACCTCAGAACTTGATGAAATATCACCATATCTATGAATTGAAAATCCACTTATGCAGAAACACTGATATTAAGGAATTTTCCAGACAAAAGTAGTAAAATAACAAGAAAAAAATCCAATGTAAAAAAACAAACAACAATCAGTATATATGATATGCAACAGTGTTTACCGCAGGATTTTTTTCCAGCAGCGGTGGCATGGTCCCTGAACGTCCTAGGGGGGTCCCTTTACATTTGAATGCATTGATCTAGTGCACTTTGAGAGGAGAATATGCACTAATTACTATTCAGATAGATGGGATTATTGGTGTTGCAACTTTGCCTTTTTTTGTCTTTACTTACAGATTTTGACATTTTTGTATAGAAATGAATATTACACAAAATGCCACAACGCAGAAAATGATTTGCACAATGTATTTACAGTTCTTGCTTAATGCTTAAACCAGACCTGCAAACTCATAAGAGGTGAAAAAGGTGATAAACACCCGACCCCTCTAGAGACGACTCTGCAAATCAGGGGGGGTTTTCCTTTATTTGATTTTTTGGGGACATGGAACTAGACAGGGACATTGGGTGCTATAAATGGGAAGAGGTTCAGTAATGTCCAACACAGAAGTAGGCCTACTGGTTATTATGAGCAATTGATAAGCAGGACCTAAGACTTTAATTTAAAATAATGTGATAAAAATATACAAAGGCCTATAGATACAAATAAAACAAAACTATTCATGAATTTCAAGGGTGTAGGTTGTGATTAAACCTTGGTTTGGGACACATTTTAATGTGGGGCTCTGGGGGTGTTCCCCCATAAATTTTTGAGCATTCAACACTTAATTTCCTGCATTCTGGTGAATTTGTATGCACCAAATATATGTAAAGTAGGCTAATTGACAACATTTAGGTTCCTGGTGACAAAAATAGAATACAATACAATGCAGTAATATCATGCATTCTGTATTGCTTTTAAATATTTATTCTCCTGTATTGTTCAAATATTTGATTTAAACTGTAAGAAAAAAAGGTAATTATTCGTCTCTATCATTGAGAATGTAGTGGCTGGTGGTATTTTACTTGCCTGCAATCTTCTAATATTTAAAAATAATAAAGTGCAAAATAAGGGTATAATCCTCCTTCTGCTTCCTTAAAACTAGTGGTAGTGACTAAGTGTGCAGTGGAGAGAGAAATATAGGCCCTATACCGACAGATAGAGGGAGGAAGAGATAGCTTTATTTTATAATTTAGCTTTTTGATTTTTGAGAGTGATCATCGCTGACTTTAGACTGACTCGCGCTGTCTGCTCCGTGAGGCTCGAGCCCATCAGCTGAGCCAACAGCTGTCCGACACCGAGATGAAAAACGAAACTGAAACTTAACTATCCTGTCCTGCCTGGACTGGTGGAGGAGCCAAATATAAATGAATAGGCCTACATATTGTACTAAACTGTAACACAAGTAATGAGTTGTGGAATTTGCACCAGTAGCCTACAGTAGTCCACATTCTTCGCTCAGCCACTAACTGTTTCGTTAGTGAATGTTCCGCGATCTGTTTGTATGTCTCGAGCCCAGATACACAGAGCCCTGACGGAAAACTGACAGCGCGACTAAAGGGACTCTACAGTGAGCCGCTCCCCTCCGTTAGTTTCTGTTTTCCGCCGAGTAAGTTACATTCACCTCCGACGGTGAATGCACTCCCGCCTGAATGCCTTAACTCCCAACCCTGCGCGCTACCTTAAAGGCTCGGTTCGGGGCAAAACAAACACATTTAGGAGGCCGGTGACAAGAAGCTGTGTTGCGCTTTCAAAATAAAAGCATTTTCAAAATCAAATATTTTTCTCCTTGCGGTATAATTTTTGGGGGGGACAAATGCGCCTGTCTCCAATATTGGAGGGGACACGTCCCCCCCGTCCCCCCCGGTTCTTACGCCCTTGCACTGCTGCATCAACTCATTGCAATCAGGTGCGTGTGGCAGTGACTGGCATTAGTTGATGCAGTGTCAAAACCAGTGGCGGCTCCTGACAATAATCTCAGGGGGGGCAATTGTTGCCATGATGGGAAATATGACCCAAAATTAACCTAAATCAGATAGCATATGACAATGTCATATTGCATTTAACTGTTTGTTTTTCCTGTTCATCTGGCATAACCACTCTGGCAACATTAGACAAGCATTGCACTGTACAGTATTTTTGGAAATTAAGTTAGTTAATTTCTTGAATAAAATTATTTTAGCTCTAAAATGATTTAATTATCCGGCTGTGGCCATCACAGATAACTTGTCATCTACCAGTGTGCTCCTCAGATAGGCTTCCTTTAAAAGTTAGGAGACAAAAATGGATGCTGGCATAGCATGTGCAACATTAACAGTGCTAATCATCACATTGGTTTGGGTTACTACTGTCTACAGCACTTGGTAGGCGGGTTTATGTCGGACGGTGAAAGCAGCTGTCAGCTAAACGACGATCAACAGCTGATCGCCGTTCAATAGCCGATCAGCTGTTGAACGGCGCTGGCTCGTATATGCAGATTGATGTTTAATGTTTGTTTTACCTTTTCTGAGAGATGATGCATAGGGGTGACACCCAAAGTTATCCATGCGGTCTCTGTGCTGCCATCAGGATGGATAAAAAGCCAGTATACAGTCCATATCATCATGCAGCGGCAGCAGGACAGAGCGTTAGCGCATTAGCATCCTGCTAGCCTCGTTAGCCGTTCAAACGAGCCCCGTGAAAATCCGCGTTTATACGATCCCCCAATCCATCTTGGTAGATACTTGCTTGATGGTTACATTTTGTCTGGGAAAGACCTAGTCCGAGTCCGATCAAGTAAGTAGCTTGCCAGCCTAGCCTGAGTTGATATAAAGTTGTGTTGGTCTTGAATATGACCGCTCTGGGCTGCATACTGGACATGTGACTGTATTAGTCACTGTAATTGGTTTATTGTTTACTGTACGTATGACGACAACACGTTAGGGCGCGCACCCCCGGAACCCATAGAGATTGCATTGCGAGGCTTGCAGTTTGAAAAAAAAAAGTTTTACATTGATGTCTATGAGAGCGCTGGGGGCGATTTTCAACCAGCCCGACATCGCCCCAGAGTGACGGTACAGAGCACAGACGCTGATTGTACAATGATATTCAGACTTAGATGCAGGTAAAAACTGTATTGAAATCATAAATTATGATTATTAATACAAAAAAAAAACAAAAAAACATCATTATTATTCATTATTATATTTTTGTTTTTTGCTGATATGGCTCAAGGAGGGCGGCGCCCTATCGCCCTCTATGGGCGAGCCGCCACTGGTCAAAACCACTCTCACGGAGCCGGAAAGAGTCCTCACACTTTCAACACACGGACATGCACTATATTGCTCCCTTCTCAGTTCACACTCACGTGCCTGGCACGCGCTAGAAAACAGCTTTGCGACAGCGGGCGTCGTGAAAATACTACCGCTTTTGTCCAAAGGGGACGCCAACGTGCCATGTTACTCGTAGTGGCTTTAAGTCAATAAATATTGCACCCATCAAATGACCTATATCTAAAGTAGAAAATACATCATTTTAAAATTTGACAAGTAGTGGAAAAATTAGAACGAAATCCAGACTGAAAAGTTGATAAAATATTAAACCTATTGATGAAAATAAGCTTCTCAAAATGTTTAGCTGTAGTACAAATAATAGAGATTGGTCTATAGTTGTTAGGCTCCAACGGATCTCCTCCTTTATACAGCGGCGTCATTTTTCCACATTTCCATACAGAAGGGAATTCGCAAGTAGAAAGGGACAAATTAAATAAGAAAATAAGACACGCTCACACACACGCAAAAACTCATTTGCAGTTCCACAAGTGAGAAGATATTGTTCCCTAGAGCATAGGATACACACAAACAGACACACACACACAAACACTAATATACACACACACATGGCCACGCACACAGCGGGGCTAACAAGATAAATAGTGATCTATTCTTTTCCTGGTTTTGTAACTAACACATACAACCTCTAGAGCACACCTGGCTAATGTGATATGTGTTTTAATTGGCTTCTTTAATTTGACCAAATTCAACAATACCTTATTTGGCCAAACCACACTTCTCACTGTGGACTTGTAATGAGCCATAGCCAGGGGGACATGGAGCTAATCACTGCCACTACTGAAACAACCCACTGAAATTCACATCCACGTACCAGGCCTTGACTTGCTGCTTGTTACACAGTAACATGGCAGTTCCTATCGTAAGAGTCACCAATCACCTAACTGAAAGACCTATTTATTTCTGAAAAACACTCAACACAACATCAACACTTGATTATCTACGTAAGGACATCAGGCGTCAAAGGTTCAGTAAGCGGAATGGTCAGTTTAGCTAACTTCCTGTCAGTGACTGCAGTTAGCAGTCCCCTCCCTCGTCCCCACGTCACCACATTAATGCACTGCGGTCTTCAAGCAGCGAGTTATTTTGCATCATCTCAGATCCACCAGTGTGATAAAACGTGATAAAAAACATCAAAACAGACATCGGGAAGGATTTTTACCTGCTGCGCCATAGTAGGCGCATACACATTCACCCATCTGTCGCTCTGCACGTGCACCGTCAGTGAGATGGGTGCCGGTTTGTAGCGTTCTCTCTTCTGATTGGTTATCAGTAGTGGGATCCCCGAAAAGTTTATTTGCCGATTACATGCAGAGCGAGTGACTGAGAGATCGGCTTTATGAAACGTGCACACTATATAAGTGATCACTGTACGAATAAAGATCGATTTAACACTTATGTCAACAGAAATAAATGGATTACTTCACCTTTAACTTGTGATCAGCTCCGGTGGCGTAGTGGATAGAGCGCGTACCATATTGGCTCCGGCCTTCGTTGCAGTGGTCACGGGTTCAAATTCGACCCGTGGACCTTTTCTGCAGGTCATCCCCCCTCTCTCTGGGCCTCTCTGAATAGTCCAATCTCCTAACCTATAAGCCTCCTTTCCTATACCTTAACCCCTAAACGTCATCGGGGTTAAGGAGAGATGAAAGGTGCTTACTATCGAACATAGGAAAAGACAGCACATGTTTCAAATTAATTCGACTCCACTTTTCCTAACCGACGTCATTGCGCGACGGCGAGTATTGCTGATGTGAGTCACTTGCGTGAAACTACACTAGCCTATTCTCCGAAAATTGACTACAACAAGCGCTCGTTTGATCCATGCGTTCTTTTCATATTGATTTTAATCAGGTTGTCGCCAACAGAGTGAGCATCACTCCCATATATCCCAATTCACATGTGGAATAAAAAGAGGCTACACTTATGTTGATGTTGAAATGCCCCCAGTAACTTCATTAAATGTGAAGTTGATATTTTATTTTCTTATGGTGTAAAATTTACACCATAAGAAATAATATAATAGTTATTTCGTAGCACATAATTTACACTGTAAATTATGTGCTATGAAATAACTATTATGATGTTGGTCTTTTATGAGTTCTTCATTATCTTTATGGGGGAGGGGGGGGGTATTTTGTTTTAGCCGAGTTAAATCTTCCTCTTTTCTGTTTTACCTCTCGTTCGTATTTGTGTAGAGTCGGTAAACTCCGGCGGTGGCCTGTTGCTTTAAATCTTGCCGCCGTAAAGGATTATGGGATACCACTATCTACTTTCCTTTCGCATAGGTTGGTCCGGAGTAACCTATGCTAAAGGAGGGTTAAAGTATGAATCGAGGCTCCTTTCCTATGCCTTTCCTAAGCATTTTGAGAATTCGAATCACCTATCCGCTGAGTACTTCCCGGTCATCTCGATAGGAAAGGAAATTTCCTATGCAAAAAAGACTATTCGGAGAGGCCCTCTGTCTCCCCATTTCAACTCTGTACAATTCAATAAAGCTTGAAAATGCAAAAAAAAAAATATTAAAAAAAGTAAATTTCCCAGGGTACGTTTTATTTATATAGCCTAGTCACACAAATAACACTGTGCCTCTGGGGGCTTAACCAATTCTACAGCATATGGCTCCCTCTATGGAACAGAAGGCTGGTCTTCTTTTACTCTTTGTTTTCTTCCACAAGTTTCCCCGCATACAATTCTAAGCATTTAGGGAGCCGCTTCCTTAAAGAGCTATTTTACCGGTGGAAATATGAAGGTACCTATGTAGGGAAAAACCAATGTGTTTATAAATGTGCAAAAAAATTTAAAATCGGTTCACCCTAGCCTGAGAAACGGCAAAAAGAGTGTTTTTATGGTCTCTCTGACTGTCTCTAGCTCAAAAGTCAGAAATCCTCCAGCTACCACAATGCACTGCGCCAGCAGCACTCCAAGACCCCGCCCACATTTTCATAGTCTCGTCTCGTCTGACCTCTGACTCCGATGAGTGTTTGTAACACTACTTACCATTACAGTTATTGGCGATACCTCGACACACTATGTAGATTCCACAATGAATATTTTTTTTAAAATAAGAATGTATAGTTTCCGGTTTCACTGTAAAACGGAGGGAAGGAAACGTGCACTAGTCTAACTTTTCTTCAGTTTACAAGATAGTGAGCTGTTTTCAACAATGCCTGCGGCTAAACAAAACTAGCCTAGCCTTCAAACCAAACCGGAGGACTCTGAAACAAAATATTCTGGCCTGGACGTGAAGAGGACAATCTGGACTGGAGTGATGTATCTTCGCTGTGGACAGGTTGTGTGGACCGGGCCTGCAAAAAGCACTCGCGTAGGCTACAGGTAAGACTTTCAACGTATTTGACTATATTTCTGTTCACACAGTATGCAATTATAGCTGCTGTCAGGGGGGGCCTTGCTAAACTGTTTCAGAAACAAACTAATGCAGCAACCATTTGTGTGTTTGTAATCCAACTAAAGAAAAAACTTTTCATCAGACTATAATTTTTAGTGAGTGCTCACAGCTAACGTTTCACTTATAGAAGCCTAACTGTTGTATTGTATGGTGACATTTCAGAATCCGATGTCTACACCCTCCATGTCAGCTGTGATAGTGGGGTAAAAAGTTGATCAATGGCTGGTTCCCACTCAACTGCAACCAAGGCAGCTGCAGTGACGCTTCTGAGAGGAAATCTGTCACCTACATCAAATTCAGGAGCATCCCATCTAAGGCTAATACTCTGTCCTCCTCACACCTCAACCTGTGCCCTATCAGCCACCAGTCACTCATTTCAGGCTAAATTGTAAATATTTTTTGTTTATACATCTTTTGTATCTTATATTTATCATGTTCGTATATTGGACATTTTACTTTTAAGAATTGTTTCATTGTGTGTTACCTGGTTTCTATAGCATTGAGCATGATGCCACAATATTTCCCTTTGTAAACAATAAAATATCTTATGTTGTTGTTATTGCCTTACCTTGGACTCCTGTCTACACCCATGTTCACAGATTACTGTATGTCATATTGTTTTTAAAATACAATTTATGAGGTAAATGTTATAAATTCACAAGGATGCAAGGTAGATTCATCATACTGAAGCACAGAAAAAACAGATACACAGAAAAATAACTAAGCTATCAGTTTTCCTACCAAAGCTAGCCAGAATATATTTCAATTAAGTACTTCAGGTCACATTTCTATATGGATAGCATAACAAATATTTGCTTATTTATTAAATACAGTAGCTGAGCATCTGAAGTTTGTCCTCAACCTTTTTCCCCAGTAGAAATGAGTATTTCTCTAATAGTACTCCAGTTGAACAGCACTGTGGTTAGTAGACAAACCACATCAACCAACTTGAATTCAAAGTTTTAATCACAAAAATATGAACAACTATTTATAAAAGTAAAATGTGTAGTGTGTTGGTTCAGGTCATTCTGGTCACAGCTGCTCGATCTTGTTTCTTGATAGCCACGGTCCTGGGTCTCTCTCTTTGCAGGATTCACGCCAGGAAACTGCATGAATCTGCGATATTGTCTATAAAACATTGAGCAAAACATTAGTAAGACAAGCTCATTTTAGCCTGCAGTAGCTCGCATACATGAAAAAGAACGTCACGTTGGCTTTGCTGCCCATGTTACCAACCACAGGAAAATGTAGTGCCAATAAGACATTTTAGAACATGATTCAAAACTTTAATAATAAGATATAACACTTGTGCCGTGTTTACGCCCGGGTCACATCCTACGTATGTGCAGTATATCTAGCTCACATTTTTTTCCCCCACACTCACTGCTGCAGTGAGGGGAGTTTTTCTTTGATAATTCCCATTAATAAAGCGCTGTGTGGCTGCTCTGATCTGCTAACACAAGCGCCAGGGGAAAAAAGAAAGGCAGGCGCAAACGCAAGATGAGTGGCGGAGAATGAGTAAAAATAAAAACTTACTGTGTTGTGGTTGACGTCCGTCTCTCCCCGTGGCCTGTGGCTGGCGCCTCCAGTTCACCGTCTCAATACTGAAATATGTCTCCAGGGTCCCTCTGTCCATAATGTGGAGCAAAGCTACGGTGAAGTTTCTAACAGTGAACGCCACAAATCCACCAGGCACAGCGGCTGGAGCAGCTGCTAGTGTAGCTACAGCTAGCTTCTCCTCTTCCTCCTTATGACTATCACCTCTCCTCCTTGCTGTAATCCGGTTTATACAGGTAGACACGATTGTCCGTTCACTGCAGTTAACATTAAAAATCCCCTTCAGGCGTTACAAATGGAAAATGTCCTTGTGCCATCATGGTCGGAGTTTCTCGGGACTCGGCTTCTCTCTAAGCGGGGGAGAAACATGGCGGACGTTGTGTTTACATCTCGTCCGTGAGCTCCCGCCCCCCTCATTCCTTATTGGTGGGCATAAAAATGTGCGGAAGTAGTGGCCTGTAGTCCTTGGCGCTTCTAGCCTTTTGGGCAGTGTGACGCGTTTCGCGTCACACTGCCCAAAATATGTAAAATGTGGGGTGTGGATTATCAGGACAGCTGGACCAAGGGAAGACTGAGTCAAGACAAACCTCTTTCATTATATTATAATAGTGATTTTATACGCCGGTTCTGTATGGGTGAAGTATTCCTTTAAGCTATTTTGTGAATCGAAACCAAACTCAAGCTAATATGCAACATTTTTAATAAATTGCGTAGCTCGCGATAGAGGCGTAGAAATTCTGCATGTTTACATAGGAAACCATTGGTTTAGGCCCGTAGAGGCGTTTCAGGCGATACCTACGAGTGTAACGCCTCATCGCGTGGAGTTGAAAATATTGAACTTTTAACGCTCCATTACGTGACGCTTAGCCGCGATAGCCAATCAGCTTGGAGAATGACCCGACGTCGCGGACCTCGGCACGGTCGGAGGACAGTGTACACAGTGGCTGAGAAACACAGAGGAGAAAAATGTCTTGTTGTGAATATGCAATTCTGTTTTAATGCTCGGCTATTTGTGCTGTTCAGTTGCTGTTTATTGGCCGAAAACAGCGAGAGAGGGACGTAGTAGTAACAGACGCAGACACACTCAAGAGGTAGACGCAGGTTCTTTGGCCCGGTCCTAACGCTACAATGCCAACATGCTTTAACATGCTGAAGATCAGATGAATTTACCTCGGGGGAATAATGTACAGTAATACAGTTAATCCTCAGCTTGTTGGGTGTGTGTGTGCATATTGTAAATCCCTCAGTGTTTAATCAGAGAAGGTACAATGATCTAAGCATTCTGTATGGCGCTACATTTACGGTCAATTATATACTGCTTTAACAGGTTTAGAGTGAATTAGGTTCACATTCATGCTTTAATCTAGTCCAACTCAAACCTGCGGGGGATTCAGTAGTGTTACTTAATTGAGTAGATTAAGGTGTGAGGATAATAGTGTATGTGTGTATGTTTTTGGAAATAAACAAGCTAGATGGGGTGTTTTTGATGTAGACCTGTTTACTTTAGTGCAGTGGTTGGGGTTATGGCAGGGGGGGCGCGGATGAATATGTGGCTGAAATTTGTTCTCTGAGGGGGGGCTCACTCTCTCACACTTTGAAAAACCCTGCTTTAGTGGATACATCATGGTTCACTTGAATAGAATAGAGCCATTGTAACGGTAACACTTTGGAATGTGGGTACATAAATTAACTGTTAGTTAATGCTTAGTTAAAGCTATTAACAGTTAGGTAATGGGTGGTTAATGCTTATTAAGCATTACCTAACTGTCAATGCTTAGTTATTAACAGTTAGTTCATGATTGGTTAAACATTAACAATGCTTAGTTAAAGTACCATCAGTTAAGCATTAACTAGCCATAACAGTTTCTCTGCTAGTTATACAACTAACATCCTCCGGTGCTAGGGATCAAACCAGTGACCTCATGGTTCCTGGTCGGCCACCATGCCTCTAGGCCAGGGGTGGCCAACCAGTCAGAGACAAAGAGCCACATTTTTTACTGTGTTACTGCAAAGAGCCACATCGTACACACGGGTACACACAGTGGCGATTCCAGGAAATTTTGACTGGGGGTGGCCAAGGTGGGCCACAGAGTTAGAGTGGGGTGGCCATCGCACCCCTGAATGAATAGCATGTGATATGCTGTACAACCAATTCAAAGATGATTTATAATCCCAAATGCCCAAATCATGTTAGTATCCATTGTAATGTTTGTCAGAAACCTAAACCCCTGAAGGGGGGTCTGGGGGCATCCCCCCCCAGAAGATTTTTTTGTGTTTTTAACATGTAATCTAAGCATTCTGGTGCATTCTCGCGAAGATAATAAAGGAACAAGTCAATATTTATTTCAGCTCAGATGAATAGTAAAATTAGCAAAACAACATAACTTGCTAGCAGCCAGATGCCTAACAACTGGACAGAGGGACGGGTGACCACTAGCTTTTGACCAAATATCTTGCTAAAAAAATAAACCTTTATTTATGAAAGTCTGCCCTTGCTAAGAACATGTTACACTCGCTAACTACAAACTTTAATTTTTTTATTCAGATTTCAAAAATCTGTTGGGACACGTGCCTATACACATGCATGGGTGGCACGCATGTCACAAGCACACTTTTTTCTGTTTTCAAGACCTTTGCTGACCAGAGACCAGTTCTAGTGGCCACAGTCCTACCATTAATTTAGTAATTGAAAATTGCAAACTGATCTCATATCAGTGGATTGGAGTGTTTGTGTGATGAACTTGGCAACTACCTATCAAAAAAAGTTAAAAAAAAAATACATATCATCTCTGAACTAGGATACATATCAGGAAAAAAATGTAATTCAAAAAATAAAATGAAAATAAAAAATAACATTTGAACTGGGGGGGGGGGGGCACTGGGGTGGCCAGTAAGATTTCAGGGGGGGGGGGCGTTTATATTTTCGCGGGGAGCTTGCACATGCATGCACAAGCATTATTTATTTAAAAAAAAATAAATAAAAAAATAGGGGGCCCCACACTAGGACTTGAAACGGGCCTCCAGATCGTTAAGGCCGCCCCTGTGATAATGACAGGACTGGACGAAAGACGACAGGGCAGTCATTTTCAACAATGAACATTGTGTGCACTGCCTCACACACAAACTCTCAGTTCAACCAAGTCCACAAACAAAAATATAACAATTTAAAATAGCGTGTTTCTCTTACTATGCATGTTGCTTTGTGGGACTTACTTTTAGCATGGAGAGAGCTGAAGTGGCGCTAAAGATTTGAAGCCTTGAAATGCGCAAATGACACCTGGCATATAAGGCAGAATGGCTTGGCATAACGTTCAACAAAAAATATGAACTCCCCCACTCTGTTTCGGAGCGAACTTGACACAAATAGTTTACTCACGGAAAACCTCCCTCCAAGCTGAGCGGGCAGTTTTATGTTGCGTCCGCACCAAACGTTTGCGAACGTTATGTTGCGTCCTCAATTAAACATTTGCGAACAGGCATACACATAGGGCCTACACATTAATAAAATAAAAAATGAAATAATAGACAACATGTAAAACGAACGTAAGAGCCGCATGAAACGTTTGCGAACGTGCACACATAGGCCCACACAAAAAAAAGTATATAAAAAAAAAAAATTATAATCACATAATTTGATATGAACCGAAGAGCCGCACGAAGCTGGGCAAAGAGCCGCATGCGGCTCGCGAGCCGCGGGTTGGCCACCCCTGCTCTAGGCCATCCTACCACCCCAAATGAATAATTCTATCATCATGAATAAACACAAAATAATTCTGAGCATCTGTAATCAAACATAAAACTAGTATATGTTTGCAAACAAAACTGTTGGCCCTGCTGCTTTAAACAAAAACAGTGAAACTAAAGTTTATATTTCAGTTATGAGAACATACCTTAGATCATGTTTAGTTCTCGGACAAAGCCAAAGTTACGTAATGCACCTTTAATCTATAAGAAACTTCTGACTGACTCTGTTTAAGTGTTATAAACAGTTTCAGTTAAATTTCTCTCTGTGCATAGCTGTAGAACAAAGCTTCTGTAAGAAATGATTTGGGGGACTCCACTGTCAGAGGTGTGAAAGTGCCAAGGAGTTAAGCTCCCTGCACTCCTTACTGTCTGTCCGCTTCAGAAGCCTTGACTGACCCTGTCTCCCATCCCCATGCCCCCACCCTCCCCTTGTGTGTGCACGCTGAAAAAATCCCTTAATGGTGATCTAAAAAGCCTGGCTCAGAGGAAGCAGCTGACCAGTGTCAACTATTGCCACGGTTAGTAAAGAAATGTTCGCCAAGCATTTGCTGGAGATCGCTTAGTATGCAATTGACATCGAACTGTAATATTATTACTGATTCCTTATTGAAAGAGACATAGAGATGGAAACACTTTTCTTTTTTGGTCAAAATACATGATGTGTGTGAGAGAGTGAAGGAGACTCAGCTTTTACTCCTTTTCAGAGTAAAAAGTAATCCAGTGTGAGCCGAGACTGAGAAAAGACAGGGCGGATATACTCACGTTGAAGCTTTGAGTTCAGTATCATTTGAACAAGGCCGACTGTCCTTTACAGTGGTGGTCCAAAAAGCCTCAATAGCCAGCTTGTGTCAGAGGATACCAGCCTACAGAGATCACTCAGCAATATAAGGCTGCACACATTGACCCAGAGTCCAACTTAAAACACAGACCACTGGGCAATGGTCGTTGGGCTGTAAGAGAACCAAGAACTTTTTGGTTTTTGGTTGGGACCCGGGCACATTTCTTATGTCTCTCCATTCAGAGATGAATTTGAGATGAACAGTTCCATAGAGTAGCAACCTTAATTGGATGGAAAGAAAAAGTAGGGATGCAACAAGGTTATAAAGTCCTAAAGTTAGTTTCTACAGCACCTCAAAATGTATCCACACTCTACCTTAAGTTATAGCTGTCAGTAATGTGGCAGCATTCACACATATCACGTATGACACGTTTTTACTATTTGAAGCGTTTATTTGAGTGTGAAAGGGCTCAAACTTGTAAAAGACCCTCTCACAAAAATAGATTAAATTAAGTTACCAAAAATAATGTTTGAATATATATTAATATATAATATTTTGACATTTCTACAGTACTCACATTGAGCATTCAGCAACACATTTCATCATTCACGTACCACTATCAAGCCCCTAAGGTCAGTGTCCAGTGCAACTACAGCCCCATCCTGTTCTCAATGGGAGCACTATAGCAATGCAACGATTCAACCATCAACTTCTCTTTCACAAACCAGATTATATAACAAAATTAATACATGTTTCTCATGCAAGGACCACAAAGGGACTCGAGGGGTAATCAGTTTTCTAATTCTAATCACAGTGCGCTTTGTTCATTCTTCAATGAGCCAAGGTATTACAACAAGTTATTCAATGCTTTAAAGACAAGTGGAGAATGGAAACTACTTTAGATCAGTAAAGCAAACAAATCATTTCTGTGAATATGCTGCATTGGATGTCCATTGAAACATGGAGCCTGAGGCTGAATGGTGGAGTGGATGGTGGGGGTCAAATGATCCCAGTAGTCATTTTCAAGGGGTTTACTGGTGCGTTCACATAATACTGTGAAAAGTGAGACACAAAAGTGGATTTTAACATGTATTCACAAACACAACACTTACAAAGGAGCGGCACTGAGCAATGAAATATTCCAATGGCTTTTTGAATATACATGTGCTGGTTTGACGCGTACGTTTAACTGATGGTACAGTAAAAGTGGCAACGGAAATGCAAAGTGCCAGTGGAAAAGAGACACAATTTCAACTCCTTTCTATATCCAAATACTTCTATTCAGTGTGCTACACACAGAGGACCTTCGCTTCCTGGTTGTGATAGGAATGGAGAGATGGGAGAGGAGGAGTAAAGGGGTGTGGAGATACAAGATAGGGGAGTAGAGGATGTGTGCCCTCAGTCAATTGAAAATGTGTAAGGGCGCAGGGTACAAGCTACACACCGGAGATAAGAGGCAACTCTCTGTCTCTCTGTGCTGTTCTCTTTCCTCACCTCTCTTGCCCTCTTCCTCCCTTATCATCTCTCTCTCTTTCATTCCTCCTCCCCACAGCACCAGTATTAATGGAGCCGCAGATGGTAAAACAGTCTGTCCCTCTGACAAGTCAAAAGCAGCCTCCCATGTCAAAGGATATAAGGATCCTATTAATTATCATATTGCACATTGTAAATATTTTTCATCACATTGCACATTTCAATTTAACTTATCTACTTTTTACTTTCTGTTCTATTTTATACATACTGTTTTATATTTCATAGAAAATTATGTTGCGCTACTTAGTATTTAGAATGTATCTTATGTAAATATTGTTTATCTTATTTAACTCTATAGGGGAGAGGGCCTGAGTTGTGCCACCCCTTGTTTCTAGAAAACCGTGGAAGAAATTGGAAATGTGACCATATATTTAAGAAGAGCCATCCATTTGACTCTTCCTGTAAAGAAGGGAGACACAAGGAATAAGATATAAGCTCATTTAAGCTAAAGTAAAATTTCCATGATCAAGGTTTTTGATCATGATTACAGTTTATGAGATATATATATATCAATGGTACAATTTACCCCATGGTATTCTATCTTGTGGGACAACATACAACACACCGGGGGCGAGTTGTGCCACAAGACAACTTTTTTTCCGAAAGCTATATTTCTTAAACAGTTTATTCCAGATCCAAAGTTGTTATTGCCAGGGATGCACAACATCCTGAAATATATGTACATATTTGAGTTGGAGACATAACTGTCAAGGCCTCACTTTGAGTAAAAAGTGGCACATCTCACCCCACTCTCCCCTATATATATATTTTTTTTTTATCGTTCCAACTGCACTGTGGGCCAGAGATAAAAAACACTTTGAATATGACGTATGTCTTGCATATATCAGAACTGACAATAAAAGACTTTGACTTGATTTGACGGACCCGTTTACCTTCCACTCTCTTGTTCTCCCTATACATGGCATCCAGAATCAGTATTCCCCGACTTCCTTCTCTCTACAACGGGGGATTAAATGTCGCAATATAAGGCCCATTTTCAGGGTTTAAAAATTGTAATTTGTGTTTCTACTAGAAACAGTTTTCATGGTATAGAGTGCAAAAAACAAGTGCAATTGCTGAATCTCCTCTTTTTTGGTTGGTGTATCACTGTTGGAGGGAGTGCAGGTTTTTCTGAAGTGTTCCCTTGTATGTTTTCAACTTCATTGTATGTGAAAAAAAGATTAACAAATGATCACATTCTGTTTTACAGTGCCCTCCAAAAGTATTGGAACAGTGAGGCCAATTCCTTTATTTTTGCTGTAGACTGGAAACATTTGGGTTTGACACCAAAAGATGCCAATGAGACAATAGATCAACATTTCAGCTTTAATTTCCAGGTATTTACATCTGGATCTGATACACCACTGACAAGATAGCATTAATTGAAAAGGAACAACACAATTTTAGGTGAGCATAAATATTGGAACAGATAGACTTAAAATATTAAAGGGAATAAGACTTAATATTTTGCTGCAATTCCTTCAATATTGCAACAAGTCTACCTGTTCCAATACTTTTGCTCACCTAAAAATGTGGTGTTCCTTTATAAATAATGCTAACTTCTCAGTTGTGTATCAGATCCAAATGTAAATACCTGGAAATGAAAGCTGAAATGTTGATCTATTGTCTCATATTCATATTTTGGTGTCAAAGCCACATGTTTCCAGTCTACAGCATATATACAGGAATTAGCCCTACTGTTCCAATACTTTTGGAGAGCGCTGTATATGTTTTACAAAACATCCAAACTTTTTAGGAATTGCGGTAGTAAATTAAGCTTTTTCCCAAACAGTTGAAAGTTAGCTGTCTCCCTCCCTGCCATATATCCCTACCTCTAACAAGCCTGCACATCCAGGTTTTGCAAAAATTGCCCAAGGGCTGTTTGGGTGGAAGTAGAGGAGAATGTTAAACAGTGTCAGACAGGATGTTAATCTTAACAGTGCAGGTTTCAAGTTTCAAAGGAGATTTTAAAATACATTACTAAATGTTTTGCCTTATTGCCGTAGTGCATTACACTCAGAATATATACAAAGTAAAAGAAAATGCAAGTAAATGTTAATTTATATTCTATAGTAGGGGAGAACGGGGTAAGTAGGCACACTTTTTACTCTAGTGAGAATTGCTCATCACCAAAACATCTGTCAATAGCCATTCCTACATTAAATTGAAGCTTAAGGTGTTGGCTAGAAATGTGTGTCTCTCTTTTTTTCCAAATTATTGTAATGAAGAAGTAATTTACCATCAAAGACACTCTGACACATTGTGACAACCAACCCCATCAAGGGGTCGGTTGTCACACACTATGGGGTTGTTTGTCACAATGTTATCTTAATGGGAAAAATCTTAAAAAGAAGGCAAGGAGGCAGAACCAAATTTGAATGTTTAATTGCATTGTCAAGTTGACAAATAGGCCTACATAACGTTCTGTAGCCTTGGCAGCTGGTCTAGTTTGGGATGCACTGGGTTGTTTTGATTTTGTTGCCCTTTTTTCTTTTGCTTGCTAGCTGCCTTTTCCTGCTCTATTCTTTCCTTCTCTGGGGTGTCAGTGAGGATACAGCTTGACAATTTATTTCGTTATTGGGTTCCTTTTCTGGCTGCAGCCTTGAGATAACATGTGACAACCAACCCCCCAAAAAATTTGACGACCAACCCCAACTTGAATTTCTTGCTAGCATCAAGGCCAACAACCATCTGACAACTAATTAGCTTGCTAACCACAATCTAAACTATAGTTTACCCTTCACACTTTCTGAGGGTAACAAGTGTTTTGTTATAAACCCATTGTGTAAAAGCCTAGAAGAAAAATACTGAGAAGCAAAATATTTTGAATTTGACATGAAAAACACAAAACATCCTCTCACCTGAAATGCAGCTGTCTTCCTCCAAGGAAGTCTATGTATGTGACCTCTGATCCCAATTCTGGACCTTTTTTATATCAACATTTCAGAGCTAGCACGCTCTGGTGGCGAGATATAACGAATGTGACATCCAACCCATGTGACAAATTACCCCGTTCTCCCCTATAGAGGGCTGTGAAGTGATTAAAACGTATGAGAATTAAATATACAACAGTTTGAATAAGGAATGTTCAGAATATAGTTTACTTTATCATTTATCATCAGACAATGACCTTGTTTCACAGCCACCCCACACACACACACACACACACACACACACACACACACACACACACACACACCCTTTAATGGTTAAACTGTCTTGACATTGAAAGATGTAAATAGACAATGGAATATAAAGCCAAACATAAAAAAAGGACACTATATTCATAGCATGTCCAAACTTGTAATAGCACATACTGTATGTGTTGGCACATGCTCCCCACAGCACCAGAACATCACTTACTGTTTGTGCATTTTTTTCGCCCTCAAGTCAATCACACAATTTGGTTCATATTTTCCCTCCTCGGGTGCTACTTTCCTGTGAGATGTTAACAAGATTTTTCTAATTAGTTAGCTTGAAAACACAGTGGAGATACCAGTACTTTGTAGTTGACTGACAGGATAGCAATAAAAATGGCAATGTACTGTATAGGACAAACAATGTTTTATTATGTATCACCAAGGCCATTAAGGAAAACACAAAAACATCAGTGTAACTGGGAGAGAAGCATGTTTTAGGAGCGATAAAAGCATCTTCCTTATCAGTCCATTGGCTTTGCTTTAGGCCTTTGTAGTTGGTGGGGTGCTTTGTGTGCTCCTTTTTTTTCCTTTTTCCAATTCCTCCCCCCTTTCATGTGTCCCCGTTTCTTTGTCTGGGTAAAAGCCCGACCGAGTCTGAGGCCTCTGTGTTATGTGTGCCTCCACATTCCCCCGCTGGAGATTAAAAATAATGGGCAGCGCCATTAATTAAGTCACTAATCTGTTTATGTTTTGTCATATTTTACTGCTCAAAGATGCGTAGAGAACTCCTGCCACAAGAAAATTGGCAAGTTAAAAGGCTTTCACGTACACACACACAGACACACTCACACACACAACCAACAACACACATTCAAAACAACCCCATACATTACTCGATTGGCTGTCGGGAATGCAGCTTTACGTCGTTCCATCAAAAAAAAAAGCTTCTCTCTCTCTCTCTCCCTCTCCCTCTCCCTCTCTCTCTCTCTCTCTCTCTCTCTCTCTCTCTCTCTCTATTTTTATTTATTTATTTTTCGTAAGCGGCTCAGTTAATATTGTTGATTTAAGACCTCACCTTCAATTTGCTGTAGCATGTGGACAGAGCTTTAGCTTTTTTGCCGCGGCCGAGACAATTTTCTGCTTCAAGCGTCTTTTAATAAAGCACGTAGTAGCTCTATCAGGAGGCCATTTATTTCAAATTAAAGGAGAGTTCCTTATCTGCCTTAGCGGCCTCAAACCAGAGAGAGATAAAGATGGTGTGCGCCGGCTCGGTGTGGTCCCCCCTCTGCGTTGTTAATATGATGAGAGGAAAAGAGTTTGTGTGTGTGTGTGTGTGGGGGGGGGGGGGTGTTGACCAAGACAGTTAGAAAGGAGATGGAGTTGGTGAGAGAAAGGAGACAAAAACTTGTACGAAGAGAAGACTGATTAAACATGCGAGATAAACCTTCAGAGGTGCTGTGAGGAGAACAGAAGAATCTGATTGGCTGTCATCTTTTGTGAATGTGCCTTGTGTTAGACAGCACCAATCACTCTTTCCTTCTCATCTCTTTATCTCACTCTTCTATGTTCTCTCCGTCTGGGCTCATTTTCCTCTTTAACCTCCATTACCCGTGCTCAGATAAACTCAGTCCTTGCATCATGATACTGTTGCTGATGATAAAGTGAATGCACGCCTATAGCTGCGTGGCTATGGATAGGCCCTAATTGAAAGACCGGTCAGCTCTCCTTCCCTGAATCAAAGCCCCAAAAGAGCCTTTCATTTGGGCTTTTCGATTACACCTGGTGTTAAATGCTCCTCCATAGAGAAAGTGTGTATAGAGAGGGCCACGGTTTAAATGTGTCGGCATGTAGGGAAGTGTGCGTGAAGCTCCATTGTAATAGTAATAATAATACATTATTTTATTTATAGCGCTTTTCTAGCTACTCAAAGACACAACAATAAAAATAGTACACAAGCAATTTATAAATAGCAATAAAGCCAACACAAAAAAACAAAAGCAAAGACAAGTTTATGTATTATTATAATTGATATAATTAATATTGATAATATATTATTTGTGCGTTCATGTTAACGGTGTACTACTATGTGGGTGTGTACATCTCTGCTGGTGTGCCTTTTCTTTACCTGTGTGAGTGTGTGTAACGTTACACTACTCACTTGTCTCTGCTTCAATCACTCAGCATGCATTACAGTGAGGCAGCCTGTCTGTCATAGGTAACAATCACACAGACAGACAGGCGAAGACCAATTAGAACACAGCCCACATATCAAATTATGCACGGCTCGTTCAATTCCTCAAAGCGCACTTTTCTGCTGTATTTCATCTGAATGATCCTTCCCACTCAATTAAGTGTGATTTAGCACTAATTGCGTGATTTGCAACGGAGCACGTACTACACGGCCTACACACACACACACACACACACACACACCAAAGATTCTTGAACAGGTTGCAGTGGGAGATGGGCTTAATTGTTTTAATTTCATCAGAGCTTTTTATTTTCTTGACTTGTGAGTGTATTTTTTTCCTATTTTTCAATAGTTTTCTTTTGTTCTGTAGTAAAAGACAAAGAAGGGTATACCACTAGTAATAGAAATCGTGTACAAACTCATTTCCGTGTTTTCTGTCACAATTGCTGTTAGATATGTATTGTGCATAGGAAAGAGAAGAGAAGATTTTATATTTCTCAAATATAATACATATTCTGATATGACTGGTTGATGGAATAATTATGAATAAATACCACTCATCAAAATGCCAAGCCTCAAGTGCTGTACGTATGAATTGCGCTCAAATGTTGTCTGTTTCTGTTTCCATTTTATTTTATTTAAATGTTCTATTTCTATTCATTCGCTTTTAATTGTTTTATGTCTATTCATTAGCTTTTCTAATGTGTATTATGTATTTTAATCTTGCCCCTGTAAAGCACTTTGAATGGCCTTGTGTCTGAATTGTGCTATAGAAATAAACTTGCCTTGCCTTTTCTCTTCTTCCTCTATTTACGAATGAGTTTATGGTATGGAAGAAGAATTTACGGGGATATTATCTCATAACTCTGATCGAATCACCTCGGCAATTCAGAAAAAAAAAATGTCAAGAGAATCACTACGCTTCCGTATGAGAAGCAATATTTTAAAAAGTGACACATATCATCAGCAGAAGTATGAGCTGGCATAGCGCAAAATGACTGACAGCGCTTTATATTCTCTGTATAATAGCCTACGTAGGCCTGCGGTTGTATAATCATGTGCAGTAAACAGACTGTCGCTCCTTTTAAATGGGGAGTGAAATACTTTGACGTCAGACAAGTTAGGTGACAGTTTTCATTGTTATAGCCTGAGTGATTCCATAACCAAGTCTGTGTTCTTCAAGTGATCACAGTTTAAATGTTTAAATAATTTCTATATTCATATGAGGCTATTTAACAAGGCTCGTCTGTGACTTTGGGAGCACACAAGTGAACAGTACGATCGTGTGCAGCCGCAGCGTTACATTTCAACCTTCAGTGGCACAGACGTTAAAAAACTCCTGTTAAAAAAAAAAGAATGAGATGCAACACAAATACGTTTATTAATCTGAATGTAGAGCATGGTCACAGTGTGTTTGGTGGCCGCCTGTATGAACGACATGAGGGCTGAGAACAAGGCTACTGATCAGATAAATGATCGATCAAACATAAAATCATCAGGAAATTATAAAAACATCCGATGGAGATTTCTATGGAGTGATTTTGCTTTAAACTGTTCCGATGCGTTGTGACAGTGACACTCTTTCTTCAGTCGGAGCTGCAGCGTAAAGTGAAAACAAACTCAAGAGTAGGTGTAACCACCTATCCAGCAGGTTAGACCCACGGCGTATGTTGCTGCAGTAACGGACTCTCGGTTGCGCTGAACCTGCTACCTGAAACGGAGAGTTTTATTGATTAATGAATTTGTGATGACCAATACAAATCCTCAATAAACCCTGAGTGTTCCAATGTATTCCTGTATTCCCCCTTCGATTCATAATTCCATATTTCCGTCTCTCTTTTCAGGGCTCGTAACACATTGCCTGTGTGCTCCGGCCTGCAGGCTCAGGTGTTATCCTGTTACCAGGGGAACAAGGAGCAGACCCTCAGGTGTTCAGACCTGGCCAAACAATACATGCAGTGTATCCACGCTGCAAAGAAGGTGAGAGCTTTCTCTACAGTTAAAGGTTCAGTAAGCGGAATGGTCAGTTTAGCTAACTTCCTGTCAGTGACTGCAGTTAGCAGTCCCCTCCCTCGTCCCCAAGTCACCACATTAATGCGCTGCGGTCTTCAAGCAGCGAGTTATCTAGCATCATCTCAGATCCATGAGTGTGATCAAACATGATACAAACCAACAAAACAGACATTGGGAAGGATTTTTACCTGCTCCGCCATTGTAGGCGCATACACATTCACCCATCTGTGCCGGCAGTGAGACGGGTGCCGGTTTGTAGCGTTCTCTCTTCTGATTGGTTATCAGTAGAGGGATCCCCGAAAAGTTATTTACCGATTACATGCAGAGCGAGTGACTGAGAGATCGGCTTTATGAAACGCGCACACTATATAAGTGATCACTGTATGAATAAAGAGCCATTTAACACTTATATTAACATAAATAAATCGCTTACTTCACCTTTAATGTTTCTAGAACAGGGGCCTAGGGCTGGGCGATATGGCCTAAAAAATAAATTCCCCTCTTTAAACTACCAAATAAAAGGAATTTCACTATAATAAATGAAAGTACAAACCTAGCGTTTAGCCTAACTCAAAAGTTCTATCTTCTTAAACAAAATAAAGTGGCTAATGTGGCATTATTAATGTGTGCCCAAGCAATATAGTTTTTCCCCAAATGTTACCATTGGTTTTTTTTACCGTTGTCATAAAATTGAAGATGTGTGGCATACATGGTGATGTGTAATATACCTTTACTATTGTAAACATATCACCTTGAGAGAAGATAGCCACTTGACTCAGGTTCTTGAGATAAACAGATAAGATAAAAACTATGTAAAAAAAACCACTACTCAACATGAACTCAGTCAAATCTATCCCTCTTACTGTAGTTAGCAGCAATCCAAATTCCTGGATCCACGGCTGCATTATTCAGTAGCAGAGTCAAAGTCCCTTAGTGCAGTATGTGGCTCACTGCAGCAGCTCTATAGGTTACACATTGACATAGTTAGAGACTGTGTGTGTGTGTGTGTGTGTGTGTGTGTGTGTGTGTGTGTGTGTGTGTGTGTGTGTGTGTGTGTGTGTGTGTGTGTGTGTGTGTGTGTGTGTGTGTGTGTGTGTGTGTGTGTGTGTGTATGCACTTTCAAGATCACCTGCAGCATTGCATGTGGCTTGTATGAATCCCATGCATACCCCAACACAAATTTACATCAAATCAAATCTAAACTTATGTTTGGCTTCTTGTATGCCCATACTTATGAGAACCAAATGTCCTGTGAGTCTGTGTGTGTGTGTGTGTGTGTGTGTGTGTGTGTGTACGTTTATTCCTGATATTAGCTAGTGTGAGATAACGAGTAGTAAAGACTCTTTGAAGACTGTTTAAAAAGAGAACGGTGGATCATATACAGTGTGTGCGTGTGTGCGTGCGTGCGTGTGTGTGTGTGTATGTGTGTTTTGCGGTCTGCTTTAAGTTACACATCAAGGTCTTGCCTCTTGATTAGGCCCCGAGGCTTCTCCCTGACTTTCACCTCGTCAATTTGAAACTTTATAAAGTTATTCCACAATGGTGCGTGCTTTTAAAAGCTGTCACTGTTAGTTTGTATCTTCTACTGATATATATTTTTTCCTGTGGAGTTGATGCTGCGTGGGCTGAGATCTTGTTAAATATACTAGATGGCTTCATCCACTGTAAAAAACAAACCAAAGTGATCATTGTTAATAATACCATATAACCATATATGTTGTCCAAAATGTCTCTGTTCTTTAGTGAGCTAAATAGCCAATCAAGTGCTTCGGTCTGAATCCAGTTCAGCTTCACACCCTTCCCTATACCTTTCTGCACGAGTAAAGGAATCTTTCTGTGAATATATGCCATGCTATGTGAATCATTTAAATTCCAACAAACCATGTAATGGGGAAATATCGACTGTGCATTCATGAATGGCGACCGGTCTATTTATGACTGGAAAATTCATCCTAGTAGTCGAAGTTAAGTGTGAATTATGTCAATATTGGAGGGGCCTGCTTATTTATCACTTCTGCTTATTTAGTTAATCAGATTTAAAAACATGAATTTATTGAAGAAAGTCTGTGAGGGGTAAAGGGCAAACAGACAGTCAGTGCAGTTACATGGGACAGCTAGATTGGATTAAGACATATACCGAACTTGCCACTCGATCAGACCGTGTCACTTGTCTGAGTATACATGGCCTTTCAAATATTCGATAAATGGCCGAAGCATAGCTGACTCCGCTATGCTAGGTGGCGCTGTAGCCCTTTAACAAGTGGTTATAGAGCCACGTCCGGTTCCCTGCCGGCAAAAACGCTACTATTTTTTTACGCCGTCTCCTTCCACTTCCTTGTGAAATCCTCCGCAGGGATTCTCGAGCAAGCGCAGAACACAAACTCCGATATGAGATATGCGATCCCTGTATACATGCAGGTAGAATGCCGACTATGAACGAGTTATAGGTGTTCTTATCCGACTTCGCTTGTCCGTTAATGTGCCGATTTGTGTGCAAAGTAGATCGGATAAAGGTGTTTACATGCATTTTACAAGTCCCGTTCAAGTCTTATTCGTTTATGTACCCAATTATGAGTCTGCATGTAAACGCACTGACTGACTTTAGATTCCTGGGGTTTTAAATGAGACAGATAGGACATTTCATTTGGACTGAAATAAGGTCCAGTTGTGTCTTTGTCTCTCCAGACTCACAGAAAGACACTGTGATTTGTTTTGATCAGTGTCACAGCAGGTCAGTGGACTGCACCACGTCTCCCTGCTGAACTAGGCTACTGTCATTGTGTGTGTGTGTGTGTGTGTGTGTGTGTGTGTGTGTGTGTGTGTGTGTTTGTACAGGCTGTCCTTATGTGTGTACATGCTGTCTTTGTGTGTCTGTACATGCCTGTGTGTTTGATGGCAAACGATGGGAGGATCCTACAGAGACGGAGCTGACAAACCTCTAGTCATTATCCTCTGGTAGACTGAGTCTAACGTGGGCACTGGTACACATACATGATACATACACACTGTCCAGACACCCTGTGGGCCATTGATCTGCACTCTTAAATGCAAATAGATACACAACACACACACACACACTGTCTGTCTTTACGCCTGGTGTCGGCAACGCTTTTTATTTTATTTTAGCCGATGCCATTGAAGTTTTAATTTTTTTTTGTGCTGATGCTTAAGACTGACTCCCGCTGTCATCTCCTGCAGATTTCTATTGGAACAATTTTTAACTTGCGCGTGTCAAAGATTTAGCAAATTCTTATTGTTGTTCCACATCCTTCACTCCCATACAATGGATCCAGCACTATTTGATTTGGAAACAACTGTGTCTTTTTCCATCTTCTGTTCATCTGTAAATGGGGAACACTAATAATGACTCATTACAACAACTGACTAATTGACAATCACCACTAACCTGCTAAAGAAACAGCCTGCTACCATATCACATTGACAACATGCAGAACAGGTTTTGCTCAATGAATGTATGTTTCATTTTATCAAAGATATACAGGCAAATTTACGTCACCTAGCCTATGAGTCAATTGTTCACAATAAACGGTGTGCACCTCCCTTGCTGCTGCCCATAATAAATGTGCTAGCTGTGGTTGTGTGACGTCGGACCAAAAACTCTCAGTGAAGTCAAAGTTATCGTCCAGACTCTTCACTCTTGCCGAGGTGACTACAACGGACTGCAGTGTGTTAATCTTTTGGGACCCTTCACAGCTGTTCACAGTGAATAACGACAATAAATGCGTACCAAACCACTCAGTGGAAATAAGGCAAGACAAGTCACGCAAGTAGGGAAGTAAGGCATACTTCCTCCTTACTATTTAGTATGCCAGAAAAAGATTTAGGATGTCCCACTACATGCATGTCAATTGTAGTGTGTGTGTGTGTGTGTGTGTGTGTGTGTGTGTGTGTGTGTGTGTGTGTGTGTGTGTGTGTGTGTGTGTGTGTGTGTGTGTGTGTGTGTGTGTGTGTGTGTGTGTGTGTGTGTGTGTGTGTACTGTACCCCTACCAATGAAATATTGGATAATCACTAGTAAAACAATACTTATTTTTCTAATCTCGTCTTTATTCTTGAATTTTTTTTCTCTTTCCTGTGGCCCTAATACTCTTCTGTACTTTAGTATGTAGTGTAGTAAAAAGAAAGAGTATGTGATTTGGAACGCAGGGAGTGTGAGCAGAGGTGGAAGGTAAAGGGGAACAGGTGAAGGAGACAGTACAGAGGGAGCAAGAACAGATATAAATTTGGAAGAAAAAAAACCTAGAGCGAAAGGCTGTACAATCACAGAAGTATGCGGAGCTAACAGCTAGGTCAGGATCTGGCCAGCTGCAAGTTCAGACCCTCTGAAACTTTAAATGCCGTTATTTTTTCTCCTTCAGCAAGGATACACGCACACGCATTCACACATACGAACACATCCGCAGTCATGCTGTGTAGAACAGACATAGCAGGCTTTGGCTCTAATACCCAGGGAGTTACTCCTTAAGTTAAAAGCTGCCTGTCAGAATGGAGGGAGAGAGAGAGAGAGAGAATCGAAAAAGAATCAGAGAATGAGGTAGAATCAGAGTGAAAAACATAATGCAAAAACAAGTTTTGAAAGGTCTGAGATGCAGCAGAGCGAACGAAACACGTCAAACTCTGTGTACCAGGGGTTGTATTCACAAAACATCTTTAAAGGCATAGTTCATATTTTTACCTTATGCAGACGGCCATCAGTCACTATAAGGAGTTAGGGGAGACGTGGCTGTAGCAGAAGTCAGGCTGGTACTTTTGCGGAGGGGGCCAGAAGAAAAACGTGTTTTCTACTAACTTGCTGATTTAGGAGTAACCTTTAGAAATAAAGGGGGCGTGTCACACATTTTTGGGGATAAGAGTAAATCAAAAAGCTTTTTTCCTCGCAGCATCCGCCATTCCACAGGTTCCCGCTTCTGTTATTGCATATTGAGGCGGCAGTGGTGAAGTGGGTAGGGAGATCGTCCTCTGGAGTGCAGATTCGGAGGTTCGATCCCCCGTCTCCCCGCCACATGTCGAAGTGTTCCTGGGCAAGACACTGAAACCCAAATTGCTCCCGATGGTTCAGAAGCTGCCTTGCATGGCAGCTTCTGCCATCGGTGTATGAGTGTGTGTATGAATGGGTGAATGTGGTAAGAAATGTGAAGCGCTTTGGGGCTGAGAGAATCGTCTAAAAAGCGCTAAATAAGTCAAGTACATTTACCATATCTCTCCTCTTCCTTCCTTTTATCTTAATTTCTGTTCCTGGCTTTGATGCTCTGATGTCCAAAGAAAAGTTGGCTATACCTTCAAATCAGTCTTAGCTAAATGTAATGTCATCATGTGCTGCTTGTCAAATTGAAAAATTCTGATTCAGATGTACCACTAGGAATTCTAATATACTGCAGAGACCAATCATTCTTAACATACATGTGGCATGCGATTATTGATTAACTGGAAATAGTTGAAAATATCCGAACCTATCAATGAATACAAGTTTGGAATGGCAGAAATAACAGTAAACGGTATGACACACTATAGGAATAACCTTTGTGGTATACCTGTGCCGCTCTTTAGACTATGTGCAATAACCCTCTGACATATTGAATGTATTTACTGTTTTGTTATGTGTGTTATGCGTATATTTAGCATGGAGCCGACTGTGAACATTTCACTGCAATGTATTGTGTATGTGACAAATAAAATCTGAATCTGATAGAAGCCATCATGCTTTGAATGAGAGTAAAAGCCAGAGATCAAAGGAAATATGTCAAGGTTAATTGTTGGTTACCAAGGCAATGCAGTAGAGGCAGTGGCCCAGTGGGTAGGGAGATCGTCCTCTGGAGTGCAGGGTCGGAGGTTCGATCGCCCGCCTACCGGCCACATGTCAAAGTGTCCCTGGGCAAGACACTGAACCCCAAATTGCTCTCGATGGTTCAGAGGGCACCTTGCATGGCAGCTACTGCCATCGGTGTATGAGTGTGTGTATGAATGGGTGAATGTGGTAAGAAATGTAAAGCGCTTTGGGGCTGAGAAAATCGGCTAAAACGCTATATAAGTCATGTCCATTTACCATTTACCAACATAGCTGAACAACAATTGCTTCGGCAACCTACAAATAATAAAGAGTGATGGGGACTGAATACTCCTGTTCCTTCCTGTGTGCATGCGTATGTTCCAACTCTAATTTGATTATAGGTGTTACCGTGTTTGTAATCTTGCCATATAAATGTTCTGGGTTAGTCTCCAAGATGAGCCAGTGTATTAGGATTGACTGTCCTTCTCCTTGCCTCCTTTACTTGTAATTCTTAGCTTATACATTAGGTTGTTGAAGTGTCCAAGTCTACAGGTAGGTACGATTGGTGAAGTGGTAGAAGGTCTGATTGATGACATGTCATGTCTGCTGTCCATCAGAGGCCACTTTACAGATAATAAATGATGTGTAAAAGACAGAGCTTTTCACATAATGGCAGAATTTGCTCAGGCTTACGTTTAAAATCTTTCTGGATTTATTAAAGGTAGTGATATACAGTATCTCACAAAAGTGAGTACACCCCTCACATTTCTTCAAATATTTCATTATATCTTTCCATGGGACAACACTGAAGAAAAGACACTTTGATACAATGTAAAGTAGTCATTGTACAGCTTGTATAACAGTGTAAATTTACTGTCCCCTCAAAATAACTCGACACACAGCCATTAATGTCTAAACTGCTGGCAACAAAAGTGACTACATCCCTAAGACAAAAAATCCAAATTGGGTCCAAATTGTCAATATTTTCTGTGGCCACCATTATTTTCCAGCACTGCCTTAACCCTCTTGGGCATGGAGTTCACCAGAGCTTCACAGGTTGCCACTGGAATCCTCTTCCACCCATTCATGTGTACACATGGTAAAATGTAGGGTTAGACATTGAGACCACAAAACTCTCTTTCTGCCTTTTCTCAGGCTAGGATGAACCGATTTCTAAAATGTTTGCACATTTAAACTACATCGGATCTCAGAGTTCAATAGAACTTCATATTCCCATTAGTGAAGTAGGTATTTGGCTAATTTGTACTTGAAACAGGCAGAGCTGAGAAAAACTCAAGGGAGCAAGTTGGATAAGGAACAATTACTTTTGTGTGAGTGCAATGCTGATATTTGCATCTTAAAAATGGTTCTACCAATCCTAGCGTGAGGCATAAGCCACATAAATATTGCTAATAGTCTTCATACTCCTGTCAAATTGGTGACATTCTTCTTGCTAGTGGAATGGGAGTAAAGTTGATCATGTTAGAGCTATTTGAAGTGACTTAGCTACTTAGCAGACTTGGGGTGTATTCACACTGGGAAAGTCTGCTAGTTCACTTGCTTTGGTCCAGACCAAATAGAATTTAGATTTTTTTTTCTTTGGTGTGGTCCACTTTCATATTGCCCCTTTTGCAAGTGAACCAGCATTACAAAGCAAAACCACACGTGGCCTACATCTCTCCTGCCCAACAGGGACCACAATTTTGTGTTATCCCTGGCTATTTATGTATTTTAATGTATGGCACAGAGTGCTGTCCATATTTTATATCAAATAGTCAAATAAAATCATTCATTCATTCATCTAGCCTATAAATAAAGAAGAAAAACTGACACAGGGATAGTATTGATGGTCCCGTTAACATATAAGAGGATTCACACTGGTACAAAGATCATTGCAGCTCAGATATGCTGCCAGCAATACAGACAAACAAACTGATAAAATACAAAAATACAAAGAGATTGCTGAGGGCAAAGAATACTACTGAAGATCAAAAAAACAACACATGCTGTAGATTAACAGAGAGCTATAGACTGGTGAATGTGAAAGGCCAATGAGAAGTCAATTGAAGCGTCATAGAAAATAAAGAAAAGGGGTTCCCGTAGCTCAGTGGGTAGGGCACGGATGAGTACTAACTTCCGGGAAGATTTTGGGTATGGATCGATTGGATACTTTTCCTACTCAACCGCCCCACAACGCATTGCATATTTTCAAACGACAAGAACGGTATTTTTTGGTTAATTCTTTATTTACAATTCTGCATTCTATAAGAAGAAGAAGACATTCTTTATTGCTTGGGTATACTTCAGTGTGAATGTTTCAACGCACCTCGCATACACAATCGATATTTAAGTAGACAGTATGTAGTATACAGATGTTGAGTATGTAGGAGGGAGGACGTTAGTATGGCTTTCTGAACACAGCCAATGAGAGTAAAAAAAAAAGAAGGGTAAAATGGGGAAATGATGTAGAGAGGAAGGTGCGAGAAAAAAGAAGTATGGGTGTTAAAGCACACTAGTGAACACTGTTCAATCGAAGCGGACACTAGGGTTGGACAATATCAACGTCAAACTAAAAATGTGTCACAACTCAGAAATGTAGTTACGCACTATAGCTTTAAGGCATTTGTTATTTAACATGGACACATTAAACAGCACAGTTTGTCATGATATTAATTAAAGGAACACATTGCTATTTTTTAAAAGACTCCGGTTTGCCCAACCCAAACTGATACAAGTACAAGAAAAGTAGCACAGTGCAAGAAAATAAACACGGAAAATAAATGAGCGGGAGACAAATAGAACCATAAATATAGAGGAAAATATGAGGCGATGGAAGCATGATGCTGAACCCTGAGCAATTAAAAAAGCCTGGGGGAGAAGATTGGGAGATGGGCTATAGGTTAAGAGAAAATGATGAAGAGAAGGAGGTGTATAGTTGATCAACAGAGGTGGAAGGCAGGTGAGTATCAGAAGGCAAAGAGCATGAACGGAGAGGTGGTTGGATACTATGAGGAGATAGCCTGAGTGGTCATGGAGACAGGAGTTGAGATGGACAGAGTATGAAATGATATAGGGAGGGAGAGAGAAAGAGAGACGGCTGGCCCCTCAACAGTCAACACTAATGAAGAAGAATGAGCGGCCTGAGCCTGCTTTCTGGAACCGCTCCTCACTACACACACACATGCACAAAATATTCTCACACACACACACACACACACACACACACACACACACTTCCACTGAAATATGGACTCTCCCAAATTTTGACACCAAAAATTATATGGAGCGAAAACCAGCAATAAGCCGAACATCACATTCACCTCATCGCTAAGCGTGAATAAATATTACAAAGTGTCTCTTTTGCTTTTTCTTTAAACTTGGCCTAATTAAGGAATGGAGTTCTCTCCCACATTTTTTTTTACTATTTGTTCTAAGGGAATACATGTCAGATTAAAAATAAAAACCTCTGGCGCGGGCGTTTCACACCAAGCTTTCTAAATAAGATCAGAGTGGCTTGCTTTAATTGGGGCTAAAGTCTTTGGCAGTGTTGTTATATCCCTTTTCCAGGGCTGCAGAACTTTTCTACAAAGTCGATGTACTGTGGAGAAGATATAGCACTGATTATCCTCTGACACTGTTTGTGACTCCCCTGCCCACCAGAGACAACAGGAAATTCAACTTTGAGCTAAATAAATGAAATCCCATACATTGTTCAGTGGGAGTTTTCCACTTTTTGAAATGAGTGTAGAAATGATTTGTAGAAGGTGACATTGATTCAGAGCACATGTTTTGTCTGATTCTAGTTTTCTCTTCAGCGCTCAATTGAAGGTCTGTTTGTGCCTCATTAGCTCTGACTGTCTTCAGACAACAGGAAAAAACCCACTTATTTTCCTCTGCTTTTATCTCTAGTTGAGAGCGTTCTATCCCAGCAGTGTCTACAAGAAGTTTTCACTAATGTTTTGTGTTTTAATTTCATTTAAATTCTTGCTTGTATGTGTCTTTATGATGTTTTGGATGTAATGTATTTTACTTATTTTACTGTACAGCACTTTGGTCCGCCTCGCTGTTATAAATGTGCTGTATAAATAAAGTTGACTTGACTTGACTTGACTTGAAGAAGAAAGTGCAGCTTTAAGGAATCCTTGAGATTTTGTTCAGCCCTCCTCGCTCACTCTGTTGAACTAAAGTTGATTAAGACTCACTAGAACACATTAGTTTAATGTGTAAGTGTACAGTAGTAATGAAACTCATGTTGGATTATCAGCGATTATTTGGCTTATGTAGATTTATTTGCACTGACCAGTGCCTCTGTTTGGTAATCGTTAGCCTCATAGCATAATTGCCTAAATCATATTTACTCTACTTTACTTTTACTCTACATCTACTCTATTCTACATCTACTCTACTCTACATCTACTTTTCGTTAGCCTAATAGCATAATTGCCTAAGTCACATTTTAAGGGTTATAGAGTAGGGTAAAGTAGATGTAGAGTAGAGTAGATGTAGAATAGAGTAGATGTAGAGTAAAAGTAGAGTAGAGTAAATATGATTAAGGCAATTATGCTATGAGGCTAACGTTATGTAACTCTAGGCCTGTTGTGCCTGTAATTCAGTCATTACAAATCCAATGTTACCTTTTTTCCAAAGGAAGTGATAAGACTGGAATCTGGTGTTCTGACGCCTGGCGTACAGAAGCAGTGCATTGTCCTTTAAACACACGAACCATCAGATTGTGATTTATATTACTACCTACTGTATATCTAACTATAAAAGAAGACGTCAGATAGTGTATGTGTGTGTGTGTGTGTGTGTGTGTGTGTGTGTGTGTGTGTGTGTGTGTGTGTGTGTGTGTGTGTGTGTGTGTGTGTGTGTGTGTGTGTGTGTGTGTGTGTGTGTGTGTGCGCGCGCGTGTGTGTGTGTGTGTGTGTCCTTCGAGTTTCCCGGCAACCGTAGCTCTGATCTACTTCACACTAGGTGGGTGTGTTGCTGAGGGAGTGCAGATGCCACGAGTGAAGTCGTTTGGATCAAAAGTTCTGTAGAAAACAAGTCAAATATGTGCGGTTATGGTTAGAGATCCTGTGTCTATTTCCGTCTCTATACATTTGTGAAATGATGTTATAAACCTTTAGGATAAGCATGATTTTGTTTTCCTCAAGTTGACTTTTTAAACTTGTACACAGCCAGCATAGGCAAAAGTTTAAAAAAATGCATCAATATGTTGATTCACACTCTACAGCAAAACAGTTAAGATTAACTTTAAACCATATTAAAGGGTTTATGATTGATAGAAATTCGCCCAATGGTCCTGGCTTGAAGTTGGGGGCAGTTGCCATTGAAGATGTGCACAGGTGATGCAGAAGGGCGTGTTTAGGATGGTAATATTTTGTTTTCCAATCATGGTTTTATTTCAAGCATTGTTGAATGTTCCAAGCTGAAGTTGAATTGGAAAATAATGCCATCAGATTAGGATTGGGTTTGTTAGCAGTAGTTTCCCTGTGATTGGAGGTTTGTTTGGCATAGCTTTGATCAAATCCAATGAAACAGTAAAAGACAATCTGTAGATAAAGGTTCAGGATTTGTATGTGTTTATTCTGCAAACTATGACATGTATCTCTTCAGGTTTGTATTTTTTACATTGTCATATCTTTCTATGCAAGTAACTCAATGTATATCTTCAGCAAGTGCACTATTTAACTGGACAAAGTGCAGTCCACCATTAAGGTTGAATCAGTGGGAAAGATGAGATAAATTACAGTCTCTTTGTTTGGGTACCTGAACATATCTTCACACGTGCATTACACAACATACAGTTTACAGTAGGTGCATCAGTGGCTGGGTTTTTAAGAAAGGTTTTTGTCCATTTTTAAATGAATCTTCCTTCATCCATCAATGTTGTTTTTCAGCCTGTTGCTTTCTTTAAACCAATGACTTTCATCCAGCTTGTCTGCACATCTTTTTCTCTGTCTCTCTCTCTCTGCATCTACTCCAATTCTCTCCATCTCTCTTGGTTTATTTGGTCTTCTTCTGCCTCTTTCTTTTCTTTCTCTCTTTTCCGCATCCCCAACCCAGTCTCACAGTGAAATGTGTAATAGCTACGTTGGTCCACAGCGCAAAATGTAGAGGTTTCACAATAAAGGCCTTGAAATTGTGAATTACCTACATTTGTTCCCCCCATTCATTTCTAATGGACAGCGTACATGTCATATGACTTTCAGGTCAGGTCCTCCCGGCCGAAACGAAACCCAAGCTGTGACCGCCATTGCCACAGCTTTTTTTCTGCAGATTTTTAAGATGTATAAGCTATTAAATGGATAACATTGTTAGTGAGAAATGTGTGTCTTACTCTCACAATCTTCACTCAGTGAATGTATACGATGTAGTTTGATGGTTATCACGAATATTATTCTGGACATCGCCAAGAAAATGTTGAAATACAACATTTGTCTCAGGTTGATATACTGGTTGCTATGACGCTTGTGACGCTGCCTTAAACCGGAAAAAGGAAGTGTTTTGAATACTTATTATTTCTTTGCTGTAAATGCTTAATGTAACTGTTAAATTGTGTTCTCTCATTTAAAAAACACATGTTTATTTCAGAGCAGGGATAACGTCTACAGAGTCGCCTGCTTACAGCTCCCGTGACAGTTATGAACGTTATATTTTCTTTTTCACAAGGAAAGCCAATCAAGAGAGCAGAGCTCACGCCTCCTCCACTGTCAGACAGGAAGTGAAGCGATAAATGACAAAGTAAAATCGGATAGGCACTTCCGGTTTCAATATCCGGTCATGTATTTAGCTTTCTTTATATGTCCATGGTATTTAGAGAGCTGATTACTCGATATTGCAGACTTTGCAGTTAAAATAGCAGGAAAACTACAACCACGTGCCCACTTTGCTTGCTTTTTAACCTCTGTATAATCTTGTGGATTAAATTACTTTTTATGTTATTCATTATTTTACATTAAATTACCTTTTGAGGAGAGATATCCTTCACAACTTTTTTTTTCTCACCTGCACAATTTGTGACCATTATTCATCTGAGATAGTCATTATTTACAACAACATAAACACATTACCTCATCGTGATCCATACTAACTGCCGTCTCTCGTTCATTCGCTTTCTGTGAGGACACGGAATCTTTCAGCTCCGTGAGAGTGGTTAGTGAACCTGCATCAACTCATTGCAATCAGGTGTGTGTAGCACTGACTGGCATTAGTTGATGCAGTGTCACTAACCACTATCACGGAGCCGAAAAGAGTCCGGTGCCCTCACACTTTCAACACACGGACATGCACTATATTGCTTCCTGATCATTTGAATCTTGCACGCCCGGCACGCGCTAGAAAACAGCTTTACGACAGCTGGCGTCGTAAAAATACTACCGCTTTTGTCCAAAGGGGCCGCCAACCAACAAAGTTACTCGTGGCCACTTTAAGCTATCTTTTTCTATTGCTGTTTTCCCCCCTAGACTCTTTAGTGTTGTGAACATAGTTCACTCAGAGAGAAAGCGCCTTTCTAAAGAAAAGTGCTTCACAATGTTTTCACAAATTATCAAAGCCTTAGGGCACTTTCACCCTTGACTTGTTCGGTTTCATTGAAACAGACTCGTTTTTTTTTCCAGCCTGGCTGCGGGCCGTTAGTGCAGGTGAGAACGCGGCTATCGTGTTTTCAGTTAAGCATCAACAGTGGACCAAACAACCAGACACCTTGTTGAAGAGGAGGTCTCAATACACTTTCAACTAGTCTGGCTCCACGGATGTAGAACGTTGAGATTGGGACATTGAGACATAAAGAACAAGTTCTTATCGACAATAGTGGCCTGACAAAACTCTTGTAGCCAGACAATCTACTCCCTGTAGTTTCTTTCTGTAGTTTTCCCTCATGGAAATGCTCGACCAATTGTAGAGCAGTTCAGGAACTACGTTATTGCTACTGTCCCAAGACACATCTGACCAATGAATGAAGAGAACGTTCTCACGTGGCTTATGCAGCTGCATTTTGGTACACTTCACCAACTGATTGAGACCAAAGGAACTGATAGGTGTGAAAGAGAAGCCAACCGGTTGAAAATCAAACCAATGTATCATTCTAGCACCGTCTTTGACAACGAATGTGCAAACTTCCACTGTGTTCGACATGGATGTTTTCTCTGACAGTAAACGCCAGGGTGTCAGCACATTTTTTAAGTTCAAATTATTTAAGGACTTTAAATTACCTTAAGACCTTTTTTAAGACCTCTAAAATGAAAAATTAATACCATCGACAAACTACACTGTACTCCCTAAAGAGTTTTATCAAGTTTGAATAACAAATATTCAATGCACTTTAGCTAACAACTGCTGTCTTATTACAGAAAATAAGAATGTTCAGCAGTCTGAATTAAGACTATGTAGCCCTAGCCTGGCTCCGCCCGCCCGCCTACTTCCGGCCACATTTTATTTTCCCTTCAGTAGTCAGTCTGGGTGTACAGCCCATTTCCCAGTTTTGCCGGAGATTCGACAGCCGGTCCAATCAGCGAACAGAGCGAGTGGCTGAGAACGATGACGTCGAAGTCGCGCTCCAGTTTCAGTTGCCAGAAGCCGGCTCATGACACACGTGACGACCAAACGTTAAGCGATTGGTTGGCTAATCCAGAGTGGCACTGGGCAGATCCAATAGTTTTAAACTTTAACAGACACCCGCCTCCATGAGTGAACGTTTGCCAATTACAGCACTGCCAGACCTTCTGTACAAATGAAATGAAGTACGATGGTCTGGTAGCACCAGGCTAATGTAGCCCTGCATTTACCATCAAATGAATAGAAGTGAAATAAACCTGAAAACCCAGTCATTGCCCAGTCAGTCTGTCCTTGTTTGCTTTTCCGCGGCCCGACTTCAAACAAGACGGCCGTACTCATTCTGCCCTGTTCTAATTGAATGCCTCCCCTCAAACAACGCAATACTTTATAAGACATTTTAAGACCTTAAATATCAAAACCTAAATTGAATGACTTTTCAAGGATCCGCGGCTGCCCTGGACAACGCTTGCTTACTGTCCCTCAGCCTCCTGTCTGTTGTTCCCCCACCTTTTCTTTTTCTATTCCTCCCTGTCCCCTACTTTCCTTTCCCTCTCTTTTGTTTGTCTGCAGTTTTTCGATCAAACCAGCACATCAAGCTGAATCTAGAGTCTGTGTTTAGTCTTTTATCTGTCTCTCTATACTGTCGGTGGCCCTCAAAGCTTTCAATGGGGTAGTGGTACATTGTAACCCTGACCTTTCTGAGCAGCATCAGGTCTGTGGGCACGCGCCACCAGACCCCCTACATTCTCTCCCTCTTTCTGCGTTCTCAGCTGGCGGTCCCGAAAAATAATAATTCAACACGGCCCTGTATTGTGTTCTGTTTGAAAAGCCACTTCAGCTGTCGCAAGCAATCGACACGCTTTTTTTTTTTTTCATGGCGAATTTCACAGCAATATTCTGGTCAGCATTTTATCGTCCCCCCCCTCTCTCTCACACACGCTTAGCAAGAGCTTTTTGTGGAACCAGGACCCCCAGCTGGGATAAGAGAGGGTACGCAGCAGGGCTTTTAGCTAGGGTTTTTCCACTGGCTTTTGTTGCCGTTGAAACATCCGCAACATTATCAGAACAGTCCACTTTGTACCAGCCAACTCTTTTGTGTTCTGTTGTCATCTGTCTCTCCGTCTCTATGAGTTTGGGTCTGCCTTGCCTTTGTGATTTTCTCTCCAATTCACTCCCCCTGTAGCCAACTACCAAAGATATAGATTTTTTTTCTTCCCCTGCCTTTCTGTAAATAAATCAATACCATTGTGTTATTGCTTCCTACCAGGGCTGTGTTGACAAGTTCACTTATGTGAAACTTTCAAATAGCTTTAAAAAAAATGGTTTTACTCCCGTTTAATACAATATTTTGTTCAGCAAATGCATCTTCTTATTGTCTTTTACTAAAACAATGACTGATTAACTTTTCCTTTGCTGTTCTTTGTATAACACAATTGTAAAGTGTCAATGCTGCCTCCAATAATTCAAAGTTTTGCCCAACAATTAGCCAAATTAGATTTGCTCAGCATGTTGGTCTGGACACATTTCATTGAAGCTCATTAACTATTTCAGAGAATTCAGAGTTGCCAATCAAATCGTTCTATCTGATATGGGCGGGACAGAGCCCTATGTATGGTGCTCTGGGTCGGACGTAACCCGATGACAACTGTGCTGGGCATGCGCCGTCGAAGCCGTGATAGTAAACAACAAAAATATTTGCAGATATGTTGTTTGAGTTTGAAACGGCTTTGGCCTTGATACTTAAAGATTTGGAAGAAGGCACTCAAATCTTTCATTAGCAAGAAAGAAGAATGTTCTGTTTTTCCGACCGACCACGGCAAAAGTAATTTACCAGTTAACCACGCTGTTCACCAAACGAACGGGGCTTAATACATCACCTTGTCCATTGCTCTGATTGGGCGTAGTGCTAGCCAATTGCGTGCAGTGGCATTTGCACACATAGGTGCCATCCCTTTAGTTGGGACGGTCCTAAGGGTTGTATCAGCTATTTATGTTTGCTCTAACTCTACACCTCCCCCTTCTTTATATTTAGGCTATTCCTTTCTGGACCCCTATTAATGTTCAAATTGGATTGGTCAGGCCTATCAACCGCAGTGCCTCAGCCTATCACCTGGGAGAGGTGCCAGTCAATTGCCTGCCAGTCATCAGATGAAATGGACTTCTAATGGAGTTGCGGCTCCCGGGCTGGGTTTAGGCAGAATGGAGAGCAGGCAGACTTCCACCATCTCCTGACTCTCTGTTTGTCATTTGTTTTTCTCTCTTTCTATCTGCGGCTGCACCCAGTCCCACTTCTTCTCCTCTCTCCACTTCCCCTCACTCTGTCATTCTGATCTGCTGGGGGAGCCACAGTGAAATACAGCTATAGGCTCGTTGTAAAAGACCATCCCTGCGTTCCAAATCACATACTCTTTCTTTTTACTACACTACATACTAATGTACAGAAGAGTTTTAGGGCCACAGGAGAGAAAAAGAAAATGATTATTTTTTTCATTATGTTGAGAAATGTCAAGAATAAAGACGAATACTCCAAAATGCTATTGGAGTTAGTGGGGCATTGTGTTTTTTTCAGCATACTACAATTGACGTGCATGTATTAGGACATCCTAAATCTTTTTTTGGCATACTAAATAGTAGGGAAGTATGGGGATTGGAACGCAGGGCATATTGCTATACGTTATCCTCGAGGGCAGTGTGAAACCCCGCAGGCTTCTTAGTCTGTATTCTACTTCAGCTCAGGATGGATATTCAATCAGAGCATCAGGTGGTTGGTTAGTGGCTTGTTGTGAGGTGTTGCCAGGTTTTTTTAAATAGCTCAGTAGAAGTACACATATACTATTTAACTAACCTTACACTAATGCATAATCTCTGGTACCCAGAATTCTAAAACATGCTTTGATATGTTGCATTTTGACATTTTTTCATTCAGCAGATTGTGAGGATATTTTCACTGATTTTGACAAAAGCGTTCTCCAGAATCACTGACTCCTCCTTTAACATAACATATTAATGCATTTGGTAATGCAGAATCAGTTCCTTTGTACTTTTTACCCTTGTATGAATCCTTTCTGAACTCCGGGGATCTTCCTGAACTGTGGGGGTCTTTATCAGTCTGGTGCCGACCCCATTGCCATGCTCAAACTGTGGTAAATTAGCCAGTTGTCACTTAACGTTCCATTTCTGTCTTTGGTGGGGCCTGATTTGCAACCTGAGGTCATGGGCAGGAAATCAGCCAAAGGTGCTCTAAATTCTCAATGAGAAAGAACAGATGAGTGAGTCAGTGCGTTTCCATGGGACAACTAGATTGGATTAAGACTTATACCGAACTTGCCACTCGAACGGACCGAGTCACTTGTCTGAGTATGTCCTTTCAGAGAATCGGATAAATGGCCGGAGCATAGCTGACTCCGCTACGCGGCGCTGTGGCCCTTTAACAAGTGGTTATAGAGCCACGTCCGGTTCCCTTCCGGCAAGATCCCTACTATTTATTACGTCGTCTCCCCGGCAGGGATTCCGAGCAAGCGCAGAACGTAAACTCCGATTTGCGATATGGTATCCTGTTTACATGCAGATAGAATGCTGACTATGAACGAGTTATCTAGGTGTTCTTATCCGACTTTGCTTGTCCCTTAATGTGCCGATTTGTGTGTGAAGTAGATCGGATAAAGGTGTTTACATGCATTTTACAAGTCCTGTTGAAGTCTTATTCGTTTATTTACCCGATTATGAGTCTGCATGTAAACGCACTGAGTGTAGCAGAAAGCCAACAGAAAACAGAATGGAAGGAAGGTGAAGATAAAAGAAGGATAACAGAGGGACGAGATGAAAGGACATGAGAGGGGGGAGCCATATTGATCAGCCCTGCTCTGTGAGTCTGTCAGTGGGGTTGAATGGTTTGAGTTTCACAGCTGGAGTGAACTCTGTGTTGCTAGGAACAGATCTCATGTCCAGCTCTACATGTCACATACACACAGCCTGTCTCTCTCTCTCCACCAGCTGGCTTCAGGTCCAATGCCCCCTCCCCCTCACCCCCTTCAGTCAATTTAGCTCATTGCATGGTTCCACATGGGCTGCTGAAGCTAAAGCACTCCAGTGGGAACAGTAGTCAATCTGAAAACAGCCCTCCTCCTCCCTACTGCAAAGCAGGGAATGAGCCTGAATCATTTTTTGACTGAGAATCCAAAACAAATTTAAAAGAGATTCTCCCTGCGTTCCAATTCCCATACTTCCCTACTATTTAGTATGCCAAAAAAAGATTTAGGGTGTCCCAATACATGCACGTCAATTGTAGTATGGTGAAAATACATAAATGTCTTAATTCTTGACATTTCTCAACATAATGAAAAAAAAAATCTTCCTTATCTGATTTTTTTTTCTCTCCTGTGGCCCTTAAACTCTTCTGTACTTTAGTATGTAGTGTAGTAAAAAGAAAGAGTATGTGATTTGGAATGCAGGGTCTGATTCTGATGTTAATTTTATTTTTATTTTAGTAAAGAAGCTTGGATTCACAATATGTGTAACTCTTTTATTGTCTACTGGAGTGGTTTGATGCAGAATATTCATTCAACCTGTATCAGTGATGGATCTCAGAGGAGTGACATGGGAGTTCTTATTGTTTTCTGTCCCTCTTACAGTTGCTGATTTATAGTTGACAAAGTGGTATCATTATGTTACTAGAAGATGCCTTGAATGGTTCACTGAAGTATTTTTCTTCTTCGCTGCTCTAAAGGAGGCAATTCAGTCAGTTTTTTTGTTTCTATTATAATTCGATTGGTTAGCGGGTGTGGGATTTGTTAGAACATTTTTATAGAGTCTGCTTGTTTTCCTTTTAGGGATTTCTGCATCCCTCTTGTGTACCAGGGCTCAGATTAAACTTTGCGCTTTAAATTGAATCGTTATGACTAATAGAACGCATTGATTGAATACAGAATAAATGATTCAATAAAAGAATTGACAAGCAGAGTTTGCATCGGTCTGAAAATACACATTCTCCCAGGATTGACCATCCAGTAGATTTTTAAAAGTACTCGTGTTTTTTTCATTATGTTGCTTTACCATCAAATAGTTTTTTTATCTTTCTTATTGCTGAGCGAGGCCAATTGGAAGATCAGGGAAATGGTCTGAGCTATCAGTATAAAGTAATAATTCAGACCATATCCCAATGTGTCAAAAATGTGCTACCAGAAACAATTTTTAATGAATGTGGATAACAAAGCAAATGAGATCAATAAGAGAAAAACAATTGTTATTAATAAAAAGTCAAAATAAGATTTAAAAAAGTAAAAAGTCACGTTTCTTTTTTACTTCCAGTGGTGGCAATTTGGGATTGACCAGAAAAAAAATTGGAAAGTTCATCGCCTTGCGCACACAATCTACAATGGTTGCCTGGGCCTCCAAAGCCATGAGCCAATCAGAGCCTCTCGTCTTTCCATTTAATTTCATTGATTCCAACGGTCTTTATTTTTATTTATTTTTTAACTTTTATTTTAGTGGTTTTACATATTTTTACACATTCGGACAAAAAACAGAATGGAGACACATACAATACTTAACTTAAATGAATAATACTATTCATTGGTGTATAAAATACCATCATTGGTTGAAAAACCACTATTTTAAAGTTCCAGATTATAGCCACCTCCAAGCCAGAGTATTATTTGAACTGTTCTTCCTGGTTTGCAAAGTAGGCTGTTGTCATAATAACGTATATTTATTTAATATATCAAATAGCCAAATTAGTAATCACACTTTATATTAATGAAAAACAAGGCCACTCATTGGCTCTGCAGATACAGCCTCTTTCAGTCTTTTGTTCTTGAAAGTGTAATGATGGATTATGTAGAATGTATTATGTTATCAAAAGTCAAAGTCTTTTATTGTCAGTTCTGACACATGCAAGACATACAGTCCCCTCCAATAGTATTAGAACGGTGAGGCCAATTCCTTTATTGTTGCTGTAGACTGGAAACATTTGGGTTTGATACCAAAAGATGAATATGAGACAATAGCTCAACATTTCAGCTTTCATTTCCAGGTATTAACATCTGGATCTGATACACAACTTAGAAGATATCATTTTTTGTAAAGGAACACCACATTTTTAGGCGAGCAGAAGTATTGGAACAGATAGACTTTAAATAAATTAAAGTGAATAAACCGTAATATTTTGTCGCAAATCCTTTGCTTGCAATAACCGCATCAAGCCTGTGACCCATTGACATCACCAAACTTTTGCATTCTTCTTTTGTGATGCTTTTCCAGGCTTTCAACGTAGCCTCATTAAGTTGCTTTTGGTGTTAGGGGGTTACTCTCTGAAGTCTCCTCTTTGGCAGGTAAAATGCATGCTCTATAGGGTTTAAGTCTGGAGATTGACTTGGCCAGTCTATAACAATCCACTTGTTGCCCCTGATTAACTCCTTTGTTGTGTTTTGGGTCATTATCTTGCTGCATGATAAAGGATATTCCAATCAGTTTGGTTGCATATTTCCTTAAATTGTCAGACAAAATGTTTCTGTAGACTTAGAGTTCTTTTTGCTGTATCCATCATGTGTTACATCATCAATGAAGAATAATGAGCCCGTCCCAGAAGAAGCCATGCAAGCCCAAGCCATGACATTGCCTCCATCGTGTTTCACAGATGAGCTTGTATGTTTGGGATCATGAGCAGATTCTTTCTTTCTCTAAACTTTAGCCTTTCCATCACTTTGGTAAAGGTTCATCTTGACAACAACACAGTAACACATGATGGCAGCAGCAAAATGAACTCAGAAGTCTACAGAAACATTCGGTCTGCCAATTTAAAGAAAGATGCAACCAAACTGATTGGAAGATGCTCCATCATGCAGCAAGATAATGATCCAAAAAAACTGCAAAAACAACAAAGGAGTTCATCAGGGGCAAGAAGTGGAAGGTTTTAGACTGGCCAAGTTAATCTCCAGACTTAAACCCTATAGAGCATGCATTTTACATACAAACCCTATGTTTAGGCAAATTAAATTACATGTATGTATCCAACCAGTACTCGAGTTGAGGGGGGATGAAGGGGGATGGCATCCCTCTTGGAAATAAAGATCGCAAAATCATCCCCCTTCTAAAATGGTCATCCCCCCTTCCCATCCCCTGTTATTTTATCAATGAATGGAGAAACATTACCACTATTTCAACATCTAGTAACACCGGCGCATATGCTGCCGGTACTCCACTCTGCACTCGATTCCGGCGCTTGCCAGGGCAGGGGAAATGTATTTTAATTTCAGCCAATTAAAAAATGTGTATATAATATACCATTACCATTCCTAGCTTCTGATTGGATGGGCACGGCTAAATCCCGCCTCCAAAATCACCGATCCCATCACCACCTGCTTTCCTATGGTCAACCGTCAATCACGTCCACAGAGCGCAGTCTCTCCTTTGCAAAGGCAGTTAGTAGGCTACTCGGCTACTTTTCTCACGTGTTAACTTGTTCTTTTGGATAGTAAATGCTGTGCGCAAAAGCTTATTCACTTCCTACTTTATCCAAACCGACTTACACAACTTTTTGTTTAGCGTATCGCTTATTTAATTAAGCCTGTTAACAAGCCTAGTGCTGCTTCCGCCTCCAACGATGCTGCTGCTGCAACATCGGGCTCACTCTCTCATATGCCAGGTGGCAGTTGGTTCTACAAGGGCGGAGCAGCTAGTGCAAAGTACATTTCTGAGAGTTGTGCCATTGACATGGCTTTATACGCTGGTCACCAAAAGAAAGTGATTGTCTACAGTAGCTCAGAAGAGACTGACATCTCAATTCCACTTAACGACACCACTGACAAGAGTTCAGATGGCCAGAAAGATGATGATGGTGACTTTGTCATTGTTAGCTTTGCAGGCAAAACCACTAGGTTTTTTGCTAGGCCTTGTTCAGGAAAATTGACCTTCAATATTTGTAAAATATTTACTTTAAATAAACCTTAAATAAGTGATTGTCTAATGGATTTGTCTTGCATTACAGTTTATGAGGTATATAACAATGGCACAATTTACCCCATGGTATTCTCTCTTGTGGCACAACTTACACCACACCGGGGGCAAGTTGTGCCACAAGACAACTTTTTTTCCGAAAGCTATATTTCTTCAACGGTTTATTCCAGATCCAAAGTTTTTATTGCCAGGGATGCACAAAACCCTGAAATATTTGTACATATTTGAGTTGGAGACTTTACTGTCAAGGCCTCATTTTAAAGTCACTTTGAGTAAAAAGTGGCACAACTTAGGCAACTCTCCCCTACATGTTTTTAATATCTGACGGTGTTGACATATTTAACGTTTCTTAAACAGAACAAATAGAGTTTTTCTAGTAGCAGTTTGGTTTTTCTGTTGATGATAGGTGCTAGTATGAACTACTTCAGGAAAATAAAATTATCGAAACATTTCATATAACTTCTTCAGAAATCGGTGTTGATGTTGATGTTTTATTGTGACGCAGGACTTTCAAGATTTGATGTAAAATATTCTAAAACTACAACACTAATCAGAGCCTATCTGACTCTAATGTACTCTGCATAGATAGCTTGTGACAATAGGTCCTTCACAGAGACAGCTGCCCCTCATATTGCCTGATTTTATTACATTTTAATGAAATGTCTGACGGTGGTGACAAAAAGTGTCCCCCCACTTAGAAACCTTATAAAACATGAAGGTGTTGTAGAAACATTTTTTTTATTGACATGAGAGATTATTTAGTGTTGCCTTTGATGAAAAAAGCTCTTTTTAATCATTAAAGTAAAATTTTAATAGGTTTTATTGCATATTGAAACCTTCTCTGTGGACACACTGTTTTTGACATCATGAGAAGATAACAAGTGTCATAAATTTGACATAATAATAACAAAATTTAATTTAAGTGGATAATTGTGCTCCAGACATTCTATTCTTAATCCCTAATAACATCTACAATTTTAAATTTTTTAATTTTTAAAGATAATAGCAGTTACATTTTGTCCCAGCCTTTTATCCCGGTTCTCAAGAATCACTGATAAAATAGAATAGAAAGTAAACAATAGATAAGTTCAAATGAAATGTGCAATGTGATGAAAAATATTTACAATGTGCAATATGCAATCAACTGGATGTACATTTTAAGGCATTTTGATTATGTACAATTCTCCATTGGCAAACACAGACTGCATCAACAAAGGTCACAAGCTGAGAGTAACCAAGAGGGACATTCTTACCCCTGTGTACCTCTTTAGGTTTCTTTAAGAGAACGCTTCTGGAATAGCCTTTAAGTGCTGACTAACATCAGTTAACAGGTTGACTTCTATCCGTTTCTGAGATAATCCCCTACTATTACTAGGTCTAACCTTTCAGTTGGGGTCAATTAAATAAAGCCAATGCTCAAACCATGTCCATGTACCTAAGAGCATCTGAAATGTCAGAGTGTGTTGGGAGTGCAAATGGACTCATTCTCAATGATTTTTTTTTTCTCCTAGAACATGGTCAACCACGGATGAAGATGGCGATGAAAAGGAACTTCAAAGGGCTGTTTTAAAAATATGAGAGTGGATTTTCTGTTAGCATGTCTTTTTTTAAATAGTTTTATGCTATTTATTCTTGCATTATCATCCAGTCAAATTGCTTTATTGTTCTGCACTGCTTAATTCTACAGGGAAGCATTTGAAAAAAAAACCAGATCTTTTATTTTAAGGCTCGTGGTCTGAGTGAAGACATTTTCAATCAGTCATTTGCAACATCTGTAGAAAGTATTTCTAAGATGGGAGTTCCAAGGATCCATCCAGGGTGATTGTGAAAACTCAGATTATGTCCCAAGCTCTGCTGCGTTAGGAGAGATGGCAACAAACAGAAAATACTTTGAAGATGCAAATGAACAACTGCGTAGAGGCCGTCCGACTGTAAGAAGTGATTATATAGAGTTTTATGGTTTTGTATGTTTTTTCAACAACACAGGAACATCAGGCCTGTGATGCACTGTATGATTTGATTAAACCATTCATATCTTATCTTGTTTGTGTCTTTAGTTTTTTCCCTTCCTGAGTACTCAACCAGTTTATCTATGTATTTAAGTCTGTCTGTCTATTGCTAAGTACTTTTACATTTGACCTGTTTTTGTTTGTTCATTACTCAAAATAAAGTCACAAATGTGGTTTATACTTTCAAACTGAAAATATGCTGACGGAACAATGATGAAATGTAAAAGGAAACTTGACTTACCGGTAGTTGGTTAATGAGTTAGAGCCCGACACAAGCGTCTCTTAAAGGTTCAGTAAGTGGAATGGTCAGTTTAGCTAACTTCCTGTCAGTTACTGCAGTTAGCAGTCCCCTCTCTCGTCCCCACGTCACCACATTAATGCACTGCGGTCTTCAAGCAGCGAGTTATCTAGCATCATCTCAGATCCATGAGTGTGATCAAACATGATAAAAACCATCAAAACAGACATTGGGAAGGATTTTTACCTGCTCTGCCATTGTAGGCGCATACACATTCACCCATCTGTCGCTCTGCACGTGCACCGTCAGTGAGACGGGTGCTGGTGTGTAGCGTTCTCTCTTCTGATTGGTTATCAGTCGTGGGATCCCCGAAACGTTTTTTTGCCGATTACATGCAGAGCGGTTGACTGAGAATCGGCTTTATGAAACGCGCACATTATGTAAGTGATCACTGTATGAATAAAGAGTGATTCAACACTTATACTAACATAAATAAATCGCTTACTTCACCTTTAACTCTTGAATCTTCTAAGGGCAGGAGACAGGGCTATAGGCACATCTGGCTGAGCCTTCCAAAGCAACACAACAGCTCAGAAGCTTGTTGAATGAGAAAGTTCTGATAGGTTAACATTTTGAAGGATGTGAGGGACCAAGGCCGATTGAGAACTATAGTCCCAAAACTAAAATCACAAAATTGGCCAGTGCCTGAAAAAAAACAGTTTTTGCATCCCCATGAGTAAAATAAATTCTTAACAATTCTGTGAGTCCTCTTCTCAGTCGTTTAGCCCACAGGACATAAATAGACAAATATGTCCCCAATATGTCCCCAGGCCTGAGCTGGAAGTAAATGAAAAACCATTTTAGTTACAAAAACTAAAAAATTATTGTTTCGATATACAGCCGCGGAAAAAATTGAGAGCCCAGTCTGGATTTTTCTCATATCTTCATCTCTACATTACTTATTGAAAATGCTCTTCGTGACAATATTTTTATTGTGAATGTGGTAGAAATGTTGTCAGTAGTTTATATTATAAAACCAAAATGTTCATTCTACTCAAACAAATGCCTATAAATAGTAAAACAAGATAAACTAAACATTTGGAGTGGTCTCTTAATTTTTTCCATGGCTGTATTTGTTATATATTAAAATAGTTTTTTTTGACAGTAAGAAAATACAGTCAAGGACTTTCTGGTGACAGCTATGTTACTCGTACATCATGAAGAAGATCCCCTTTTGAGCATCACTGAGGGTGCACCGGCCCACGTGTACAATAATGCAACTTGATTGACTTAATGTAACACATTTGACTCAAGTGGCTTTCATTTTCTCTGCTCGATGGTAATTCTTCTCGGGATGAGATGTGGCTTTCACAATGCTGTAGTGAAGTGTGAGGCTGCCGTAATTGGCTTGGAGCACGGACTTAAGGCTGGCAAATGCTCTGCTGCTATGCACCTCCGACACACACACAGACACACACACACATAGACACACACACTTCTGGGCACTAGCGGCCAATCTTAATAAAAGAAATGTCACGGGGGTTGGAGGGAGGCTGGAGGATGTTGCTACGGTAACAGCGGTGAGCGAGGGAGGAAGACAGCAGGTTAGGAAAGAGAGAGAGAGAGACGTGAGGGAGAACACATTTGGCAAATTCAAATGCGCCCCCCCCCCTCCCCCTCCCCCGCTCTCGTCCCTGTTGATCCCGTGTCATACCCAATTACCACTGCAGGGAGGGGGGTTGTAGGCCTGAAACAGAATACAGAATATACAGAAAGAAAAGCGGTAACAGTATGAGGGACTAGGTGTCTGCTTGAACCTTTCAGAGAGATGCTTGCGAGTGCGTCAAACAAGGCAAACACCCACACCTTTCATCTCACGCCTACCAAGGAAAGGTTGTGGAAAGAAATCTTGATTATCTGCAGCTTCAAAAGGAGTGTGTGCAAAACAGGTGAATCATTTCAGTGCGACTACTACTTCTCTTTAAAATGTAAATGAATGGATTAGCCAACATACTGACAATGGACCATAGTATACACAGCTTCGGAAAAAATTAAGAGATTTTTTCAAATCTTCATCTCTACATTACTTATTGAAAAATGCTCCAGATGACCAAAAAATGTATTGGAATTTGGTAGAAATGTTGTCAGTAGAAATGTTCATTCTACTCAAACATATGCCTATAAATACTAAAGCGAGAGACACTGAACATTTGGAGTGGACTCTTTTTTTTCTCCAGAGCTGTATGTGGTAACCACCTGTATCTCAGTTTAGTGTCTTTACTGAACTCATCAGCTTCACAACGATTGTCATACATGAGGCACTCAGGTGCAGAGCAATCAATGGAACACTACGGTGGGGCACACAGGTATGAACACAAAGGTTCGGGGGTGCAGGACAATAATCAGTGACACTATTTCAGTCTAACAATATATATATATATGGGGAGAACGGGGTAATGTGAGACACTTTTTACATTTGCTCCCCTCTAAGCGAGCTAAAATGATTTATCAGTCAAATGTACACATTTCCCATTAATTCAGGATGTTTCCTAGAAACGGGCATTAGCAGAATTTATTCAGGACGAATGGCAGTGAAAATATGATTGTTTAAAAAAAAAAAAAGTTGTCTTGTGTCTCACTTTACCCCAGCTGTGGGGTAAACTGAGACAGACCAGATAAATCAAGGGGGTAAACTGATCCACTTACTTTTTCCACTCTGATACTACCATAACAACACATGTTGTAACAGTTAGAATCCTAACAGCTAGCTTGAAAACCAAATATTCCAAAATTAATGTCGGACTAGCTGTGTACATACATCTACTGATGCCTAGTCTGGACACATCTTCAGTGATGTTCCTGGATTCACTGGACGTTTCGGGTCTTTCAACTATCAGACGCCCTCCTCCAGGTGACCCAGCCGGGGTTGATCAAGTCCCGGCTTGTGTCCAGACGGCTAGCTAGCTACCATGACTCCATGGATCTCCTCTTTTGAGCCACAGCCACCTTGAGGCTCTTTCTGCCGCTTCAGTGGTACTGCGGATGGCTCTCCTTCTCCTCTCTCCATTGATGCCTAAACTACTGTAGGCTCTGGCCAAGGAACGGGCTGCAAATCCTCTGCAACCAACCTCCACAGGGAAACACCTTGCTCTCCAACCAGCCAGCTGGCAGTCGCTGACCAGTCCTGCATACTTGGAGAGCTTCCTCTCAAAGGCTTCTTCCAAGCGATCTTCCCACGGGACTGTCAGCTCCAGTAGCACTGCTTGTTTGGTGGACACAGACACGAGGACAATGTCAGGTCGCAGGGTGGTAACTGCAATATGGCTGGGGAACTTCAGCTGTTTTTCAAGATCCACCAACAACTGCCAGTCTCTTGCAGACGTCAGGATGCCTGCAGATGCTGTTCTACTGGCCGCGGAAGGCTTGTCCCCAGCTCTGACAAAGGCGATGGTTTTATTGGAGGGGCGGAACTGTTTAGCCCATGCCAGTCCTGCGGTAATGGCTTCCGCGATAGTCTTAAGGACTTGATCATGCCTCCACCTGTACCGACCATCTCCAAGTGCCCTTGTGCAGCCACTGAGGATGTGTTCCAGGGTTCCTCGCTTGGAGCACAGTGGGCATGCCGGTGTCTCTGCTATGCCCCATGTGTGCAGATTTGACGGGCTTGGGAGCACATCATAAACTGCCTGGATGAGGAATTTGATGCGTTGAGGCTCTGCTTTCCAAAGCTCTGTCCAGGTCACTTTCCTCTCCACTGCATTCTCCCATCTTGTCCAAGCACCCTGTTGCTTCATTCCCACAGCCTTGCAGGTTCTCGCATCCTCCACTGCTGCCCTCACCTCGTCCTGGACAAGACGTCGCCCCTCCTTCCCCTTGGCATTCAGCTGGGGAGATGGAAACGATCCTAGCCCAGCTCGGCCTCGTGTGACCACTCCAACCAGACACCTGTGCCGGAGCCTTGCATCTGCCTCTTCCACCGCATCCTCAGCCCTCCATTTCCTGCCAGTCCTCACTTGGATCCCTGCCTTAGCCACCTTCGGATCTCTTGAGTCCCTGTATTGAACCACTTCTCTGGCTCTGGTGACCTTAAATTCCTCCTCCAAGGATTTGAAGGGCAGTTGCAGTTTGTTGCTGTTACCATAGAGAGCGATGCTGCTCAGGCACTTTGGCAGTCCTAGCCATCTCCGGAGGTGGCTGCTGACTTTCCTCTCTAAGGTCTCAACTGTCGAGATGGGGATGGAGTAGACCAGGAGGGGCCACAGGATCCTGGGAAGAATGCCGTGCTGGTAAACCCAGGCTTTAAACTTCCCCGGTAGGCCCGACCTGTCCACGGATTTCAGCCAGCCATCCAACTCCGTGCATGTTGACTGGATGGATTTTGTGTCTCTCAGAGAGCAGTCGAAAACCTTCCCTAAGCTCTTGACCGGCTTCTCTGAGATCGATGGAATGGCTGTGCCTGAGATGGTGAACCGGAACTTGTCTTCCACCTTCCCTTTCCTCAGCACCATAGATCTTGATTTGGCGGGTTTAAAACGCATCCGGGCCCACGCCACCAGCTTTTCAAGTCCCTTCAGAATCCAACGGCATCCTGGGACTGATTCTGTCGTGACTGTGAGGTCATCCATGAATGCCCTGATGGGTGGTTGCCGTTGTCCGGAGTTCGTGCGGGGCCCTCTGCACTCCGGCTCAGCAGATTTTGTGAGCATGTTCATGGCTAGCGAGAACAGTGTCACAGAGATAGTACACCCTGTGATGATGCCGATCTCCACCTTGTGCCAACTGGATGTTATTGCTCCTGAAGAGACCCTCATCCTGAAATTGCTAGTAACAGAATTATGGGGTTTGGTCAATTAAGCAAAACATTTTTTTAAACACTTGAAAGTAACTGATCAAATACAACATATAATTCATATTCAATAAAGAGAGAGGTGCTGTTTATTTGGATAACAGAAGTTTTAAAGATGAAAACAAAAAGTTGTTTAGAAATTAAAATAAAGATAGGCTTACATAAATAGTAGTGGACTCTCAGTACACAAGCGCAGGCGCACACACACACACACACACACACACACACACACACACACACACACGTGTGACTATGGGTTTTTATAGAAATAAACACACCAGTGTGTGTGTACGTCCGGGTAATTCTCTGTGTCCCAAATGCCGCTTACATGCACACGCACACACAAACCCACACCCACACGCATAAACACACATACGCACATACACACACACACACTCTTAAACACACCTGCCACAAGGGAAATCAATTTCTCTTTCTGTTATCGCTCCCCTCCATCAGATTATAAGAAACACTGACATCTATTAGGCCGACACTCCATCGGAACACTTGCACCCAGATGTGTGTGTGTGTGTGTGTGTGTGTGTGTGCGTGCATGTGTGTGTGTGTGTGTGCCATTCACAGGCCCTCCTCCTCACTACATTGCTTCTGCGATTAAAGACGTCCACCTCTCTAATGCCATTAGAGGGCTGAGGAATGGAGAGAATGTGTTTGGATGAGAGAAAAAGAAGGAAAACAGACGGAGAGAGAGAAATAAGCGTCTGCTTCACCTCTGCCTTGTGACGGAGCAGCACACGGGCAGCCAGAGAAGCATCTCGGATTAGTCCTTCCATTCATCACTTCATGGCTTTTTTACTTGCTGTAATGTTCCCTTATCCCTTTCTTCACTCTCTCTCTCTCTCTCTCTCTCTCTCTCTCTCTCTCTCTCTCTCTCTCTGTAATGCGTGTGGGACTGAGTGGCTTTATGCTTTTTAATGTGTTGACTCTCCTTTATCTGCCTGTTATCATTACTCTTTCTAAAGGGACAAAGGGGGCTTCTAAGGCTTCTCTTTGGAGACAAAATGGTGCTAAGTGAATTGATAAATGTCCATTAGCGGTAAGCACAAGTTCCCAAAAGAATCTGTTAAAATAACAATAGTGTGGCTCCAGGCTCTGTTGCAGGTTCCAGGCTAAAATATCTCAACCACTATCAAATGGAATTGCCAAAAAATGTTGTAGAGAAATTTCCCTGTTCCTACTAAATGAATACTGACTTCGGTAAACTTTTGTCTTTTTTCTAATTTCACATTGAAGTCGACTTGATTGGGATTAAGGGAAATGATTATGATAATGATTGTTGACACGAGATGGTTGTACACTCATCTCATTCTCAGTAACAAAAAGGGAAGAAGAATATGTTTTCCAGATTATTGACCTTGTTTTCAAGACACAGGAGGCAAAAACATTCCCTGTGTTCCAAATCACATACTTTTTCTTTTTATACATACTAAAGTACAAAGAGTATTAGGGCCACAGGAGATAAATAAAAATCAGATAAAAATCCTATTTTTTTCAATATGTCGAGAAATGTCAAGAATAAAGACAAATGCTAGTGGGGTTAGTGGGGCATTTATGTATTTTCAGCATACTACAATTGACGTACATGTATTGGGACATCCTAAATCTTTTTCGGGCAAATAGTAGGGAAGTATGGGGATTGGAACGCAGAGATTGTTTTTCAAGTCAGTTTTGAGAATTTTGTATATTTTGCTCCCAATGTCATCAATAAACTGGTACAGTTCTGTTAGGGAAATTATTATTGTGTGAATGAAATATATTTATATTGTATTATCATAAATTGTGAATCTTCATGCAATCGTTCAAACTGTTCTGACCTTAGTCTTGTGTTAGATAAAGTCAGGTTGTTTCATGTACTGGAGACTTCTCTTCGCCAACTATGTTTGTTATGTCTCACCACCCCAACCCTGAAAATCTATTTATGTAGGCTGAAATGTTCGTGCGTAATTAGATTTTGCTATAACTTCTCTGTAAGACTGCCTATCGGTGGTCATTTCATTACAATCCCTTTGCTGCATTGTTGACTTGACTCATGTTTGCAAACATTAAAGATCTGTTCATTTTGTATTTAAACACCTGGTATTAATTGCCTAAATTCTCATCTTTTAAAGGTTGATATTTACGACAGTTCCATGATGCTATCTACAGTCTAATGCCTCGTTTCCACCGAGTAGAGCGGGTCGGGTCGGAACAGCTCGCTTTTAAGAATCTCGGCGGTAGGGCGGGGTTTAGGCTGGACTGCGATAGCCGCCGCCAGAATATGGGTCAAACTATCGGGCTGTGGAACAACTGTGGTCAAGCCAGCGGTCTCTCGTTTTTGCTTGGTCAAACCAGCCGCTTCTTTATTTATTCCCCCCGTGTTGTTGTGAGCGTAAACGCATAGCGCTTTTCAAGGCACTCAAAGACGCATTACAGGGTTCCAGGTTCCATTCATTCACACACAGTCACACTGGTGGTGGTAAACTACGATAGTAGCCACAGCTGCCCTGGGGCAGACTGACGGAAGCGTGGCTGCCATTCAGCGCCTACGGCCCCTCCGACCACCACCTCGAACATACAGCAGTCATACACATTCACACGAGGCAAGGTGGGTGAAGTGTCTTGCCCAAGGACACAACAACCATGACACAGGTGGCAGAGCGGGGATCGGACCGCCAACCCTTGGATCATTGGCCAACCCGCTTAACCACCTGAGCCACGGTCGTCCCACTTTACTCTTGCCGAGGTGTATACACATGGCGGAAATGATTCTTTCGACCAATCAAAGGACAGCATGTGTAGCTCCGCCATTTTGGCACCCTTTCAGGCGGCTGGTACCCCAACGGAGGCGTACCGAAATTAGGAGTGGCTTAGAGAGGTTAGGTGCGCTTATATCCGTACCCTACCCAACTTTTGGCAAATGAAAAGCCAAAATACCCGGACCGAACCGCTCCGACCCGCTCTACTCGGTGGAAACAAGGCATTAGTTAAACATTTGACCCTATTTCTCTTCAGTGTCTCACCTTAAGAATGCAGAGAAACACAAGAAACCACATGTACGCAGTGGTGGGCCATCAGGGACAGCAGGGCCTTCTCTGCTGGCCCTGTCAAAATCAAAATAATATATATATTTTTTTGTTTAAAATTTGATTAATTTGTGTTTAAATGTGTCAGAATTTAATAAAAAATGTCAGTACGTTAAAATAATAATTAAAGTATTGCTAGCCTTTCATTGAAACTGCCGTCTCCTATTGGATAATAACTTTGACTGACATGTCTCATCAGCCAATCAGATTTTGATGTGTAGTGACAGCCCGCCCACAAGGCCCAGCAATATTTCACCGCTAGCCCCCCGTGATGTCATCAGCGAAGTTTGAACGTTCGGCGGGCTGTTAGCATTGAGTGAACTATTATGGCCATCGCTTTCACACAACCTACTGATCCTGTTGCAGATCTAGCGTGGCTATTTAAAGGTGATCGTTTAACATAGTTTAGATATAGTTTCGACAGGAATACTACACATAAGCTGGATGGGCTGACAACGTTTTTTTGCAGCACTTCACTGACTGTAACTACGACACTATGAACAAGTTACCGGTATGTTGCTGGCTGTGTCTGCTTTCTAAACCTGTGAAGGAACATGGCACATCACGGATTTTAACAGCCTTAATGACTTATAGGATCCGAGAATGGATTTCCTCTACAAGTGATGGGTGAGTGTTACTTCTGGCTGTGTCTATCTGTGAAGAGATAATGTTATTTTGTGGAGTTTTAAAACCATTTTGTTTGTTTGTTATGGTCGTTGTAGCCTGGTCGGAGTTCGCTACTGAAGGCCCTGACTGAAACCCCACGGTACGCTACTGCATGTACGTCTTCCCCCCTCACATGATGCTGCAGTCCTCTGGATGAGACTGAGCATACAATAGGTCAACATGTATTTTTAATGTAATGTACAGCAGTACATGTAAAAATGCCAGATTGTAGTCCGGGGGCTCATTTCCATCTGTAGTCCATTAGGCAGGTTGATGTTACAATAAAAATGACAAAGATATACAATAGAAACATTTGATATATACAAGTACGGAGAAACAGAAAGAAAGAAAAGTAAAACAGGATCATTCATTAGTGGGATTAGTAGGTTAAACAAATATACAATTAATACACAACTATTAAGGTACAGCATACATTTAGAGGTGGTTGTCCCTTTGGTTAGTTCTTAGCCATACCTTTAACATGTTGACACGGCTTGACTTGAAATTAAAGCTCACTTCTTGTTCAGTTTACCTCTTAAGCTACGAACGGCAAGTTTACATACAAAGTCAATGTATTCCGCGCGCCGCCGTGCAAATGGGCTGCAGGCGGCAGGCATTGAGCGGTTCACGCGGCGCGATAACCAATCAGCGTTGAGCTCCTCCCGACGTCACTCACTTCGGAACGATAGACAGTGGAAATGAAGATGGATGAAAACATAATAGTCATAGTTTGCGGGATCCCGATGCCCAATGTCATCACCAGCGTCCTCTACAAGGACAGGAAAAAGAAGCAGGCGTGACAAGTTCTGTGAATACCTGTTGCCTGTGTACAGCTATCAGTTTTGCTTTATGAACCAAGTTAGCACCAGTTAGCTTGGGTAAAGCACCATCAGCACAGCAGACTGGTCCCCTCAGCACCGGTTAGCACCAGCATATCCCCAGAGTAGAGAAGGCTATACTCTGGTCGGGCGGCGGACACAATATGACCCAATATGATCACGTATGCTGGTCCCCATGCATCACTCCCTCAGGACTGTCACCGTTTGATCAGTAACACCCCAGAGGAGTGGACATGTGTGACAGACAGACGGACCACAGACCGCTCATCAGTCCACCGTCCTTGTTACATTTTAACAAACTGACTACCATTCACCCCGCTGTCAAAATGTTTTATTTCACTGCCACAGGCACAGGTGACACTGGCACACATTAACTAGCATCCACCTTGTTAGGCTTGAAACCTTCCTGCCTTATTAAATATAGTTTTTCTTGTAAATGTGAAAAGGAAAATACTGTCCACTAACCTTGTTGAAACAAATCTCTCTCTACTGAGCATTTGCGGGTGAAGTGACGGTCCCCACTGGGGCCACATGTATACATTACAGGGCCTTTTTGTTAGCCTCATAGCCTAAATCATATTAACTACACTCTACTTTTACTCTACATCTACTCTATTACATCTACTCTACATCTACTTTTCGTTAGCCTAATAGCATAATTGCCTAAATCATATTTTAAGGGTTATAGAGTAGGGTAAAGTAGATGTAGAGTAGAGTAGATGTAGAATAGAGTAGATGTAGAGTCGAGTTAATGTGATTTAGGCAATTATGCTATGAGGCTAACGATGTGTTTCATTGGACACTATAACTGTAATTCATTAAGAGAAGCACAGAAGCTGAGGTGCAAAGATTGCGTGTCGATGATGTGTAAAATCAAAATGATTTTAGATATGTTGTATAGCCAGACAAAGACTATTTCTCTTCTATTTATTCATTTACTGATAACTGTTGCAGGAATCTGAACAACCGAACAGAACCGGTCTGTGTATATTTCAGTAATTCGATATTGGTTGCAGAAAAGCCTGGATATTGAAAAACGAGAAGTTACTTTATTTTCCTTTTAAAATAACAAAATTTAAATTGAAAGGTTTTTTTCTTTAGCAGTCTAAGTCCTTTTGGTTTATAATTATCATTCCCATTTTGGCTTTCACACAGTGGCTCTAGCTTCAGCCGCATGAGTGATTTGTAATCTCTTCTTAAAATATGAGATGAATGATGGTCTATACTTAATGTAGTAATTATGATAAATTCGTCCTCTGAGATTTTTGTTCTACAAACAAGTTTTTAAACTGCATCGAAAAATAATTAGATGTTTTATTCACACAATGGCTAACTGAACCTACAGTGGTTTTCTCTGATCTGTGTGTGTGTGTGTGTGTGTGTGTGTGTGTGTGTAGGTGTGGGAGATGCGCGTGTAATAGAGCCGCCCTGGTCAGGCAAGGCGTGAAATAGAGCCGCCGGTCCATGTGTCTGGAAGTGACGCCTCGGCGTGATACCAGGTTGGTGTAGGTGTGTGTGTGTAGGTGTGTGTGTGTGTGTGTGTGTGTGTGTGTGTGTGTGTGTGTGTGTGTGTGTGTGTGTGTGTACCCACAAAAGACACATACCCATCTCTTTATAGAGGACACTGTTACTTTGACTTGCATCATGTCATGACTTGTGTGTGTATAGGTGGACTGGATATATGTGCAAAAGACAGATTCACTACCATGTTTCTAAAGAACAGAAGAAGAATAGGTCATGTTGTACTTTTCTGTTCTAGTTGATAATTATCAGTGTGTCCTTTAAATGAAGACTGACCCAGGTTATACACAGTGAAAGGGGATCGGTTCATCAATAAGTGTTTATGTTGGATTGAAGATCAAATACTACGAATTAACTTTCAATATAGTAAGTGATTACAAAACTGACTTTTTTTTACACGGGATTCTAGCCAGTCCTCTCAGTGTGTCAGTGTAAAGGTAGATACGATGTCACTAGTGGGTTAATCGCGTCCATCATCGCATGTCGCTTGAATCACAAGTAGATTTTCTCCTGCTATTTTACAACAACCACATGGTCAAGCTGTGCCAAAAGACAGGTGGTGCTTTGGGGGCGGACTTATTAACCAGATGACGACAGTGCTGCGCGGTGTCGAAGCTAGGTCCATGCATCGAAGCCGTGCTAGTAAACAACAGAGATGGCTGTGGATATGTTGTTTGAGTTCAGACGGCTTTGGCCTCGACCCTTTACGATTTGGAAGACGGCACTCAAATCTTTCATTAGCAAGAAAGGAATGTTCTGTTTTGCCGACCAACCACAGCAAAAGTAAAATTTACCAGTTAACAAACGGGGCTTGCGTGCCAGTGGTATTTGAATTGCACACGTAAGTGCCCTTGAGTTGTGAAGGTCTATTGATTGTGGCTAGACCAGGGGTGTCAAACTCATTTTGGTTCGAGGGCCACATACAGCCTCTGTGATCTCAAGTGGGCCGGACCAGTAAAATAATGGCAAAATAACGTACCTATGTCAAATCCAAATCTTTAGCTTTGTTTTTCAGTTATATGCTTTATAACTCAGCCTACATATGTAACCTACATTATCACGGATCACAAGGGATCTCTGTAGCCCCCAGGAAATGTCTTAGTAAAGGTTGCTGCTGGCCATGGGAATAGGAGGTGCACCGCAGCAAAAATGTTGGGGGTATTTTGCTCAAAGATGCCAATACGCACTAATGAAATAAAGAACTGTTTATTTGAATACACAAATACAACAGGCACTGACCTTACAGTTGTCCAATTTTGTTTACTATATGTACAGGGACACATTTTGTGCAAACATGCAGACAGTACAAAATACAATTAAATAAAAGTGCAACTTCTACTGTTTTGATTTATTTTTAAATACAGAGGTTATTTGTTGTTTTGGAATACGTTTTTCCCAATTTAATTTAATTTAAATTTAACTTACTTTTTTTTTTTAAATGCTCAGAAATGTGTGCTCTACAAGTCGCGGGCCGGATGTTTGACACCACTGCCTTAGACACTTGACACAATCAATCATCAATATAAGCATGCTATTTGGCCACATATATTGGCCTATTTACAGCCCTCAGAAAACTGACAGCTCTTCTTAGATGCAAGTTCATCAATTCATGGCTTAAAATCCTGAGCTGTAGAACTTTCAGGAGACATTCCTAGCTGTAAGCCACGTAAGTTTCCTAACAGTTGGGAGCGTATGTGACGTGCAGATATGGCACAGGCTCCATGAAGAAGAACATTTTTTTTTTTAATTTTTTTTTTATCAGAATTTATTCAAATCGGCCGAATTGATTCGCGGGCCAGATCAAAACGTGTCGCGGGCCAGATGGCCTTGAGTTTGACACATGTGGGCTAGACCCTTTACATGGTTCTAGATATGGGTCTGGATTTCCAGGCTAACATATCTATGTAGTAGGTACTACAATTGTGTTTACCTTATTGTAAAGTGTTCGACTTTTTTAGATAAAATGAAAGGTAACTCTGCCTTAATATAAAATGGATTATTGCTTAAAGTAAATATTTAGTCAAATGTATAACTACAACCCATGGACATGACATGTACCGGTAATTATGGAATGACTCTGAAATACACGCTGCAGGGATCAATCCAGTACGGAAATGATGATACAGCTCTCATTATGAAACCAGGATCTGAGGTGTGATGGCCATGCTTTATAATGATGTTACCTTTGATCTTTAAAAAAAATGCACTTATCTCATTTTGTCCTTTTTAATGAGACATATGTGAAATGTGTGAATGTGTTTCAAACCCAGGATTAACTCATTGGCTCACACACACTCTCTTTAGCATGTTGCTTATTATACTGTACATGCAGAGCTATTAGGGAGTAGTTTAAGATATTCCATGATGTTTTTCTCAACCAAAAGGTGTTAGTGGAAAAAAAAGGTCTGATGTCATACCTGTTGCTCACGGCAACCACACAGATGTATTTTTACCTTTTATATATATATATATATATATATATATAAAAGTTTGCTGTAGGTGGAAGGGAGATGAGCTGTGTATGATAGCTTAAACAGACATGCAGTTCAATATTCCATTTTTTAAATATGAAGCTCTGGAAAATATTAAGAGACCACTCCAAATGTTCAGTGTCTCTCGTTTTAATATTTATAGGCATATGTTTGAGTAAAATGAACATTTTGGTTTTATTCTATAAACTACTGACAACATTTCTACAAAATTCCCCTCAAAAATATTGTCATAAAGAGCATTTCCATTAAGTAATGTAGAGATGAAGATTTAAGAAAAATCCAGACTGATCTCTTAATTATTTCAGGAGCTGTATTTTATTTTGTGTATTACAAACTGAGATGTGTTTAAATGGATCACAATTGTTTGTATTTAGATATGCTCCTATATTTACAGCACAGATGTGTTGTTTTACATGATATATCTGGGCTAAATCCTCTTGTAACTGCCTCATATTGCCAGTTTATTTGACAGTTTTGCACCTTACTATTTTTGATCCCTGCCTTTAATAAAATAGTATTTTTTCCAGAGGCAGAACTAATGAATGCTGATCTGCTGTACTGCACGTTCTAATTAATCAACACCTTGCAAGTGAAGTGCCAAAGATACATGGCAGAAGATGTGCTCTGAGGCTACATTTAAATAATACGCATATGTCTATATGTATATATATATATTTTTTTTTTACCTTTATTTATACAAGTAAATCTCATTGAGACCGAAGACTCTTTTACAAGGGAGACCTGTTTTCCTTCCCCACGTTACCATTCACACACACATTCATACACCGATAGCAGCAGGCTAACTATCGACATTCGCACGAGGCAAGGTGGGTGAAGTGTCTTGCCCAAGCACACAACAACTATGACACAGGTGGCAAGGCGGGGATCGAACCTCCAACCCTTTGATCATCGGCCGACCCGCTCTACCAACTGAGCCACAGTACCATACGCTGTAAGCCAGCCTACATGCTTTGTAGGAGTTCAAGTTCATTTCCATGGTTAAAGAACACACATTACCTAGCTTGTAATAACCCAAGCATTATGCATGGTTTACATGGTGTACTATATTTTGTCATTTAAAAGTGCCTTCATCATTTCAAGTGCAAAAACAACCTAACAAAATACAAATGTAAGGGAATGATGTTATGGTTACATTTTTATACATAACCTAGGTCATTATATATTTTGAGTGCTTAATGTATGTTGTGTGTAAGCTATAGGATCATGCATTGTAAATACATACATGGATTGCATTATATTATGTCTTATTAAATGTAAACCCAGTTCGCATGGATTTGATCTAAGAATAGTGTTTTTAACCACGTTCTCGTTCCTAGTGCCTATTACTAGAGGAGATATGAGTTTTAATTCATTTCATTTATAATAGTGTGTGATGTAGCGAATGTACAATTGTGTTGTCTAATGAAACCGCAGACAGTTACAGAAGCTAGTGGAAGTGAGGCTATAGCAAGGCAGAAGTGAGCTCAAGACACCTGGCATACATGGACAACAACATTAGCGTTTATTTGCACCCGTTTTGTTATGTCTCCACCAACTCATTTCAATCATGAGAGACTTCATGAACAAAAGGTTTAAGAATGAGATTTATTGCTGAAAACAGTTTTTATATGGATGTATTTAAATTAACCTACTGAATGTAGTTTAAATAACTATATACAATATTTAAGCATCAGAGCAAAATAATTATTATTTTGTCTAATTAATTGTGCAGCTGGGTCAAATGTAACAATAGGATAGTGTCATATAGTCTCTGCTATACCTGCACCCCAAATAATGCAATAACAATGCACCAGGAGTCAACACTTCTATTTGTTTTCCATCAGCCAGTCTCATGCTCCCTCAAACTGCCCTCTGGACATGTCATTATTTACCCAATTATAACAAGAATGTATTTTTTTATATTTGCTATATCCACAGCTTTCCAACCAAGCTCTGTTTAATGATGTATGACAGAGTCTGGTTGGCCTGCCCCTATGCTCCTGATGACAGAGAGTCTGGTTAGCCTGCCCCTATGCTCCTGATGACAGAGAGTCTGGTTAGCCTGCCCCTATGCTCCTGATGACAGAGAGTCTGGTTAGCCTGCCCCTATGCTCCTGTGATTGGCAGACAAGCACTTTTTTCAATCCATTCAATTATATTTGTGTGCTATTCTTTGAAAACTTTTTTAAATCAGATGTGGATGTTTTTTACCACCTTTGGTGTTTTAATAATATGGTTTGTTTGTTATTGGTGAAGAGTCAGTGTTTACTAAATAGATTATTTTTAAACAAAGAAAGGGAATTTAATGCATCGGCACTTTATTTATTTGTTTAAGTGTACACATTGTTCTTATGTTTGTATGTAACCACTGGGCACATCATGAGTCTTAGTGGTTCTGCACATTAGGGCCACATCCACTTAAGGATTGCGCCGCTTTTGCGCCCACTAAACTGGTGCAAATGAGAGATAAGAATTGCTCCCTATCCACAGAGCACGTGTGAAGGGGGAAATGCAGACAAACTGCTCTGAAATCCCCCTGCTGAGCACACAAATCTTCATAGTGCAATTAATACCACAGCGCATCACAACCCAGTCTCACAGTCAAATGTGTAATAGTAGTAGTTTCACAAAAACAACCTTAAAATTGTGAGTTTTTCCCCCTATTCATTTCTAATGGACAGCGTACATGTCACGTGAAACACAATCCAAGCTGTGGCCGCCATTCCATGGCTGTTATTCTGATATTTTTTTAAGATGTATGAGCTGTTAGCGAGAAATGTTTGTCTTACTTTAACAATCTTCACTCAGTGTGTACGATGTAGTTTGATGGTTATCACCATAGACGTCGATTACGGGGGGGATGGGGGGTACATGTACCCCCCACTTTTCGTCAAGACTCATTTTGTCCCCCCCACTTTTTAAGCCGGACATGGAGTGCGTCCAGCCGTATTAAAACACAGCATTAAGGTCTCTCTCTCTCTCTCTCTCTCTCTCTCTCTCTCTCTCTCTCTCTCTCTCTCTCTCTCTCTCTCTCTCTCTCTCACACTCTCTCTCACACACACACACACACACACACACACACTAGTTTGCACACCAGAGAAAACATGCTCCGAAGTCTCCGCTAGTTTGCACACCAGAGAAGACTGATGCATTTCAATCAGCAGCAGAGAGACAACGGCGAGTGGCTTTATAAGTGTCCCGTTGTGAAGTGTAAACTGTAGGGATTACCATCCTCTATGCCCACTAATGTCTGTTAATGTAGCGGACACTAACAGCAGCTTGTGTCGCGGCACATGGATACATGACGATGTTGTTTACAGTGATGTGCGGTCAGGGTACTGCCTACACTGGCGCAGTGTGCAAAAAAAATAAGTAAAATAAAATATTTTTTTATTTAATAAACTTATATTTGTATTATTACTGTTAATTATTTCGATCTTTACATGTAATCCGCGATTACTTTAAAAAAGTGTAGACGTTTTGATTCGAAACGTGGCAGTTAGTAAGATACGCCAAAAAAATATTGTGCCTTTGCTGTTTCTCATTCATTGTGTACGGCAAAGAATCAGTGCCTTTGCGCCTATTCATTGTGGACGGCAAGAAAAAAAAAAGTTTTCGTGCATGCGCACTTGATTCTGTATTATTTAACATGTACGCAAATAAGCATAATTATTTGTGCCTTTTTTACGTAAATGGTATGCCACATAAGCCTTTACATTACATATCATTCATGGACCAATTAAAATCGAGATATTACTAGACATTTACGCAGCTTAGGCCAACGTCATTACGTTGGCTATGCTCATTCACGTCGCGTTACCCCCGCGGATTTTTAAGTCAACATTGCAGCTGCTGCCGTGCCCGCAGATATTTCAGACTGGAGGAATTTCAACAAATTGGATTATAATTTAAAAAGGAACAGAATGAATAGCAAGAGAAAGGCCTGCGCCAGCCTTGGACGGTGTACAGCAGCAACAGGGACAAACAATGTTCGAGCATTTCAAACGGACAGGTAGCCTACATGAACGGAAGGATGCTAGCTAGCTGTGCTGTCAGTCAGACTGTCACTGGATTACTATCGTCTTGCTTATTTCTACAGCCAGGTCAGATTGGTGAGTCAGAAACTTTTTTGGGGTTTATTTAATAATAAAGTTGGATGAATTGATACCGAGTGCAATCCATTCTGCATTTTATATTCAATTGAGCAGTTGTGTTTTCATTGTTACTGACGGACAAACCTAAGCTCTGCAATGTGGATAAATGGTTACATTCTGATGCTGGACAGGTCCATGGGGCATATGCTACTGGTACTTTATCTATTAAGATAAAGTTTATGGAGTGGAGTTGCCATCAGTTATGCTGTAGTCCTACATAATGATGAATGCTGTCTTTTATTTTTAAGTTGAATAGAAGTAGTACCGGTAGTTTGAATCGGCGAAGGTTTGACTTGTTGCCTTACGTTTTTTCGGCCCTCGGTGTGAGGGACGGGTCCGTTAAGTCGATGGATGCGATGTTTAATCATTTAGACCAAACTACAGTAGGCTACGGGCAAACCTGAAGTCACCGTCGTGACATTTCATATACGTCCCGTCTGTGTGTGTGTGTGTGAGTGAGTGAGTGAGTGAGTGAGTGAGTGAGAGAGAGAGAAAGAAAGAAAGAAAGAAAGAAAGAAAGAAAGAAAGAAAGAAAGAAAGAAAGAAAGAAAGAAAGAAAGAAAGAAAGAAAGAAAGAAAGGGAGGAACTTATTTGAAATCGGCCGTGCGTGCCTGTTTGTTGTTTATTGTTTTTGATTTAACAATATATAGGTTTAGAGAAATCTGGCTTTCAGAACTCAGTGCCTACCCACTCACTGACCTCACCGCACGTCACTGGTTGTTTATCAAGAAGTAATTGAAGCTGATCATGGCTATGCTACTAGCTAGGTTGCCATGGAGACCGAGGCGGAGTAATATTGTTGTGCGACAGTCCAGCCGTGCTTCGGCTCGATTTGAGCACGGTCAAAATGCCTTCGACCAATCAGATTGCTCAGTCGGAACTACCTTCCCAAGCTCCTTTTGTTTACGTCATGTTTGGTTGGGCTACGGGGAGCAGCTAGTGGCTCATATGTCCGCTGCTTTTTGAAAATGCTTTTTTCATCAAATGTGTCAGACATCAGTGTTTTGTATACATTTTATTCATTAGTGAGTGGGTATGCCGTCTTTCAGAACCGTTCATTACCTGCACTAAAGAGAAAAAAAGATGTTTCCTCATTGTCCCCCCCACTTTTGAAAATGCACTCCAGAATGCCTGTTTGTCCCCCCCCACTTGTTTAGCCAAATCGACGTCCATGGTTATCACAAATATAAGTCTGGACATCGCCAGGAAAACGTTAGTTTTTTTCGATCGCTAACCCACAGTGGGGAGTGACAAAACTCTAACTCCAGTCTGCACTACCAACAGTCACCGGAGCTGAACAGTTCACAACACCTGCAAAACAGGTTCAGTGCAGCAAACACTATGAACCAGCCTCATTGAGATAACACACACTGTCACTCAGAACACACTCAGAGTAGAAACACTAGCATCAAACCCCAATACACAAATTACAAACTTGTATTCTTTACAGTTGTAATGATTTGAGTGACTTCACACAAATAAACATTTGTTTTCGAGTTATATTCTTTCTTATGAACATTTTTATTTCATAACATACCAGTTATTTAGGTAAACAAGAAGGAATCAGCAGTTTGCTACAATATATGTATATTTCTATTTTAAAATTGTATTCATACCGTTTCCAATATTTAAAAAATATAAATAAATAAATAGCTAGCAGAAGTCACATTCATGATAACTACATCGTTGTTATCAAAAACCCATTTAATAGCTTAAACATCTTTAAAACAGTAGAATAAAAGCTGTGGCAATGGCTTGGAAACTTGAAAGTCACGTGAAATGAATAGGGGGGAAAGAAATAAAAAACTCACAATTTCAAGGTTGTTTTTGTGAAAATACTACATTTTGCGCTGTGGACCAACGTAACTATTACACAATTCACTGTGAGACTGGGTTGCTATTACGTGGATCCATGACCCCTTCTCCTGCAGCTCCGCGTGGATTAAATACTCAAAATGTTGCGTCACATGCTGCAGCACAGAAGTGGGATGAGAATGTTGAGATCGTTTTTATTTTACATTAGTAAGAGTAAGCAATGCAGCAGCGTATTTGTCTTTTTCTATTTCCTTGTTAGAGAAGTTTGTTTTTGTTTTTTTGTGTTTCCCTGTCCCCCTTGACGGCCTGCCCGCCTCCTCAAGTCAACGCTAACCAAGGGTAAACTGCACCCAGCTGGCAAACTTTGTGAGCATGTTAGCGCCGGTATACATGTAGTGCGAATCCCTTAGTGGATACTGTGCTAAAACAGAGCAGACTGCGGGAGCTAATTCGCTGCAATTCATAGAGCTATTAGCGCGCCCAATCCATTCTTAGTGGATGTGGCCTTATGTGTGGATGAAAGATAGGTTTCCAGCTGATCATATGGAAGTGGATGGAAGAAGGTGACTGTCCTTAAGGTTTACATGTTCTCAATTATTGTAGATGGAGGCCTAGGTAATACACACTCACACATATACACACACACACACACTCACAATGCTCTAGGTACGGATACACATAATCAGATTTTGCCTTGATCTAGTCGCACAGTTAATCATGTAAGGCTTTACTTTATTAAAGTCTCATTTCAGACAAATATGCTAAATTGGATTGCTGGAATAAAAAGCCCCTGAGGGAAGAATGGCTGTGCGGTTTCCACTCTGGCCTTCTAAATGTATGTGGGCTGGCTTAATTGGGGCTAAGTCTTATCAAAACTGTGTAGTGTGTTTTTGAGCCTAACTAGAGGTTGCTATGGCAACAGGCCAGTAGGTAACAGAGGTCTCAAACACGATTGGAGAAATGAGAAAAATACAGTCCAAGCTGGAGACACAAGACTAACTTCCAAAACTGCCTAATGAGCATCCTACTTTTTCTTGTTTGTCACTTGGGGGGAAAACATATTCTATTAATCATTACTCGCTAGGCCTGTATGAAAAATGTTAACCTTTTAAGACACATTTATATTGGTCCAATCATCTCTAGTTATAGAATATCTGCTAAGTGACTACAAGCTAACATGTTTTCCCATAAACGCATCATGTTATACGTTTATATTACCTTTATTTGAAAAAAGGCTTCAGGGCACACTGTTAGAACGCAGAGCTCCATCAACACCAGTTATTGTAAGACTAAGAAAATGACATGTTAACTAAATGCTTTCCTCTAGACCGGTAACTTTTCATTTTTAAAGGTGAAGTAAGCGATTTATTTATGTTAATATAAGTGTTAAATCACTCTTTATTCATACAGTGATCACTTATATAGTGTGCATGTTTCATAAAGCCGATCTTTCAGTCACTCGCTCTGCATGTAATCCGCAAATAAACTTTTCTGGGATCCCACTACTGATAACCAATCAGAAGAGAGAACGCTACAAACCGGCACCCGTCTCGCTGCCGGTGCACGAGCAGAGCGACAGATGGGTGAATGTTTATGTGCCTACAATGGCGCAGCAGGTAAAAATCCTTCCCAATGTCTGTTTTGATTGTTTTTATCATGTTTTATCACACTTACGGATCTGAGATGATGCTAGATGACTCGCTGCTTGAAGACCGCAGTGCATTAATGTGGTGACGTGGGGACGAGGGAGGGGACTGCTAACTGCAGTCACTGACAGGAAGTTAGCTAAACTGACCATTTCGCTTACTGAACCTTTAAGCTGCAAACATATAGCTTGGAAATCCAGACCCACATCTATAGAACGATGTAGGGTCTGGCGATGAGCAATAGACCTTCCGTTACTCATGGTGCAGCACCAATCCATGCATTTCAAAATGCCACTGCACACAATTGGCTAGCACTACGACCAATCAGAGCAATGAACAAGGTGACGTATCAGAGCGGAACTAACTGGTCAATTAAATATTGCCGTATCCGGTCTGCAAAACAGCAAATACATCTTTCTTGCCAAATCGTTAAGTGTCGAGGCCAAAACCGTAACGCTCACACAGCCACCAAACTACATTTTCCCTTGTCGCCATCTCCCCAATGGGAACTTGACCGCAGTGATCCACACCGTGTGGAGTCTATCTTTCAATTTCCCTTTCAGTCGGCGACTGCTACGACCGCCTTCAATGACTATGTATGGGTAAATATGGGCGTTACGTGAAGCCCACAAAGGCTGCGCCACACATGGAGCTGATTGTGATTTATAAAGGGAAACAGACGTAGGACGTGAGGCACTGTTTTATAAATCTTGCCCTGCGTTCCAAATCACATACTCTTTCTTTTTACTAAACTACATACTAAAGTACAGAAGAGTTTTAGTTTTAGATAAGGAAGTTTTTTTTTCATTATGTCAAGAAATGTCAAGAATAAAGACGAATACTCTGGCATACTAAATATTATGGAAGTATGGGAATTGGAACGCAGGGCGAATAATTTTGTTTGCAAGCACTTCCTGAGTTTCTTCCGTACGCCAGCTTTCCACGTGAATCCCACGCAAAGTGTTATTATAAATGAGGCCCCAGAACACCATTCAGTCACAATACATTTTGTATGAGGAAGTGGCACAACTGCAAATCAAACTCCAAATGCTGTCTCTATTACTACAAGCATGGCTGCTTCCACCTGCATAGTGTACTGTGCTTCAAAGCAGAGCTAGCTGTATGCAAGTAGATGGCTGTACTGTGGACACAGGGAAAGATCATGTGGGAACGATAGATGGCAGCCTTGCCTTCAGTTTACACACACACACACACACAGAGAGACACAGAGAGACACACACACACACACACACACACACACACACACACACACACACACACACACACACACACACACACACACACACACACACACACACACACACACACACACACACACACAGCATTCAGCGCCTTACAATAGAAAGCTTATTGAGCTATGTTTCTTTCACAGAGCTATGATTTTTCTTCTTTTTACTTCAACCTGAAACATTCACATTTGAAAATGTCCAAAGTCAGTTGAAACTAGGAGAGAAAAATATAATTGAAAATTAAATTACAATTTTTATCTGAATGGCTTGAATGCATTTTGTCCTTCAGAATGGAGCTTTTCCAACAGTTGACACCCAGGACTGAAGTGAAAGTCTTCACACAACATTTAAGACATGCAACAACATGTTATCAAATCAATATATCAGTGATTCATGAGAACCGGGACAAAAGACCGTCTTCCATATGTAACTGCTGTTATGTTTAAAACTAAAAAGATTTAAAATTGTAGATGTTATTAGGGATTAAGAATAGAATGTCTGGAGCACAATTATCCCCTTAAATTAAATTTTATCATTATTATGTCAAATATATGACACTTGTTATCTTCTCATGACGTCCAAAACAGTGTGTCCTCAGAAAAGGTTTCAATCTTTCATATGCAATAAAACCTATTAAAAATGTACTTTAATGGTTAAAAAGAGCTTTTTTCATCAAAAGCAACACTAAATAATCTCTCATATCAATAAAAACTGCTTTCCTCCAACACCTTCATGTTTAATATGGTTTCTAAGTGGGGGGACACTTTTTGTCACCACCGTCAGACATTTCACTAAAATGTAACAAAATCAGGCGAAATAAGGGGCAGCTGTCACTTTGAAGGACCTCTTGTCAAATTCTACCTCTGCAGAGTACATTAGAGTCGGACAGGCTCTGATAAGTGTTGTAGTTTTAGAATATTTTACATTCCGAATCTTGAAAGTCCTGTGTCACAACCGTGATATGTCAACACCGACTCTTTGACATTTTTTGATCATTTTATTTTCCTGAAGTAGTTCATACTAGCACCTAACATCAACAGAAAAACCAAATGGCTACTAGATAAATTCCATTTGTTATGTTTAAGAAACGTTAAATATGTCAACAGCGTCAGACAGGAAATCTGACGGAGTTGACATCTGACGGTGGTGATAGGCCAATGACGGTAAAAAAAAACAAAAGCTGGGAGGTTGTGTCAAAGCTTAGCTCAGTAGCTTAGTATATGTTGGAAACATACATGTAGTTTCATTTGCCGAAACATAGGGTTTGTATTTTTTCAACCTTGCACCCTGTTGTGTCCCACTTCTCAACAATCACTGATGTTCCTTCCTTTACTCATGACACTTTGGAGAACACATTACTAAATACAGCCGTCCATTGGATTATTTTCCCTCAAAAGATGATGAGTTAATAAAGACAGCCAACCATACAACACTCTGCACTGATTACACCTTTTTCTATTGCCTATTTAAAAAAATGTTTAAAGATACATTTTTACTAGAGACTTTTCATGCAATGATTTTATTTTTGTATGCCAGTTGTTCAAGGACATTCATTATAGCACAGCTCTCGTACTTGCACATTTCATTACAAATCAATCTAAAAGGAATTCAAAGGAAACGTTTTTGAGTGTGTGAATCTAGAGAGAAACAACTCTTCTTTCTGAAAGCCTCTTTGATCCATGCTTGTACAAAGCAGCACAGACAGTGTATAGGTGGAGACAAGGAATGACAGCTGATTGGACGATGTGCGCAAAGGCTTTCAAAAGGTTTCATCAGAGATTTGTGGTGCAGCAAATAATAATGTATCGGCTATAAAAATATATTTTCCTCTAGTTTGAAACCAAGTTGATGTTTTTTTAAATGGGTTCTGTGTTCACTGTTTAGAAGAAGAGAGTGAAACCAATGAAACAGTGTTAAAGCATTGTGTTAGCCTCATAGCATAATTGCCTAAATCATATTTACTCTACTCTACTTTTACTCTACATCTACTCTATTCTACATCTACATCTACTCTACATCTACTTTACCCTACTCTATAACCCTTAAAATATGACTTAGGCAATTATGCTATTAGGCTAACGAAAAGTAGATGTAGACTAGAGTAGATGTAGAGTAAAAGTAGATGTAGAGTAAATATGATTTAGGCAATCGTGCTATGAGGCTAACGATTTGTAACATAATACCTTTTTCTGTTAAGAATGTGATGATGAAAAACAAGTGGATCACAGTTTCTTCATTTAGCGTGTCGAAGCAATCCAGTATATATAAATGTAACTTTAATTAATAAAGAGGATTCCACCAGAGCTGATTAACAGAAGTTATTTCCCATCGCAAACTACTAAGCAAAAACATTGCATGTATTTATTAACTGTAATTATAAACAGATCAAGCATGCAATGTTTCTACTAAGGTTCACTCAGGTTGCCCATAATTAGTCGTGCTGCTTTTGAGGCGAGACATAGCAGGCAAAAACATCGATTTTTCAAGCACGGGTAAACTTCTAGGATTTCGTCTATTTATCTTCCATAACATGTCTTCTTTCATACTAGTATAAATCAAAGGTCCATAACCTACATTTAAGTGTTTATTTGACTAAACCTTGTCTATTTGCGTCTGCATATTTCTGCTATACAACCATCTTTAACAAACATTCTGAACACTCTGAACTCAAAATCTCAACGTATCAACTAAAACTTTCCACAAGCACTGTTCTGAAGGTTAATACAGAAGGATATGTTCATATGTTTATAATGGTCTGATTTATGATTATTTTTCTCACAAACTTGCAAAGAAATTTGACCTGTACATACATTTTCTGATTAAAAAAATGAAAACAGGCTGTATCAAAGGGAGGAAGGGTGGCTTGGTATAGCTGAGTGGTGACAGTGCATGCCATATGATCACAGCACACACCAGCTTGATTCCAGCCGGGGACCTTTGTTTGAATGTCATTCCTCCTCTCTCACCCTATACTTCCTGTCTGCCTCCAGCACACACTCTGTCCATTAAAGGAAAAATGACAAAAAAAAAACCTTATAGAAAAAAACTAGAGAGTGCATGTAGAGGAAGGGGCAGAGGGGAACAGTACAGCACAGCAAAACAGTAAGAGTATTATGGCCACAGGAGACAAATATTTTTTTTCATGATGCATTTAGAAAATAAAGACAAAATACACCCTGCGTTCCAATCCCCATACTTCCCTACTATTTAGTATGCCAGAAAAACATTTAGGATGTCCAAATACATGCACGTCAATTATAGTATGCTGAAAATACATAAATGCCCCACTAACTCCAATAGCATTTTGGAGTACTGTCTTTATTCTTGACATTTCTCGACATAATAAAAAAAAATCTTCCTTATCTGATTTTTTGTCTCTCTCCTGTGGCCCTAAAACCCGTCTGTACTGGTATGTAGTGTAGTAAAAAAGAAAGAGTATGTGATTTGAAACGCAGGGACAATGTTGAGATAAAACTCGCCAGTTAAAGACTGTAAAGATATTGACAGATTTGAACTTACGGTATCAATAACTCATCAGTAAAGCAGACATCCTCTAAGCTCCACTAATAACTGCACTGCACTGTGTCAGAGGAAAGGTGCTGAATATTTTTCTGTTTGGTGATTATATTTTATATTATATTATAACTGTGCTCTCGTCTCACGGCCCGCTGCACATAGAGAGCAATATATTTTTTGTGGAGCTTAGAGGACGTCTAGTTTCAGTCACAGTGAGGTAGTATAGCCCATTACATGACCATAGCAAAGATGCATCATTTGTGTTATAATAGCGTTTAACTTAGGAGTTATTGATAACAGAAGTTCAAATCTGTCAATATCCTTCCAACTTTACAGAAGTCTTTACCTGTCCAGCTTATTCTCCACATTGTATTTTGTCTTTATTCTCCCATGTAAAAAAAAACCTACTCCCCTTTTTCTCTCTCCCGTGGCCATATCTCTCTTCTGTAGACAGAAAGAACGGAGCGGATGAATGGAGATTCAGTCAAAAGTATGAAGAGAAAGAGGGTTAAAGAAAAAAAGAGGTAGGAAGAGAGAGAGAGACAGACGTGCAGGAGAAAAGAGAGGATGTATAGAGGCAAAGAGGATTGGCCTGGAAGACAGAGCAGCAGGTGCAGCAGGGAAAAAGGAATCACAAATAAAAGAGGAAGAAGAAAGAAAGAAGAGGTGGTGCAGAGGAGAGCAGAGCTACAGTACAGCAGCGCTCCACTAATCTGTGTCTGTCATGTGAAACACCAAGTGATGACTGCTGTGATTCACTTACTGCTGGCTACAATCCAGCCACTGGCCACTCTCTTTCTCTGTGTGTGTGTGTGTGTGTGTGTGTGTGTGTGTGTGTGTGTGTGTGTGTGTGTGTGTGTGTGTGTGTGTGTGTGTGTGTGTGTGTGTGTGTGTGTGTGTAACTCGTACCTTCCTTTTGGGGACAATAATGGAAATCCCCCATAATGTATAATATTTTAGGGTGAAGACTTGCTGCAAGGTGAGGGTAGACATAGGTTTAGGTTCAGTTAGGATTTTTGGGCTAGACAAGTACTGGTCATGTTTAGTCACCAGGAAATGAGCGTAGCTCTATGTAATGTCCTTGGAAGTGAAGAAAACATGGCTGTGTGTGTGTGTGTGTGTGACTTTCCATTCAGTGCGTGGGGCTCCTTTTAACTGCAGATTTGCTCTGACATGATTCATGATGACCTGCCTCTGGGGAGGGGAGAAACAAGGGATTGATGCATTCACTCACTCACTCACTCACTCACTCACTCACTCACTCACTCACTCACTCACTCACTCACTCACTCCACCAAGTATACAAATATAGATTAGAATCTAACAAAAAATTGAACTGCAGCATGAATCTGACCCTGCTCCGAGTAACACACACACACACACACACACACACACACACACACACACACACACACACACAGATATAATATGTGTACGTAGAGGAGGAAACACAGTGCTGTCATCTCCCATCTCTATCTAGTGGACCCCGAGCCACACAGCCAAGTAGCCTCTAATGGAGGCTTGATTGACAGGTAGGGTCACACAGACTATCGTGTGACGCACTCTTCCAAATGTGTGTGTGTGTGTGTGTGTGCGTGTGTGCGTGCGGGACGGTTGTCTAATGGAGTCAGTGGTAGGCCTATTAGGTGGAGAAGAGAGAAGATAAGAACATTGGTGCACTCAGCTGTAATTTACAAAGACACATTTTCTTCATGTGCTGAGAGCTGATGATTTACCTTCATCACAGCTGTAGAACATACTGTGGATGGCCTTGGTGAGGAATCACATTCATTCCCAAAGGCAGGGGAACACTACAATGTATCAAGAAAATATAGAGGTGTTTTTGTTTTTAAAGATTATGTTTTGGCACTTGTTCTCTATTAGACAGTTTTGGAGGGACAGAGATGAAATGGGACATTCAGGTAAAGACCCGGTCCGTTTAAAAAAACAAACAATTCTCTTTGGAAAACAATAAGGTTTTTTTTTGTACATGTAGAAGAAGGCCAGATGTCTCCTGAAACATATTGAGCTGTAAGAGTAGGGTGTCATACTGTATGGAATGTAAAGCCCACTGAGGCAAATGTCTATTTGTGATATTGGGCTATACAAATAAAACTGATTTGTCTGCTTAAACTGACAGAAAAAGATTACGTTTGTTGCATTCCATACAAGTCGGAAGTGGAGGATTCCCCTGTTGTGATTTCCGACTGTTCCAGACAACTGTGAAGTCGTAATTATATTGAATATCCATCTTCCCCAACTTTGAGGTCGGAAATCGGAAATTACAACTGTTTATTTACCACATCACTCACACACACACACACACACACACACACACACACACACACACACACACACACACACACACACACACACACACACACACACACACACACACACACACACCACAGACTACAATCAAGTTGTATTCAAGAATGCTTTTCTGATAATTACCAGATCATCTATTTTTTTTACTTGTTGGCAGCAATACACATACACATCCATATAGAACTGTCTATTTTCCTTATTCAATTCATAAGGGAAATAGGGACCTATTCCTCACCGCTGTTTTTGGTGAATTCTTACCCTTTGTGTCAGCCTGAAGACGTCTTCCTCTGAGTCAGGTGACAGCTCTTTACTACACACCATCAGAGCTCCTGTCTGCTAGATTAAAGAGCTTCCACTGACTCATGAAAAGAAATGAATTTGCCAGTGCTACCATGGTATCAAAGCAAGTGTTTTCTCTTGAAGTTGAGTGTGCAAGTCAAAGTCAATTTGAATGATAAAGCCCAGTATCACAAAATAACAACACCATCTCTTATCAGACCTTCAATCCAATAAAGAAAACACTCCCGTAAAAGTGAAACAAACCTCAGGAGGAGCTTTCCCTGGTAGGTCAGACATGCATTACATCAAAGTAGGAACTCATTTTGATGACAAAATGAACACATGAATTGTACTGAATATGTGAAGTGGCAGGTATGATGAGTCAGGTGTTTTACTATTTAGAATGACTGGCTGTGACATCATTGATCAGGGCGTGGCCAGAGGTGCAACAGCATTTTCTTTATATGTAATTCAATGTCAATTTCAACTTTTATTTCACTAGATTAGTTTATAAATAATCATATTGATTACTGCTCATGTGATGGCCACAGCCATGGCCACACAGCTGTGGTAAAGGCGGTAACCTCTTGCACCCACACTTTGGCTGCGTTCCAAATCGAATAATGTTTCTTTTTTCTATTCTACATACTACAGCTGATCATAAAAATAATCTAGTTAGCATGCCTCAATCTTTTTTCTAAGATACTAAATGGTAAATGTTCTTCCCCTGGCATTGAAAGTGTTTTTTTGTAATGTGTGTGGCATAGGTGCCTGTACCTTTAAGAGGGAATGCTCTGGGTATTGGTGGCTGCTAGTTATGTGACAGGAAGTCACGAGCACATGTTATTCAGGTAGAGAGCATGTTAGATCAACAGTTTGATCAGCTCTTCCATTAAGATGCAGTTCTACATCTTCATGTTCGTTAAAGCAACGTCTGTAAGTAATATCTTTATTTTCCTTTATGTTGAATTATAGATTTACCTTTTTATGCTTACTGTTTAGCTTTATTAATACCTACCTTATGTTTGTACTGTCTTTACAGTTTCATGAGATGACCATTAAACTACATGAGTAATCCTCAACACGCTGTGGAGTTTTTTGGGAAACGTTTAGCTGATTGGAGAGTTAGCTTGCTTGGCTAGCGAGCCCAATACAGTAAATAATATAAGTATTGGAGTAATGGAGTATTGGAAGGCAGGGATATTGTGATAAAGACCAGACCAAATCTGTAATGATGTTCTGAATTTAGAAAGAAGAACGGCAGAAGAAGGCAGGACAGCAGGACGATAGAAAATCACCGCATCTGCAGAAAACGTTGTCACAGGTTTTAATGGGGGAAAGGAAAAAATGCTTGGATCTGCTATTTCCACAATCATACAAGGATGAGAAACCTGAGGACAAAAGCTCAGCTATCTGCTCTGAGCAGCAGATGGCCTCTGACTGACACACAGTCAGACAAGAACATAACCCATAGATAGTATATCAAATGGATGTAGCATCCGGGCTGACCTCAGTTATTCACACAGCATCCCATTCTCCTGGCTTATGCTCTTCGCCATCTTGTGAGATTTTTACTCCGCCTCACTCCTCTTGCCAAAAAAGGGCATTAATGTGACGTCGGGGGGAGGAAGATACGCCCATCTAGCTGACGTATACCTCCGAGGCGAAGTGAGGGACAACGGGCGGATAGCTGTCACTCAAGAGATCGCGCCCCTAATTATTCATAAATTTTAACCTCCAAAAGAATAAAAACTAAGAAAATACAGACTAGAATGGTTTTGTTGACCAGCCCGTGAATAGGTTTAATAAGACTGAAATCGTTTAACAAATGAGTCAACGGAAAATTGCTCACTTTTGGCACCACCTCGTAGTGGCCACCGGAAGGTACTGCAATGTTTGTCACTTCCTCATTGGATGCTGGTAGAAATCGCTGTGGTTAGGGCTATACATAACCCCAAAGAGTGAAGCATTCATACAGACACTGAAAGACCCTTACATATGACAAATAAACCTATTGATGACTCATCTCTTGAATCTTGAACCTGAGATCCTACCGGTAGTTTATGGCTCCACAACCTTACAACATGTCCTCTGCTGTAACACATTCTTTGTTTCCCTCGATGCACTGTGACTTTTGTGTGCTCCTTTTTACTCTTCATGAACATCCATGTTTTTTTTATTATTCTCTTCTTCTTTTATTCAGCCATTTCTTTCCTTTCACTTTTAAATATTTTATGTAAAGCACTTCGAATTGCCCCTGTGTATGAAATGCGCTATTTAAAAAAGGTTGGCTTGCCTTTTCGCAAACAATAATCTGGGTTACTCCCCCCCCCCCCCCCCCCCAAAAAAAAACATTTTCTTACAGCTTTATCTCACATGTAAATACAAAGAAGTCTTCTGTAAAGATAAGACCACAACTATCAACGTTGTCAAGTTAACAATTTTTGTGCAGAAAAATGATCATGTTTGCTTTCTCAGGATGGATACGAGATCTTGCAAGTACATGCAGTTCTAATGTGCAGCGCGCTGTTTATTATTAATAGTACGACCTGTCATCAGACACATGTACCAGATGGTTTTATACATCAATCGCTCCATAAAGTCATCTAAGTCAAAGCTTTTTGTATGGGCAGAGATCGTTCTTTTAGGTGTGTCTTAATGAAGTTTCTTGTCACTGTGCCCATGCACTCAATCCACAACTAAATCCTTCATCCATTTGTTATTCTGTCGACACAAATATATTGACTAAATGTTATTGATTATGAAAGGTCCCACAGCAAAAGCCAAAGAACTAAATAAAATGTGATATTTGGTGATGAAAACAGAATTTACTCTATATCAGAATCAGAAAATAATCAAAAATTAACGATAATGTAAATTCATTTATTACCATTTTAATGCAGTCTCATTCAAAACTGTATTCATTGTATGGTCTATAAGCCCATACAAAAAGGAGTTTTCTTTACTTATGTTGCCGACGTTGTAGCAGTTCACCTCCTCAAACCCAACACATAAAGAGTATTTTATTGGAGATGATAGAAAATGCTTTTGAAGGATCAGTGAAGAGAAAAGGGTATAGCTCCAAGAGTAAAAATGACCTCACAACAACATTCAACGATTCCATTTGAGCTAAACTTAAAGGCCAACATCCCAGCTCATCCCTCGAAAGAAGGGCCACCAATCAAATCACAAATGAATATTGAATAAATGTCATTGTACATTTTTTTTTTAATGTAATGTATGTGCACTTAATGTTTGCTGACTGACTGCTGGGCTTAGACCGTTGGTTGATTTCCTCCTCCTCTCATCTCCCATCATGCATCTCTCGGGCCTGTCAGCGTTTTGACTGGAGGCTGCTTCAGGTGCTGTGCTCTGCTGACACTGATGGTTGCACGGTGCACATCCCCATGCACTCAGGCTGAAAACTCAAGCTGGCATTTTTCTGACAGGCAAGATTCCAGAGCCGTATATACAGACACAGTCATATCAAGGAAAAACCAGTGGCCGTAAAAAAATTAAAAAAATCCCAAGGATCTACTTCTTGGAGCTGCTTGGAAACAATTACAGCTACATGTATTTCAATCATGAGAGACTTCATAAATGAAAAGGTTAAAAATGAACAGTTCATTTATTGAAGTGTGCTGGAGATATTTAAAGAGTCTTTGGCGATTAGACCCCATCACGAAATCATCTGAAGGGGACAGCAAAATCCTGGGCTGAGCAGAATACCCCCCTGATGGAGCCTAGACACTGGTGGTGGTGAAGAACTGAAGGTCTGGATGATGCTGATGATGATGAGATGAGGACTGGAGGTGAATGGGGTGGAGGAGGGTTGCATCCATCATTGAAATTGCATCGATCACTGAAATGACAACTGACAGAAAGTTGAGGATGGTTTTAAACGTTGACGGGAACAAGGTGATTGGCTCACAGATGTTAAGGTGAATGTGATAGGTTTGAGCTAATAGAGGGAACCTCCCATGATGAGCTGAATTTGTTGAAGCAGCGACTAGGCGAGACCATGAATGAACTGAGGGAGGAATCTGAAATAAAGAACACAGTGCAGATTTTCCTGTCTGTACTTTCGCTAAGCTCCATTTAGTCTCCAGCTTATACCCTCTCTGAACAACTGACTGGTGTCCATAATGTAAGTATGTACGCTTGTTGTCAAAATCAAGTGAATATCACCTCATAAATCGCTACCTGTCCGTAACTGTGTGTGTGTGCGCTGAAATAAAATCTGATGTTAATCCACAGCCTAGGCTCTGTAAACTGGTATATAAACAAAGGGTATGTAAACAAATGGGACCCACCGTAGCTAGCAACATGCCCATTTACAGGGATTAAGAAGTGTATTAGCACTGGATTTTTGTTTCAGCGTACACATTGTACGATATTCAGTGATTTGACAAAAGTGATTTTACTTACTTACTTAAATAGTATACTTAAGTACAAAATAAGTTGTACTATTTTTGGTAAGCAAATGAGTTAAGAAATATACTTAAATTATGTTGAAGCACTGCTTAAAGCTAGGGTGGGTAACTCTTTCACTGTAATATTTGGCAAAAATGTCATATATCCCATTCAGCTATACAGTCAAGTGCGAAAGTTTGTGAACCCCTTGAACATTTTGGAATTTTATTTATTGTAACCATCATTAATTAATTTTTATCAATACCAGTATTTTTTATATGAAATAACAGATGTTTGTTTATCAATTCAACATTTTTCTTTTCCAGAAATCAATTGTTAAAACAGATAAAACAAATTATTTGACGAATGTTGTATGTGCAAAAGTTTGTGAACCCTGAGCTGCATTGCTTAAATGGAGCAGGTAAACACAATCAGATGGGCCAAATTGAGTCATGAAATGGACCAATGTAGTGAGAGATCTTTAGGGAAGAAATTGGGCGGCACTAGATACAACAGAGATAAAACCAGGTCAGTTTAGGCTCACCAAAGTGAACCCATACAGGTCAGACATGCTAAAAGGGGAAACAATCTCAGAGGATCTCAGGAATAGAGTTGTGATGCTGCACATTTGTCTGGGGACAGCTATAAATTATTTTAAAAAAAGTTTGAGCTCCATCGGTCCACCGTGAGGCAAATCATCTACAAATGAAGAGCTTTAAGAGTGACTGAACATCTGCCTAGAAGTGGACTTCCTTCAAAAATATTCACAAGCGCCACAAGATAAGTGATTTTTCAGTTAAAAGCCAACCCAAACATTACATCTGGTGATTTGCAGACCTCTCTTGCAGCATCTGGGACAGATGTGCATGGTTCCACAATAAGAAGAAAACTCAGTCAACATGGCTTTCATGGGATGGTTGCTGAAGAAGCCTCTGCTCTCAAAAAAGAACAAAACTGCTTGTCACAACTTTGCCAGAGAGCACCTGGAGATACCTGAAGTCTTATTCTGTGGACAGATTAGTCAAAAATTGAACTGTTTGGTCATAACCAAAACCGCCATGTTTGGGCAAAAACGCAATTCTGCCTACCACCTAGAGAACCTTCTCCCAAGTGAATAATGGTGGTTTCAAATTGTCTGCAAATCTCCAGGTGTAATGTTTGGGTTGGCTTTTACCTGAAAAATCACTTTTCTTGTGGCGCTTGAGGATATTTTTGAAGGAAGTCCACTTCTAGGCAGATGTTAAGTCACTCTTAAAGCTCTCCATTTGTAGATGATTTGCCTCACGGTGGACCGATTGAGCTCAAATTGTTTTTTATGAATTTATAACTGTCCCCAGACAAATGTGTAACATCAAAACTCTATTCCTGAGATCCTCTGAGATTTGTTTCCCTTTTAGCATGTCTGACCTGTATGGGTTCACTTTGGTGAGCCTAAACTGACCTGGTTTTATCTCTGTTTTATCTAGTGCCGCCCAATTTCTTTCCTAAAGATCTCTCATTACATTGGTCTATTTCATCAACCAATTTGGCCAACCTGATTGTGTTTACCTTGCTCGATTTAAGCAATGCAGCTCAGGGTTCACAAACTTTTGCACATACAACATTCGTCAAATAATTTGTTTTATCTGTTTTAACAATTGATTTCTGGAAAATAAAAATGTTGAATTGATAAACAAACATCTGTTATTTCATATAAAAAATACTGGTATTGATAAAAATGAATTAATAATGGTTAAAATAAATAAAATTCCAAAAGGCTCAAGGGGTTCACAAACTTTCGCACTTGACTGTATGTAGGTGAAGTGGTCTGAGAATATCTACTCATCACTTTGCTCTCCCCTGCCTCTGTGTGCCGGCCCCAAAAATTGCCACCGCAAATCTGACCAATGGCTTTTGGGACTGTCCATTCACTTTGGCACCGACGATGTTGGTGTAGAGCGTGTCAGGGAGGGACCAAAGAGAACACAAGTGGAGCGGTTGAGGCATTTGGATTCAAATCTCTATCCCAACTGCAATTTTCTCCCAAATCATATACCCCAGCTTTAAGTACATTTTAAGTGAAACTTAAGTTGTTTCAATTCAACACAACTTAAAGTATATTTCTCATAAAAACACTTTAATATATTAAGTTTACTTTAAGAAAAATCTATTTAAGTATTATTTTTTTCACTTGGGCTCTTTGTCCTGGGTTTTAATCAAAGAACAAGATGGTGACATGGTAAACTACACTATATATATCAGGATTGTGTTGATTAAACAGTCTGTGTTGTATTGCTGCAGGCTGTAGCTTAAGGGCCTTTCTCATTGCAGAGCATGCCAGTCTTGTCTGTGGCCCCGGCTGGCCCACATGATCAGATATACAGGAAATGAATAATGAATGCACAAACAGCCAACTGGTCATCCACACAGATAGCCAACCCTTTACCCTCGCCAAGCTCTCTGTCCACAACCAATGCAGCATGGCCACCAAATCAACAAGACAAAAGTGCTGCAAAGAGTACAACTGAAAACCATACTTGAGTAAGAGCAGAGATACATACTATTTAGTGTCAATAGTACATGGCTCTTATGGAATGTATGATGCTCAAAGATGCACTAGGTAGTGCTTAAGCTAGGTGGAGGAAATATTCAGATCCAAACCTTCAAATGCTAATCTGTAAAAAATACTGTGGTAGTCGCAACCCAGTCTCACAGTGAAATGTAAAATAGGTACATTGGTCCACAGCGCAAAATGTAGAGATTTCACAATACAGGCCTTGAAATTGTGAATTACCTACATTTGTTCCCCCTATTCATTTCTAATGGACAGCGTACATATCACGTGACTTTCAAATCCTCCCGGCCGAAACGAAACCCAAGCTGTGACCGCCATTGCCACAGCTTTTATTCTGCAGATTTTTAAGATGTATAAGCTAGTAAATGGGTTTTTGATAACATTGTTAGTGAGAAATGTGTGTCTTACTCTCACAATCTTCACTCAGTGAATGTATACGATGTAGTTTGATGGTTATCACGAATATTATTCTGGACATCGCCAAGAAAATGTAGAAATACAACATTTCTTTCAGGTCGATATACTGGTTGCTATGCTGTTGCTATGACGCTCCTGGCGCTGCGTTAAACCGGAAACAGGAAGCGTTTGAATTATTATTATTTCTTTGCTGTAAATGCTTAATTTGTTGTTCTCTCATTTAAAAAACACATGTTTATTACAGAGGAGGGATGACGTCTACAGAGTCGCCTGCTTACAGCTCCCGTGACAGTTATGAACGTTTTATATTTTCGTTGTCACGAGGAAACCCAATCAAGAGAGCAGAGCTCAGTCATCCTCCACGGTCAGACAGGAAGTGAAGCGAAAAATTACAAAGTAAAATCGGTTGACACTTCCGGTTTCACCATATGTAATGAATTTAGCTTTCTTAATATGTCCATGGTAGTCATTTAGAGCGATCTGATCACTCAATATTGCGGACTTTACAGTTAAAATAGCAGGAGAGATCATTTTGCTTGCTTTTTAACCTCTGTATAATCTTGTGGATTAAATTACTTTTTATGTTATTCATTATTTTACATGAAATTACCTTTGAGGAGAGATTTCCTTGACACCTATTTTTTTTCTCACCTGCACACTTTGTTCCTTTTACCTTTTACGTCATATCTTATTTTCTGTTGTCTATATCTTTTTTGTTTTTTTATTGTGCAAATAAATTAAATCAAATCAAAAGCATTAAACCGGAAACAGGAAGCGTTTTGATGACTTTCGTTTTTTATTTATTTTTATATTTTGCTGGAAAAGCTTAATTGCTAAATTGTGTTCTCTCATTTTTAAAAAACATGTTTATTTAAGAGCAGGGATTACGTCTCCAGAGTTGCCCGCTTACACCTCCTTTTTTTTTATCTCGCAAATAAATTAAATCAAACTTACATTCATCATAAAGAGAGAGAAGAGAAGAAATATATATCATGATTTACTCTCTTCGTTGCATTTCCTTTAGACGGACATGCCTTCGATCCGGGAGTGGTGGTGTCTTCTACTTATAGAGCGTTTTAGGGTATGAAACCTGCAAAATATATGTATATTATTTAAAATAGCAGGAAAGTGTTAACAAAAAGCACTTTCCTTGCTTTTTAACCTCTGTATAATTTTAATTTTATTCATTATTTGACATTAAATTACCTTTGAGGTGAGATATCCTTCACCCCTTTTTTTCTCACCTGCACAAGTTACCTTTTACCTTTTACTTTATATCTTATTTTTCTGTGGCCTATTTTTTTATTGTGCAAATCAATTAAATCAAATAATAAGCATGATGGTGAATTGTAGGTGTGTTTAAATGTAGAGTCGTAGAATCTTTACACTGACAACATTAAGACCTTTCCAGCGATGTATTCAGTTGGTGTTCTTATGGCAAGGTTTTGATCTTCTGATCACTTTTAAGGCCCCAATAGCGAAAATGAAGCTTTTTGTTTGCTCATTTGTTTTCTTTTAGAAATAATAATCCAAAGGATGTCACTTTCAGAGATTATAATGCAGAACGCTATGCATAATCTAAAATACAGGCCTAAATCAAATATACCTGCATAGATGGATGGATGGATTTGTAGATGCAATGTAGGCCTACTTTATTTATTGCCATAGGGAAATTGTAGCATTGAAGCAGCAGTTATTGTGGATTGTATTGCAGTTGGCAGGAATGACTTTCTGTAGTGGTTGAATAGCTGAAGGAGCAGTGCTGTCCATTATCTTCAGCAGCTTGTGAATTATCATTCTCTCCACAACCAACTATGGGCCCAAATAGGTAAATAATGATTTGCTCATGAAGTACAGTCTGCTCTGTCCCTCCATGCACAACCCCCATGTTATATTTGCAGTCTGTTGTTGAAGTAAATGCCCAGGTCTCTGTAGCCCTCCACCATCTCATCCTCTTCCCCCAGGATTCGAGTAGCCAGGCATATTGTTTTCGGCCTAGTGCTCCATTTCATCCAAAAATCCACAACCATCTCCCATATCTTCCTCCCACACCATGCATGGCACACAACTGTGCATGTAGCCTACATTGTCTCCTGTCAAGTGCTGACACACTCCACAACTGCTGAATATTCTGAATATCTCATTAAAATAGGCCTATGAAGAGAGTGCAGGGAATAAATGAAGGGCATGCAATGAAAAATGTCTTAACAGTCTTTAGTCAATTTGGCTATGCTTTCTCTCTCTCTCTCTCTCTCTCTCTCTCTCTCTCTCTCTCTCTCTCTCTCTCACTCACTCACTCACTCACTCACTCACTCACTCACTCACTCACTCACTGTTAACATATAGTCTTCAGTCTGATTGGCCATGCTCTCTCTCTCTCTCTCTCTCTCTCTCTCTCTCTCTCTCTCTCACACTATCACTCAAACACACACACACACACACACACACACACACACACAGTAGGGCTTTAGTGGATGATTTGGTTCAATAGGCCTATTAACTGATAAAATATATGTTTTTAATATATTTTATTTCATAATAAATATAATCAGCCACATGAAATAACATTAAAATCAATATCAGGCTATAAAACAAACATAGTGGCCTTTTGTTTCAGCTTGGTGCAGACATGAAAATGGAATGCGCCCATTCAGATGACGTCACAAGCTAAAGGAATGCGGCCCATCACCGGCGGACAGCTCGGAACTCTTTATATGTCCATGCCATGAACTCATAGGCATCGCTTCCATGCTTCATGGGAGCTGCTTGTGAAAAAAAACTTTCCTAACTGTCACGGGAGGTGTAAGCGGGCAACTCTGGAGACGTAATCCCTGCTCTTAAATAAACATGTTTTTTAAAAATGAGAGAACACACAATTTAGCAGTTACATTAAGCTTTTCCAGCAAAAAATAAAAATAAATAAAAAACGAAAGTCATCAAAACGCTTCCTGTTTCCGGTTTAATGCTTTTGATTTGATTTAATTTATTTGCACTATAAAAAAACAAAAAAGATATAGACAACAGAAAATAAGATATGACGTAAAAGGTAACAAAGTGTGCAGGTGAGAAAAAAAATAGGTGTCAAGGAAATCTCTCTTCAAAGGTAATTTCATGTAAAATAATGAATAACATAAAAAGTAATTTAATCCACAAGATTATACAGAGGTTAAAAAGCAAGCAAAGTGATCTCTCCTGCTATTTTAACTGTAAAGTCCGCAATATTGAGTGATCAGATCGCTCTAAATGACTACCATGGACATATTAAGAAAGCTAAATTCATTACATATGGTGAAACCGGAAGTGTCTGACCGTGGAGGATGACTGAGCTCTGCTCTCTTGATTGGGTTTCCTCGTGACAACGAAAATATAAAACGTTCATAACTGTCACGGGAGCTGTAAGCAGGCGACTCTGTAGACGTCATCCCTCCTCTGTAATAAACATGTGTTTTTTAAATGAGAGAACAACAAATTAAGCATTTACAGCAAAGAAATAATAATAATTCAAACGCTTCCTGTTTCCGGTTTGAGGCAGCGCCAGGAGCGTCATAGCAACAGCATAGCAACCAGTATATCGACCTGAAAGAAATGTTGTATTTCTACATTTTCTTGGCGATGTCCAGAATAATATTCGTGATAACCATCAAACTACATCGTATACATTCACTGAGTGAAGATTGTGAGAGTAAGGGGCACTTTACACGACAACACGAAACGGTGCAAACGCCGAAAAATTCCCGCGGTTGCACTATATCATTTACAGGAAAACAGCAAACGCAGGCATGAAACCGCAGGTTTTTGAGATCACCTCCCAGGGAGGATTTTTTGGAAAACTTAACGGTTTTGGTTTCCTGTAAACACCGAAACCATTTCCCCTGATAACGCTGACGTCACGGCTCCACCCTCACACATGCGTAGTCTATAACATTTGCTGTCAAAATACCCACAAGCGAGTTATAAAGTTAGAAGACAACATGAACGGTGTCTCCACGGCACCATCACTGTGATCAGCGGAGAGTGTCGTGCAGCGCTAAAATATAGGCTAACACTCGCCAATTTAGTCCAAGCGATTACCGCAGTAAGTTATTGAGACCACCCGCCACTTTGGCTTGGGAAAGATTTGTGCTCTGCCTGTTTTTCTAGCTAAATAAACGTGTGTCACTTCTATATGCCAGGGACACGGCTCTCTCTACATTAAAAACACAATCAGCGTGCAGCGGTTAAGCTAGCGGCTACTGTTCAACAAAAGGAGCATTAAGGCTACGGCTTCAAAGTAAAAGCATTTCACTGGCTAAACATTAATAGCATTTCACTGGACACACGTGAGTTGACTTTTATTTTGAAGTACGCCTAACAGGAAGATATCCGCTCACGAAGCCCCTTCACTATAAGCATGTCTTCTGTTTTCACGAGTTCAATGCGGTGAAATAAGAGGACAGAAAGCTTGTCTTTTACAATATTTGTAACCCCAAGCTTACACCAACCGCTTTATGAACGTTAGTGGCATTAATTTTCGGTTACAGTAAGGTTTTATGCATCAAATTGTACCGGAAGAGCTATCTACTAGGCTGTGTCACCGCTATTGACTATTGGCTTGGCACTGCTGCTACAGCGATTTCGGCCCGTTTCCTCTGAAAACTTGTGTACGGGTGAAGATGTCAGATAAATTGTGTCTGAACGGGTTTTTTTTTTAAACCAAAAACTGGAAAACTGTCACGTTTTCACAGTGTAAAGTGCCCCTAAGACACACATTTCTCACTAACAATGTTATCAAAAACCCATTTATTAGCTTATACATCTTAAAAATCTGCAGAATAAAAGCTGTGGCAATGGCGGTCACAGCTTGGGTTTCGTTTCGGCCGGGAGGATTTGAAAGTCACGTGACATGTACGCTGTCCATTAGAAATGAATAGGGGGAACAAATGTAGGTAAGTCACAATTTCAAGGCCTGTATTGTGAAATCTCTACATTTTGCGCTGTGGACCAATGTACCTATTTTACATTTCACTGTGAGACTGGGTTGGTAGTCCTGCATTATTCATCAAAATAGTCAATAGCCCTATAATCTTTGTCAGTCAAGTTATCGTTGAATTGACTTTTAGGCCTATCGTTGGGAATTATACAACATTTTGTAAACTCTTTATATGTTTTGTGTACAAACATCTTAATTTGTAAAGTCACTTACAGTAAAGGTTCAGTAAGCGGAATGGTTCTTTCAGCTAACTTCCTGTCAGTTACTGCAGTTAGCGGTCCCCTTCATCGTCCCTACGTCACCACATTAATGCACTGCGGTCTTCAAGCAGCGAGTTATCTAGCATCATCTCAGATCCATAAGTGTGATAAAACATGATAAAAACCATCAAAACAGACATTGGGAAGGATTTTTACCTGCTCCACCATTGTAGGCGCATACACATTCACCCATCTGTCGCTCTGCACTTGCATCGGCAGTGAGACGGGTGCCGGTTTGTAGTGTTCTCTCTTCTGATTGGTTATCAGTAGTGGGATCCCCGAAAATTTTATTTGCCGATTACATGCAGAGCGGGTGACTGAGAGATCGGCTTTATGAAACACACACACTATATAAGTGATCACGGTATGAATAAAGAGCGATTTAACACTTATATTAACATAAATAAATCGCTTACCTTACCTTTAAGTTATCAGATGAATGTGGTGGAGTAAAAAGTATATTTCCCACTGAATTGTAGTGACGTAGGATTCTTGTTGACAAAATCATATTTAGTCAAAATCAGTGAATATTTCCTCGTGACCCCCATGGAGCAGATCATTCTCCAGAATCGCTGACTCCACCTGTACAGTAAATGTACTTAGTGACATACCTTGAATTGATCCAGGCAGCCAACGGCACAGAATTTCCCACCAAATCACCCAGCATTCATCCAGCCAGCCAGCCAGCCATCCATCCATCCATCCATCCATCCATCCACCCATCCATCCATCCATCCATCCATCCATCCATCCATCCATCCATCCATCCATCCATCCATCCATCCATCCATCCACCCAGCCAGCCAGCCATCAATCCATCTAGCCAGCTGTCCAGCCATCGCTTCCAGCCATCCATCCATCCATCCATCCAGCCAGCCATCCATCCATCCATCCATCCATCCATCCATCCATCCATCCATTCAGCCATCCATCCATCCAGGGTCACAGTCTTGCCCCCGCTTGTTTTCCCCAAGAACCACCATGACCCCCATGGTCCTTCTCTTCACTTCCTTTTCCTCCCTCACTTGTTTGCATTGTTCCCTGATGACCCCCCCCCCTTGCACTCTGTTCTCCGTTCTCTTCATCTTCCTCATGTGTTTTTAAGGGCAGGCCTGTCACTATAGTTTAAGCTACAATGTGTTGTTTTCCCTCAGGCATAGACAGGGTCAAGAGACCCCACTGTGTATTTACTGTCAGGGAAGGAGTAGCAGAGCACAAAGATCTAACAATGGCTGAGTGTTTGACAATTTGGATTTATTTTTCATGCTTTCAGTACTCGACACGTAACAATTCAGCTTGTGCAGGGATTGGAAATGACATGGTTAAGGATGTACTCAAATGGATAAGAGAAGTAAAAGTTTTGATGACATGTTCTTATGAGCACTGAACACAAACCACAGCAGAGGCTGAGGTGTTTGGCCATGAACCAAAATATTGGAGAATTGGAAAAAAGTGTATCTTGTTAGGAACATGAATATGTATACATCAAAGACAATGAATAACAATCCATTTGCGGAAAGACACTGCAGGTAAAAAAAATGTTCTCAAGAACTGGTCAATTTTGAGATTTGTGTTTATTTTGCTTCCGTAAAAAATATCTTTGCTAATACCACATATACAGAAGAGTATTAGAGCCACAGGGAAGAGAAACAAATGAGAGAGGAGGACATTTCTTTTTATTATGCACTTTGAGAATAAAGTCGACATTTTTGAGAATAAAGACGAAGAAAAGGTCAACTCTTCTGGTCCATCAAATGCAGTAAGGGGAGCAACTGACAGCTATGCAAGGAGCTGATATTCCCAAACTAGCCTCCTACATCTATGGAGTGCAGTCTCACCAATTCATCTTCACAGGGCATTTTGTTAAGCCAGTCACATGGCGCTGTTTGATGTAGTATTAAAAGGTAGACTTTTCTTTCTTATTGAATTTCATCTTTATTCTCCAAATTGTTTTTAAAGATATAATTTTTTTGCATTTTTATGCTTTATTGATAGTGTAGAGACAGAGTTGAAATGGGGCAGAGAGGGGAGTGACGTGCAGAGAACGACCGCGGGCTGGAATCGAACCCGGGTCCGCTGCTGGCCGAGGCCCATGGGGGGGACGCCCTACCAACTGAGCTAAGGGCGCCCCCTTATTCACCAAATTTTGACCTTATTCTCCATATTTTGACTTTATTCTTGAATTCCTCCTCTCATTTTTCTTTCTTCCCTGTGGCCTCTTGTTACTCTTCTGTAAAAATAAAACCAACATGTACATTTAAGTGTTTTCCTTGACTAACCCTTGTCTGTTTGCGTCTGTATATTTCTCAACAAAGAATCTTAACTTCTAGAGCACTTACATCAACTAAACTTTACATAATCATTCGTTGCATTCTGAAGACAGAATGATTTTTTAAAAGAAGGGTCAATCATAGTCCTTTGGCTCATGTGTTTCACTTTTAACTGCTGATGTGGAGCAATTGGTCCATACAGGAATGGCATCATATAACAAAATTATTTAAATATGATTGAATTATTTTGTATTTACATCCACTGTAGAGCAGTGTGATGCAGAACCCAAAACAACAAACCAACACTTTTTTTTTAAATTGCATAAGAAATCCTCTGCAGTATGATTTAATCCAAAAAAGTTAGACTTAAGTACTGTCCCATCACTCACAGTCACAGCTTCTGATGGTTGCTTTAAAGCTGCTATGTCATCATCTAGGTTATTACACTGATAACAGAAATATAACAAACACACTGATGCAAACATTACAGTAATTCTTTGCATGTCCACTGTGCAGTTGATTGTGTGCATTGGGCTGTGGCGGGGAACGCTAACCCCGGCTCAAGTCAAGCACGTCCTGCTTAAATTGTATAAGAGGCTGAGCTTTGCCTTGTGGGTAAAATTAAGCCCCCTCTCGGTCGCCCTGCTGCTGACTGCCCCAATCATCTGCTGGCCTCGTTCACACTGTGTCCATGCTCACTCGTTCACTCTGGCTCTTGTCCTCTTTCTCTAGTCTCTCTTCCTTCTCCTGTACAGTATGTGTATGTATTCACACAGCCGAGCCAGCCAGGCCAGCCAGGCCCGCAGCCTGCATGCCGTGATAGTAACGGCTTTAATAAAAAAAAAACCCAGTTTGGGGGGGATGAGAATTGAATTTCATACTTGGACGCCCAGACACTACATGTGTTTCTTTTTTAATAAAGAGAGTAAGAGAGAGAGAGAGAGAGCGAGAGAGAGAGAGAGAGAGAGAGAGAGAGAGAGAGTGCAGAGCAGTGACGAGCTGAGCCACTCAGCCACGAGAAGATATGGGCCCAGGCTTTTCTCACTTCTGCTCCCACTCTTTGCTTCCTTAAGCTCATCTGTGTGTGTGTGTGTGTGTGTGTGTGTGTGTGTGTGTGTGTGTGTGTGTGTGTGTGTGTGTGTGTGTGTGTGTGTGTGTGTGTGTGTGGAGGGGGGGGGGGGGTCTACAGGGGACATCTGGCTATCTGTCAATCAACACATTTCCACACCTTTTTAAGATAAGGCTGAGTGTTCAACCAAAAAAACTGTCCCAGATTTGTTTTTTCTTTCTTTCCCTGGTTCTACTGTTCTTGGACAGAATGAATTACAACATTATTTTTTGAATCGGTAAATGCTCTTCTTTGTCATACTACATCACTGGTTTTGATTTATTTAACTTTGTATCCAGCAGCGTGCAAACATTTTAGAAAATCGGTTCATCCTAGCCTGAGAAAAGGCCGAAAGAGTATTTTATAGTCTCACTGTCTAACCCTACATTTGCCCATGTGTGAAATCACACATAGGAAAATGTAGGATTAACAGGACAGCTGGGCCAAGGAAAGACGGGGAAGAAAAACTTAATTCACTATATTATAATAGAGATTTGTATAATGATAGAACGCTGGTTTCCGTATGGGTGAAGTATTCCTTTAACATAAGCAGTGATAAGCCAGCAGCATTGCTAATAGAAAAGTGCTATAAGACATTCTTATAGTTCAAAAGCTAGAAACTATAAAGCACTTCAGTTAGTTCAGATTGCCATGGCAGTTCGGTGTAGTTAATGAATAGTTTCAGTAGTCAGTAGTAAAAATGTCTCTGTTGCTGGAGCCAATGTGTTGGTTCAGTATAAGAAGTGTATGGGTACATTGATAAGTAATCTACCTGTGAATGCAAAAATCCACCTGTTCTTGTTCATTACACTGATGATTGGACGATTAGACTTTATGTTATCGTTCTAACTGCACTGTGGGCCAGAGATAAACGCCATTTTGATTCTGATGTATGTCTTGCATATATCAGAACTGACAATAAAAGACTTTGACTTGACTTTGATTTGGTATATTAAAGGAATACTTCACCCATACGGAAACCAGCGTTCTATCATTATAAAATAACTAATATAATATAATGAATGAGGTTTTTCTTCCGTCAGTCTTCCCTTAGTCTTCCCTTGGCCCAGCTGTCCTGTTAATCCTAACCCTTACTGTGATGTCACAGTAAGGAAACTGTAGGGTTAGACAGTGAGACCATTAAACACTCTTTCTGCCTTTTCTCAGGCTAAGATGATCCGATTTAAAAAATGTTTGCACATTTATACTAAATAGGATCTCCGAGTTCAATACACCTTCATATTCCAACCGGTGAAGTAGGCCTTTAAGTGCAGCTTGAGGATTTGAGGACAACTCTATGCACTAGATGACACGAGAGATTACTGGGCTCTATTGGAAGTCCAAAGCAAAAAACCTAATGGCACATTCCAATACAAAGATGCAGAAGAAACTGCGGATACTACTTCAAAAAGTTCAATACAACTTTTGTCAGAAGCAATCAACTCTACAAACAATGTTTTTCTCACTTCACTGTTTGTTTTTACCTCCAATACAATTCCCCCTTGAGCCTGTTTTTTTTTTTACAGCTTGGTACATTTATAAAGACAAGGGTTTTTTGAATAGAGTCTTGTGGCCATCCGCAGCCATGAACAAAGCAAAAACAGCTAACTGTCATGACGTGGAAAACATGAGACAATTGTTCCAATAAACAAAAACCCTAAATTGATTTGTCTCCTTGTCACTTCCATCCTGAGATCCCCGGGAAAAAAATCAATTTCACATCCGTGTCTGGTGGGGATAACTACACTACAAAAGAAATGCACACAGACTCAATGGATGCATCCGCTGACTGTGCTTGTAGTATTACAGGAGGAAAAAGCTTTGTACGGGATGCAATTTCAACGACACAGCAAAACCTTCCAGCCACAGCAAATTAAACTGATACCTTGGGAAAAAGTCATATGAAACCTTTCTCCGTCATTAAGAGAAAAAAAAAAAAAAAAAGAAGGAGCTCAATCTCAGTTCGCAATATAAAAGGTACAGTCAGTGATTCTGGAGAACGCTTGTTCTAAAAAAGTCACTTTTGTCAAAATCGGTGAATATTTCCTCACATTCCGTTACCGGTCCATACTGTGTGTGCGCGCTGAAAAATAAATCTAGTTTTAATACACAGACTAGTCTCAGTAAACAAGTATGTTGACAAAGGATACAGAGGGGCCCACCTTAGCTATAGCAACATATCTGTTTACAGAGCCAAGGCCAAGTATTAACAGTTACAGTTTTTTTAACGGACAGGTAGCGGATCGTGACGAGATATTCAATGATTTTGATGAAAAGTGACACTAGAACAACGAGTGTTCTCCAGAATGGCTGACTGCACCTTTAGTTTTGATGGAAGACGCTCACAAAGGCAAATTGTAATGTGAGAACTGAGAAACTATTTACCCTCTGTAAAGAAGTTAAAGGTCCAGTAAGTGGAATGGTCAGTTTAGCTAACTTCTTGTCAGTGACTGCAGTTAGCAGTCCCCTCCCTCGTCCCCACGTCACCACATTAATGCACTGCGGTCTTCAAGCAGCGAGTTATCTAGCATCATCTCAGATCCATAAGTGAGATAAAACATGATACAAACCATCAAAACAAATGATTTTTACCTGCTACGCTATTGTAGGCGCATACACATTCACCCATCTGTCGCTCTGCACGTGCACCGGCAGTGAGACGGGTGCCGGTTTGTGGCGTCCTCTCTTCTGATTGGTTATCAGTAGCGGGATCCCCGAAAAGTTTATTTGCCGATTACATGCAGAGCTGGTGACTGAGAGATCGGCTTTATGAAACGCGCACACTATATAAGTGATCACTGTATGAATAAAGAGCGATTTGACACTTATATTAACATGAATAAATCACTTACTTCACCTTTAACTGTCATGTGTATAAGTCGAAACCCAAATGCAGCACACAACTTGCAGCGATGTCCTTCAATTTGGACTAACAGGCAAAGCCTTAATCTGTTTCTTTATTCTGCATTCTTAAATCACAGAATTGCATACTTTAAATGTAGTTGTTAGTGCATATTAACTATAGGAATTCATAGATGGAAAACAATGAACAAAACAGTGGTACCATCCATCCTCATACAGCTCAGTAAAAAATTAAGAGAATTATTAAAAAAATTAAGAGCATTATTTAAAATGCTCTTAATGACAAAAAATGTATTGGAATTTGGTAGAAATGTTTTCAGTCGTTTATAGAATTAAACCAAAATGTTCATTCTACTAAAACATATGCCTATACATGGACATTTGGAGTGGTCTCTTAATTTCTTTCAGAGCTTTATATGCTGTAACACAGAGGAGCAGGTGACAAAATAAGACCCCATCCCTTTACGGCCTCCACACACATCCTGCGTCTACCTCTGGAGCGCGTCGCCTTACCTTACTGCTGCGTCTCTCGGACTTTTCTCGGACACACATGGAACGTCTCAGCAGCTGCTGCTGCTGCAGCGCTGCTTCTAAAAGCCCTATCTTTCTACATAGAGTTTTCATAGATAATTCCCATTAAAAATGAAGTTCTTTCGTGTCATTTATGATGCATATGATTTATATTGAGTCTAATATTGAGTCTGGACAGTAATCCGTGCGCCCCATTGCCTTTTTCTTTTTTCTTTTTTTTTTCGCTTGTTGGAAGTCTTATTTTGAAAGGGACACACCAGGAAATGGTGAAACTACAGCGAAAGCTGCCAGTATGAAGTCAATATGACTCTCAGCAGAGTATTTCTCAATCAGTTAAAGCAGAGAGACTCGAGAGAGACGCGCGGCTCTCAGAAAAAAATAGGCGAGCCTCCTGAGGTGAAGGGGAGCGTCGCTGCAGACGTGCCTCCGACGTGCATCAGCAGTGTGTCTGAGGTTGGATGTGTGCTCGCTCTAGGTTGATTACACGGTCAGTGACAAAAAGTCAGACGCAGACGCGAGGTAGACGCGCAGTAGAGGTAGGATGTGTGCAGAGGCCGTTAGCCTACCAGTGGATGGGATGTGAAAGAGAACTGAGTGAAGTGTGTGTGTCTGTGTGTATTTCAGTACAAGCTCTACCAGGTTGTGTAGCAGGCTTTAATAGAAAATGGCTGTGTGCTGTTTCCCATCTCATTTGAAATGTGTTGCAAGACGACAGTTTTTTAAAGTTGCATGCCATCTCAGGCAGGGAAAAAACCTCTTAGCAGATCCGTGTCGACATGCACACGCACAGCCACACACACACACACACACACACACACAAAAACACGCACACACACAAAAACACGCACACACACATCTACACAGTCCTTTTCAACGCTGACCAAGCTATCATGGGAAAAATGAATAAATGGATGAAATGTGGCATGCTTTTGAGGATAGAAGGGAAAAAATACCTGGGTGAAGAGGCAGATGAAAGAGGGAAAATGTTAGAATGATAGAAACAAGACTGAGCAATTGTGAAAAGGAGAGAGGGGAAAAAGAGGTAAACTGGTGACAAATTGCAAATGCTCCCTAGCAGTGTTGACTGACAGGCCAATCATCTTGCTTGCACATCTCGAGGCGAGGCCTGGCTGACTGTTATTAATTGAAATGTGATTGGAGGATATAGGAGGAGAGGGGGGCAAGATGCTCACATCTTATCCACATCAGAGCAATTAATAACGCACTCACTCCTCACTCCACTCTCTGATATTTCCAATAGTGATTAGAAATTAGAAAAGCAAGGGAGAAGAAATAATTGAAATGGGATAATTCCGAAAGGGGGGTGGGGGGGAAATGGAATTGGGAAAGGGGATTCATTTGTGAAACAATTCAAAGGGCTGCCCAGAAGGTGTTATTTCTTTTACTCCCCTGAACGATTTTGTAATAACCAAAATAATCTCACAACTCACTGTCATTCATTGCATGTCCACACAAGAGCAAGGAGAGAATGAGAGAGGGTGGAATATCAACGGGGTATTCATCCTCATCAAGCTTGATCAATAGATCAGTAGTTATTCAGCTCCACACCACAAACTTAAAGGCACACTATGCAACATTTTAATGAAAAAAAATTAGTCCCACAAAAATAACCCCTCTCAATGATCACTTCTGTCCCACTAGAACAGTGATTCCGTGAGAGATCGTCAGGTGTGCCGTGGGAAATGATCTAATATCACCTAACTAACCATTGTCGGGTGTCTGTGCTGTAATAAAGTGTGGCAGATAATGTAATACTCTTCTACCGTATCCGAATATAAGACGGGGTTTATTCCCCTGGAAATAGGTCGTAAAAAGTCGGGTCATCTTATATTCGGGGTCTAGTATTCGTCATCCAGTAATGGACTGCCCGTTACCAGAGCGACCATTCAGCTTAATTATAATGATAGGCTATATTTAATATTTACAGCGCACTTCTCGCAGACAAAGCGCTTTACATAGCTTCAGGGCCTGTGTACAAGTTGTGTTTATTTTATTTTTTTAAACAGTTGGAACCAACACTGTCTGTGTGCTCTCGGAAGCGGCCGGGGCATGTGTGTGTGCAATGGAAGAGAGAACGCTTTGTGTGGAGAGAAAACAAGAGGCACGGGAAATCGCCAAAGCCAATGCAAATCCTTATGTTGCGAGTCAACGTGTCAGAGGCAGGAATCGGTAATGGTAAATGGACTTGTATAGCGCTATATCTCCGTTTGTCACAGACTCAAAGCGCTTTACATTGTTTTTGTACACATTCACCCAATCACACACACATTCATACACCGATAGCAGCAGCTACCACGCAGGGTAGGCTTAGCACTAAGGTGCTAAGCTAACTAAGCTAACTATCGGGAGCAATTCGGGGTTCAGTGTCTTGCCCAGGGACACTTCGACATGTGGCGGGGAGACGGGGGATCGAACCCCCGACCCTGCACACCAGAGGCGAACTCCCTACCCACTTCGCCACTGCCGCCCCGGCTGTACGATTGACTTTTTAGCCGCAGCAGTTGCAGTGCTAAGGAGAGATTGCCAACTGCGCGTTCCTTTTACGCACACCACAGACGCCGTAATGTTTAGATTTCATCATTTGGATCAACGCCCTAATGATAATAAGAATAAGAGGCTTTATTTAAACGCTGTCCATGCGGTCGTTGTGATTGTAACTTTATCGGCTGTAAACTGAAACTAACGGAGATCGCGGAAGCCTTCCAAACGACAACTGTAACGTGCCCCGGTTATCATTTCAGCCTTAAACCACGGCGTGATGTGATTAACTATGAGCATTAAATAAATGTTGCGTCTCAGATGCCGAGGACAGCAGCGAGGATGACCCGCTATGCCACGACCGAACCAGAGTATAGAGAGATGACAGCAAGACCGATCACAGCGGGGCAGAGGAATAAAGTCTGTGGTAAACACATCGGTTCGGTCTATTTGCAGTACTGTTAATTTGCAATGAAGGAAAGTGTTTTATTCAATGCGTTTTTATTTTCGTATATTATTTTAATAAATAAAATTTATTTCCTTTTAAAAACAAGATCTGGTCTTCAAATCTTTTTTCCAAATATGAGTTTTGAAAAACGGGGGGTCGTCTTATAATCAGGGTCGTCTTATATTCGGACCAATACGGTATATGTATATGTACTGTGTTAGAGTGTCATTTTGTGTCATTTTGGTTGGTGGTGTGCCCCAGGATTTTGTAAATGTAAAAAATGTGCCGCGGCTCAAAAACGGTTGAAAATCACTGCACTAGAACATGTGTTTATCTGCTCTGTCCTCCTCTCTCTGGCTGGATTTTGCATAGTAACATTTGTTGGTATTGTTTTGTAAACAGACGACTCAGGGCTAAGCTCCATTCAAGCTCCTCCCTGCTATCTCACTGTATATTTTTGTACAGAAATATAGAAGTTAACACCAGACAGTAGGATTTGCATCCTTCGTCCCATGTGAATTTTAGGCTGAACATGAATACAATTTGTTTTGCGCTTTTAAATCTTGGTCTTGTCCGATTGATTGTGTTGTGCTCGCCCAGTGCTGCTAGAAGTCTTCCAAACAGAGAGCTCCTTTGATTTGTTGTGTCAGCAAGTCCAATGTTTCATTTAGTGTTACTTGGCTTGTCAAAACTTGACCAGTCTCTCTGGGGAATACATCCATATTCAATTCACACCTAACAATTTATCTCGATTGCCAATGTTCACTGCCACTTCAGTGCACATAGAGTGCCCTTAAGAGACAGACAATGTAGGGGTGGAAACTGGGCTAGTGGATCAGTGGGGCCTGATTTTCATGCAAGAGGCGGGTTGTGTCAAGTTTTAAGTATAGCGGTATCATATATTTTTTATTTAACCTTTATTTATACAAGTAAATCCCATTGAGAAGAAGACTCTTTTTCAAGGGAGATCTGTTCCCATTCCCACGTTACTGTTCACACACACATTCATACACCGATAGCAGGCTAGCTATCACCATTCACACGAGGCAAGGTGGGTGAAGTGTCTTGCCCAAGGACACAACAACCTTGACACAGTTGGCAGGGCTGGGATCGAACCGTCAATCCTTGGATCACGACAGCAATGGTGGAATACTGAGCCGCAGATTGTACTATCTGTCAAGATCACAACCCCAAGAAACCATACGAACTGCCGACGAGAAGATTCCCAGTACTTGAGACCCCCTTTCAAGATGAAAATAGAACTTTGAGGGTCCTGTATTTGCTGGTGATGGTGGATTGATTCACAAAATGGTTAGAAGCTATTCCTTGCCAAAAAGAGACAGCAAAGACAGTCGTGAAGTAGTTAAACATGTAACTTGTATCAGACCCTTCAATGAAATATTGATAAGATAATGCACAGCATTAAGCTGACCCAGGTAGCTGCTCTCCCTCTGGCCCTCATGTCAATGAGAACTTCTCAAGGGGCACATAAACATTTGACCGTTAACAACAAGTTAAAATACGTGTTAGTTTATTCGGAAATATGGAAGGCAAAAATAAAGAATGACTGGAGAAAAGTTTCCAAGTTCTCAGAGGATGTTTAATGAAGTGATATCACAGGACAGCTGATGCAGGCACAGCAAAAGTCAAAAAGAAAAGAGACCCCTCAGAGGCATTATATTATCTCTAAACAGGGTGGCAATTTATTGTTGCCATGTGTATTCTGGGACCATCCTCTTCGTTCCTGGACGTCCTCTGCTGAACTTTACTGACTAGGTTAAGCTTCCCAGCCTGATAGAGTGTCTATGTGGTACACTCAAAATCAGACCACTATTTCAAGAGGTAATTTTTGAAAGTTTACATGTATAACCTATGATAATTAATTTATATATTTGAGTATGTATTTATCGCTAATTATTAACATCGAATATTTGTTGTGAGACAAAGTGTTAGTACTAGGAAACTTAAGGGCGGAACTAAAGTGTATTGCAGTCCGGAAGCCTATGGCTGCGGGGCATTTCCGGTCCCCCGTCAGACGGATTTCGGAAAATGACAACAGGGCTCCGTTGCTTCATTCCTGTCCTAACGTGTACCTGCTTTTCAGGTTTGTACCCAGTGAAAAGCACACACATTAGTATCTTGATGAATCGGAACATATTACAAACATGTTGATACACTTTGAGTACAGTTTTATTTATGTTATGTCAAGTTAGGAACTTTTTAAAATTCCTTTGTTTGTTTTCGCGCCAAACGGCAATTGTGGAAAATAGCAGTTTGCCGTCCGCGGAGAATATTATTGTGACAACACACACATCGTAGAGCATGAATAAGTTTACTTTGGCCCTGAACACCTGACATAAAGGTTTAAGAATATATTACATGTGATTAAGAGGTTTATGACGTTATGATACGATATTTTAGAGTATAAGAAAAGTGTTTATATGATGTGTTATGCTAGCCTGTCAGTTAGACAGACCTATCAACCATTGTAGTTCAGACAGTGGTTTAATGTTAATTCCATAAGTGTTGTTTTATGTCTTAAATAGGAGAACAGTCTTTTGAATGACAAGTGTTATTGTGGTGTAAAGCCAAAGTATATTTAGGTTTGACATTTTATTTATTATATAGGAACAAAACTGTATTAAATTGCACTATGTGAGATAGCTTTAAAAATAACCAGCCTTTAAGCTGAAAACAGGCACAACTTTAGCTTAGGTGAATTTTTACAAAAGGAGTGTATATTTTGATATGAATTGTAATAAGAGTTGTGTATTTATGGTAATGTGAACTAAGAGTGGAGAGAAACAAGATATGTGAGCCTCACTTTTTATTGCACTTTTTGATGTTTTATTTTTAACAAGGAACCTATTGACATTTTAACATGCACTTTAGCCAGGGAAGTTTATATTTATATTTATATGTGATGATTGTGAATTAAAGAGACGGATTTCGGAAAATGACAACAGGGCTCCGTTGCTTCATTCCTGTCCTAACGTGTACCTGCTTTTCAGGCAAATCCGATCTCAAAATCCTTTTGCTACCTCTGTCCTGGCCACTTGGGACCGGTAACATCTACAACTTGCTTGGCCAGAAAGGCCTTTGTTTTAGCAGGCCTCAGGAATGTTGCTATCTTATGGGAAAATCAGTGTTAGTTTTATTGCTTAGTGTCTACCTATTAGTGTCCAAGCACCAAGACTGAAGGAGAACATTTATTAAAGTCAAATGTGAAGAATATATAAATTGTTTAAATGATTATACAATAGGTAAATGCAAATTAATGAGGGGGGTATATGCATCATTAAAATTAGAAATTAAAATCCTTACACCGTGAGTTGCTGACAGGCAGGCCTAAACCAGGGACGTCCAGAAAAGGAGGTCATATGCCTTCTCTTGACGTCTGGCAAGTAAGTTGTGATGAGTACCTGACAGCCCCGATTAATTTTAATTGAGTTTTGTTTTAATAGATATAACAGGCTGAGCAGCCCGAAGCAACTCCAGACAAGACTCCTGAGGTAAAGGTATGGGATCGGGTATTGGTGAAAGCCCACGGCTTGAACCCAGGTGATAGGACCCTACGAAGTAACTTGTCTTGTGGTCCAGGAAAAATGCAAAAGAGGAGCAAATTTGAAATTCAGCTGACACATTATTGTATACTCTTCCATTGCCGCCCTCTCGTATTAAAGAGAGGTTAGAGAAGATTTGCCAACAGGTGCGGGCTCTAAAGAATTAATTAAACCTAATTAAAGTTCTAAAAAAGCCCGAACCAGTATGTATTGTATGTGTCTAATTTTCTGACCGTCTCGATATCTGTGTGTGTATTTTTGTGCATATCGTGTCAGTCAAGGTTGTTCTTGTACAAACCTCGAACCATGAAGAATTTGAACCTTCAGTAAGCAGAAGGAGAGTTAACAAATCGTGTGAACATGTATGATTATTCCATCAGTTTGGGTTTACACCTTTAAAAGGTGTAAAGTGAGGGATTGTGAGAATAAATCTTAATTTTATACTCTTGTGCTTTTTAAACTTATACACTTTTAAATGTTTAGTAACTTCACATTCATTCACCATTTTGTAAGTGCACATAACAAAACTGTATATGCAGAGGCAGGCCGTTTCAGTAGATACTTTGCCCAAGGTCAGGGGAGAACTGTTTGTGTGGGATGTGCCTGCACATGACAACCGGCCTAGCAACGACCCCGCTCCCTTCACCTCTCTTATGAGCAGGGTAGTGTAAAACATGAAATGTATCTTATGAAGACCAGCAAGAAGACGTCATCAAGCCAAGCCTAACATCTACGGCCAGCCTCTAACACATAGTCAACCAATCAGAAATAATGTATTTGTTTCCATATAACACTTTGTCCCACCATTTTGTCTTCAGTCTTACTGGGGACGATTTTTGGAAAACCAGTAAGCTCCATGTAGGCCTACATGTTTCTGCTCACTCAATTTAGATAATACACCTTTAAGCTTTGAAATAAATCTTCTACTTGTTTTTCCTTCTTCAACTCTGGTTAAAAGAACATGAAATAGTTTTCTAACAATAGATTGGCCTATTTACAGCCCACAGAAAACTGACATATTTTCTTCAATGCAAGTTCATCAATTCATGACTTAAAATCTTGAGCAGTGGAACTTTCAACAGAAATTCCTGGCAGTAAGCTACGCCAGTGTCCTAACCAATGGGAGCATGTGCGACGTGCGGATATGGCACAGGCTCTGCATGCAGCAAAAAAAAATATTATTATTATTATTTTTTTTTACAAAAAAGATTTGGGGCTAATCAAATTAGATCCAGCCTGGTGACGCCACTGGGCCCAGTCGACGTTGAGGAAAAGAAAAAGAAAGCTTGGGTCGCCTGCTCTCCTTGTGATCACAGTTTAAAAGAAAAAGGTACCGGTGTTTCTCGCTTTGCTTCACTGAAGCCTTTTAACAAAGTCAGTCAATCAGAGTTTTACCGCAGCCAGCTGATAAATAAGATGAACATCCTTTTGTTAACAAAGGAGGGAGAGTCCTTTGTTGCTCCAAAACCAGAGCATCCTCAATGTTGTTGCAAACAAATTTGCGATCAAAGAGACTGAATAACGCTGTAAATGGCTTATTTATATGACTCAGAAAAGGTTACGCCTCCTGTGGGCAGGTGACCAACCACAGGGTAGGAGGAGTGACCTCTCCAGCCAGTCAGGTGACACCTGGGGTTTTTGTCACCAGATTCAAACTGCAAAGGGAGGGGTGACTTACATCCAGTTTAGGCCTGAGCTGGGCCCCCTGCTGTTCCCCATGAGGTGACAGCATGCTGGGTCCTGCTGCTTCTTGGCCGTACTGTGTGTGCGCTGAAAAACAAAACAAGTAATAATAAACAGCCTAGGCTCTGTAAACTGGTACAAACGAAGGGAATGTAAAAAAAAGGAGCTGGCTTTGTTACATTAGCCCTGCGTTCCGAATCGCATACTTTCTACTATTTAGTATGGTAGAAAAAAGATTTAGTATGTCCCAATTCTTGTTAGAAAGACCCGATGTCTACTACATCCGGCCAAGATTTTGAGTGTTGAAAACTGCATCCTATTTGAGCGATTCTGACCCACAATCCAGTGCAAACCTGAAGTGAGGTCATCAACGGAGCCTCCATATGAAAACAAACAGAGATGCGCCGGATATAAAAGCAAGAGGCAAGATCAAGGCACGATCTTATGATGAAATAAATAAGTAAAAGTATGTCCCAATAGTATGCCTAATGCATCCTAACTAGATTATTTTTATCGTCGGATGTAGTATGTAGAATAGAAAAAAGAAAGAGTATGCGATTCGGAACGCAGGGTAAGTTTAAATAAAAACAATTAAATAAATTAATGATCTCCATTCAGCTTTCCTGGCTGCCTTTCATCTCACCTTTTTTCATTTTTTATCCTTCTTTCTCTCTCTCTCTCTTCTTATTCTAACATCTCTCCTCTGTGTGTATCCCTCTCCCTCTCTCTCCCTCCCTCCCTCTCCCTCCCTCTCTCTCTCTCTCTCTCTCTCTCTCTCTCTCTCTCTCTCTCTCTCTCTGATACTCCCTCCATCTGCAGCCCTCACTAGCGGTTTACACCTAGCACGTTCGCTGAGGGTTTCTATTACAGCATCACTTTGCATTTAGATAACCATCGACGTGCCAACACAAATTGCTCCAGAGCGGGAAGGGGGGTGAATGGGACAGGGGGGGGAGAGGAGAGGATGAGGACGAGGGGGGAAGGGGGGGGAGAGAGAGAGGATGAGGTGATATTCAAGTTCAAGCCCAATCCTTCCTAGAGAAATAATTGCAGATGTCGGAGGCCCAGAGATACACAGGCTGTGTTCCAAATCGCATTCTCTTTATTTTTTTCTATTCTACATACTACAGCTGTATTCTAGTTAGCATGCAGTATGCATACAATTGGGACATACTTTTACTTATTTATTTATTTGTGTGAAACACGGTGGAGGCAATGTCATGGCTTGGGCTTGCATGGCTTCTTCTGGGATGGGCTCATTGATCTTCATTGATGATGTAACACATGATGGCAACAGCAAAATGAACTCAGAAGTTTACAGAAGCATGTTGTCTGCCAATTTAAAGAAAGATGCAACCAAACTGATTGGAAGATCCTTCATGATGCAGCAAGATAATGACCCAAAACACACTGCAAAACGACAAAGGAGTTAATCAGGGGCAAGAAATGGAAGGTTTTAGACTGGCCAAGTCAATCTCCAGACTTAAATCCTATAAAGCAGGCATTTTATCTGCTAAAGAGGTGTAACCCTAGCCTGGAAATCCTGACCCTGATATCTTGAACGATAGAGGGTCTGGCGACGATCAATAGTAATTTCCAACTCTAGGGGCGGCTCCTACTCGTGCATTTCAAATGCCACTGCACGCAGTTGGATAGCACTACAACCAATCAGAGCGATGCACAAGTGACGTAAGCCCCGTTCGTTTAGCGAACAGCTGTTAAACTGTTCAATTAAACGTTTGCCGTTGTCGGTCGGCAAAACAGAACATTCCACTTACTTGCTAGTGAAAGCTATGAGTCCCGTCTTCCAATTCGTTAAGGGTCGAGGCCAAAGCAGTCTCAAACTCACACAACATATCCGCAGCCATCTTTGATGTTTACTATCACAGCTTCGACGTCGCATGCACGTCACTGTCGTCATCCGGTTACGTCCTCCCCAGAGCACCATATAAAGGGCTCTGGCGCGCCCATATTAGATAGAACCAATTGAAACGTTATACCAGATTTCTGGTAGTCTTGATAAGCTTCAACGGAGCGTCTCCAGACCAACACGCGCAGCAAATTTAATTTGCCTGCGCCTAGTGGCAGGTCTGGGAATGCCAGGCTAGTGTAACCCCCCAAAACAAATAACAACTGAAAGAGGCTGCAGTGAAAGCCTGGACAAGCATCACAAAAGAAGAATGCAAAAGTTTTGTGATATCAATGGGTCACAGGCTTGATGCAGTTATTGCAAGAGAAGAATTTGTAACAAAATATCAAGTTTTATTCACTTTAATTTATTTTATGTCTATCTGTTCCAATACTTTTGCTCACCTAAAAATGTGGTGTTCCTTTAAAAAATAATGCTATCTTAAGGCCAGGACACACCGGCCCGATAATCGCCGTCGTAGAGTCGGGAGGGGGCGGGGACACGAATCTGTTTGGTATGTGCCGTGAAATCGGTCGTCGTAGATGTCGTCGGGCTTCTTTTGAACATCGGCTGCGGGCAGTCTTTCAGTTGGAGCAATTTGATTTGTCGAGGGCTAGCGAATCAGTGAAGCCCGGAAGTGAGGCGGGTAGCACAAACAACTAACAACAGTTAGCCATCGTTTTTTAATGTGTTTGTTTGTTTCGTTCAGCGAGTACTCACATGCATCAACCCTTGTTGACTGCTCGACACCATGCTCGACACTCTCTGCTAAAAATGGTGCTCTTTATGGTCCATAAATATAAATAAGTATTTCTATCTATGTTTATGGTCTAGAGAGCCGTCCCATCATTTCCGGCTTCCGTATTCTTTCGGGCCACAATACAGATTAGCGCCGCCTGCTGTTATGGAGACATTACGTCCCGCGCAAGCGCAGAGCATACGGAAAGCCAGCAGTCGGTTTGGTGTGTTCTTTGCACTTTTTCGGCTGCGACGGGAAGACTGGAGGTGCCTGAATCGGCAGTCTCCATTTTCGGGTAGTCGGAATGGTGTGTCCTGGCCTTTATGTGTTGTGTATCAGATCCAGATGTAAATACCTGGAAATGAAAGCTTAAATGTTGATCTATTGTCTCATATTCATCTTTTGGTGTCAAACCCAAATGTTTTCAGTCTACAGCAAAAATAAAGGAATTGGCCTCACCATTCCAATACTTTTGTAGGGGACTGTACTACAGCTGTATTCTAGTTAGCATGCAGTACACATACAATTGGGACATACTTTGTATTGGGACAGGGGGTAAAGAGGATGAGGTGATATTCAAGTTCAAGCCCAATCCTTCCTAGAGAAATAATTGCAGATGTCGGAGGCCCTGAGATACACAGGCTGTGTTCCAAATCCCATACTCTTTCTTTTTTTCTATTCTACATACTACAGCTGTATTCTAGTTAGCATGCAGTATGCATACAATTGGGACATACTTTTACTTATTTATTTCATCATAACATCGCCTCTTGCTTATACATCCGTCTCATCCCCCTGTTGTTTTCATACAGTGACGATGCAGTGGATTGTGGGTCAGAATCTCATCAAATATCATGCTGATTTCAACACTAACCATCTTTACCGGACTTAGTAGGCTGCCATCAGGGTATTTTTAAGCACACTAAATCCGGCCACAAGAATTGGGACATCCTCGATATTTTCCTACCATACTAAATAGCAGAAAATAAGGGGATTGGAACGCAGGGACAGTGACACTTTAAGGGAGAAATACAGTCCAATTATGGCAATTATGATCCACACCATTTCTTCCCTTTATACTTTGTCATTCACGCACATTTATTTTGTCCCAGACTCATTTACTGTCACTCGACCTAAAGTTATGCCACAATTAGTTCCATTATGATATTATTATGACAACTGTTTTCAACGCATATAGGAACCTATAGGACGGTTCTTGCTGCTCTTTGCTTGTACACACACTGGACAAATGTGTACAGTTTAGGCTAAAACACAAATCCATTCAAATCCGTTGATCCAACGTGAAGCAACATACTGTATGCAGCAGCTACAGTTACATCACTGGCAATGAAGTTGGTTGTAGTTTATACATGTCTGAACACTGAATAAAGTGATCTGATGCATTTTGTGTTGGTGGTTCACAAGTGTCATTCTTACATGATTAGCCTGGAAATCCAGACCTGCCGCTAGGCGCTGGCAAATTAGATTTGCTGCGCCTGTTGGCAGGCCTGCCTTTACCTGCCACTGGGGCTGAGAGGTTTCGTACGCCCCCCCTAAAGCCATGTTTGTCTACACCACAATATCTCTATTGATGAAATACAAAATCACTTAAGGTAACATGTACTTAAACCCCCTCCTGGTCTAATGACTTTTAATAAACAAACACACATGGTTGGTTACAGTGTTTTTCCAAGTTATTGAGGAGACAGCGGTGGGGACCCAGGACCTTCTAGGTGGGTCCGGGGGCATGCCTCCCCGGAAGAAAAATGTGAACCTTTTAAAGTAAAATGCATCAATCTAGAGAAGAAAACTAAGGCTAAATCAACTGTGTCCTATGTGAGCTATTTTCTGGAATCATTTGGAGACACAGAAATACCAAAAAGCAGAAACTACAGGTTTAAAAAATCCAGTCAGTCAGCATTCAATTTTTTTTTAAATAATCCCTTATCCCAAAGCTACTTCTCTCTTTGAGTTCTTCGTTTTGTTTTTAATGGCTCAACTCAATATAGGCCCTTGATCTGCCCCGAACAATGTTATTTAAACAAAAATAACAAAAATGTACTGGTGAATGATAGGCCCCTTGATCTTCATAGGCCAAAAATAATGTGATTTTTTATTTTTTTTTATTTACTGGGCCCCTGATCTCCGTACATATATATATATATATATATATATATATATATATATATATATATATATATATATATATATATAGCAGGTTGGGTTGGACACACAGTACAGCAGGTTGGGTTGGACACACAGTACAGCAGGTTGGGTTGGACACACAGTAGAGCAGGTTGGGTTGGACACACAGTACAGCAGGTTGGGTTGGACACACAGTACAGCAGGTTGGGTTGGACACACAGTACAGCAGGTTGGGTTGGACACACAGTAGAGCAGGTTGGGTTGGACACACAGTACAGCAGGTTGGGTTGGACACACAGTACAGCAGGTTGGGTTGGACACACAGTACAGCAGGTTGGGTTGGACACACAGTAGAGCAGGTTGGGTTGGACACACAGTACAGCAGGTTGGGTTGGACACACAGTAGAGCAGGTTGGGTTGGACACACAGTACAGCAGGTTGGGTTGGACACACAGTACAGCAGGTTGGGTTGGACACACAGTACAGCAGGTTGGGTTGGACACACAGTACAGCAGGTTGGGTTGGACACACAGTAGAGCAGGTTGGGTTGGACACACAGTACAGCAGGTTGGGTTGGACACACAGTAGAGCAGGTTGGGTTGGACACACAGTACAGCAGGTTGGGTTGGACACACAGTACAGCAGGTTGGGTTGGACACACAGTACAGCAGGTTGGGTTGGACACACAGTACAGCAGGTTGGGTTGGACACACAGTACAGCAGGTTGGGTTGGACACACAGTACAGCAGGTTGGGTTGGACACACAGTACAGTGGTAGTGAGTGAAGGAATGACACCGAGGCAGGAGATCATTTGACAGGGGAACAAGAGGGATTAGAGCCAGAGGAGAAACAATGAGCAGAGCAAACTTAAACTGAAGCTCTGGGTATGAATGTCCTCAGCCCTGCTCTGTGTCTCTGCTGGCATGGAAACAGTAGCAGCAGAAGACAGTCACCTTCATTTAATTTCATTCATTTTGTCTTTATTTCAAACAAAAAAATTAAAAATAAAGTATGACACATCATACATAACACAAAAAAACAATAATTATAAAGTGTCATAAACAATATTTATAAAATAAATGTAGTGTATATGTTCGAAACGGAGTGAGAGGAAGCCAAAGCTTATTATTATTATTATTATTATTATTATTATTATTATTATTATTATTATTATTATTATTATTATTATTATTATTATTATTATCATAATGCACATTCAAATTATTCATATTATAGAATACTCTGATATTTACAAAATGTACAGAAATATATATAAAAATATATACAGAAATATATATAAAAACAAAATAAACCAACAAACGAAAACAAAAACCCACTTATTGCTCCCTCTCTGGATGTTATTCCCTCTCGCTCTTGCCTACATTACGTGTAAAGGTTTGAAAGCCTTAGTGGTGGCTTATAGCTATAGTAGTGACATTACATTGCTGTCTGGCAGAAACCTCATATTTCCATTTTTTTATTTGCTTTTTGCTTTTTCTTCACATATTAAAAAAAAACATTATAGTCTATCACAAAGTGACAGGAAACCGCTTTAGGTTTGTGACACAAAAATACCATAAGACTCGCATTAAATCACACAAGACAATTTGTACCAAATCAGTGCTATTGGTCACACTTCTTTTTTATGTGTTTTATTACATTTTATCCACTGAACAAAGAGCTTGTGAATTGACTGCTCTTAGTTCCTTATTTATTTTTAACAGTTTTTTGTATATAGGGGAGAACGGGGGAATCTGAGGCATCGGGTAATGTGAGCCACCGGAAAACATTTGTGGTCATGTGAGATATATGTTTTCAAGCCCCTCTCATTTCCCCATGGCGCTGAAAGAGAGGACCTCATGGTGCTGTGGTAAGCATGTTTTTTTCACCAAAATAGGTATGTTGCATGTAAAAGTAAATTTTCTTGCTGTCAACTTAATCAACTGTTGTGCCAAAGCAAATGTATTCACGTAGAAAAACTTCTATCATACGTGTTGATGAACTACCAACATATGAAACCATGTGATGCTGATAACTGAAGATTATGTCATGATCCCGCTTGGGCCCCTTGGCCTTGTGTGTGTTTCCCCTTTCACCCTTGTCTTTGTGCTGAGCTAATTGTAGGGGTGGAGTCAGGTGTGCTGGAGTCAATTACCAACATTCACAGCTGCCTTCAATCATCATCAACTGCTCTACATATACCCGGGCCTACCTTCCAGACACTGCCAGATTGTAGCTTCTGTTTTCATACAGTCAGTTCTCTTTCTTGCTCACCTGTTTACAGCTCCGCGTTTTTGCATTTTTTCCTGGTTAACCCCTGTTTCTCTGCCACAGTTCTCCCGGCCTGACTCCAGCCCTAGCTCTCCAGCACTACTCCTCGGACCCCTCCTGCCTGCCTGCTCTAGCCTGCTTCCACTCAGCCCCCTGGACTTGCCCCGTTGCTCTCTCCCTGGACCCCCATGCCAGCCAGTTCCCCTCCCCGGATCACGGTCCTAACACCCTGCTGGTTTCTCCTGAAATAAATCATCTTTTACTTATACTGTCTCCGCGCCTGTGTCCTCCAGACCCAACCGTTACAGATTAGCCTGAAATGATAAGAGAGGTAGTTTTTTCTCAAATTGTGGTGGTGGGGGAAAGTGAGCCAAATGCTGTGGGGGAAAGTGAGCCACTGTTTCACTTTCCCCCACCATGAGGCACAAGTTAAGTTTAGTCTTAAACATATTTTAATGTAATATTACGTAACATATGTTTTATGTTAATGTCATACACATTGTAGAAAAGCCATCATGCCAAGGAAATACACCAGGAAGACGACCTGGGGCAACCACACGGAAAGAGCACCTTCTCATCTTTCCCTGTAACCTTCAGGGCTGGAATGTAGAGTAGGCCTAGTTGTAGAGTATGACAGGCTGATGTTATAATCCAGTTGGGTCTTCTCCTGTGTTCTGAGTCCCAGGCTGTTCTCGCTGGTTCTGATTTTCCTATGCTTTGACCCCCAGACACTAGCTGGCTCTAAGGGTCCTGTGTTCTGACCCCCAGACTGTGTTCTAATCTAACTGGTTCTATCTTTCATTTGAATCTTATTAAAACCTTTTGAATTATAATATGTTGTATTTGATTTTGTTCAGAGTTACTTTCAAGTGTTTAGAAAATTTGCTTTGCTTAATTGACCAAACCCCATCATTCTTTTACTAGTCCGACATTAGTTCTGGAATGTGTGGTTAGCTTTCAGGATTCTTACTGTTACAATATGTGTTGTTATGGTAGTTTCAGAGTGGAAAAAGTAAGTGGATCAGTTTACCCCACAGCTGGGGTAAAGTGAGCCACATGACAACTTTTTTTAAAACAATCATATTTTCACTGCCCTTTGTCTTGAAAAAATTCTGCTAATGCCCATTTCTAGGAAACATCCTGAATTAATGGGAAATGTGTAAATTTGAGTGATAAATAATTTTAGCTCCCTTAGAGGGGAGCAAATGTAAAAAGTGGCTCAGATTACCCCGTTCTCCCCTACAAGGTTTTCTGCGGGGATGTTTAGCAGCCTCTTGCTTGCCCCATCACTAGTAGCCAAGCCAAGTAATTACAGATGCTTCCATGGAGACAAAAGGACAAAAGCTATGATAAAAGGTCTTGCCTTTTAAACCCTGTAACATGTGCTTATACACATGTGTGTGGGCTGTGGGCATCATGTGTGTGTGCAACAGAGATCAAGCAAGCAGTGGGTAAAAACAACATGTGCAAAAACTAAGCCAGGTCCTACTTTCCCACTCTCTCTCTCTTTCTCTTTCTTTCACCCTGCTCCCGTCTCTCTCTCAATCTACTCATCTTCTGTTTCTCACTGTAATTGCTGCTGTATTCTTCCCTCTCTCCGTGCTCAGTTCAACATAACGAGCATCACTCTGGCTTTTGTCACTGATCAAAAAAACACACAGAAAATAATACACAGAGAGAATCAGGTTAGTGGGAGGAAAAAAAAAATCTGCATAAAAAAAAAAAAAACGACAATTTGCCCCGATCTTAAGAAACGCTAGCGCAGAACCCGGACACTTGAGCACAAACACTTTAAGAGAGTTAATTTGATTTGTGTCTAAAAGCAAGGAGAAAAAAAAGTGAGTTTTTTTAAAATGCCTAATTAGCTTATTTTCCAAGGCGCGTCTCCTCTGGAGATTTTTAATTATGATTTTGGCATCAGCCAGTGTTCACCGGATGAAATGGAAGGCCGTTGATCAAGGCTCTGCTTGGGAAGTGGAAGGAGAGATGGAGGAAGATAGGAGAAAAAGCAGGAGAAAAAGGAGAGAGAGAGAGATTGTGGAGCTGATCAAACACATTTTCACATCACACCACCAGGCTTGGCTATACAATGCAGCCACACACACACACACACACACTCACTCACTCGCTCGCACGCACGCACGCACGCATCCCCCCCCACCCCACCCCACACACACACACAAAGACCCCCAGTCGAAAGCAGAGATCTTTGGCTTTACCAAAAAAGCCAAATTTTTATTATAATCTATTGGGAGTTAGCACTTTCATCAGAGCCTTTTACATGTGTATACTTAGACTGCACATTATGTCCTTTTTAACATGTTCAATGTATTCAGCCTTATATACTGACTGGGTTGTCCTTACCTTTTGCAGTAGTTAGAATTGATTTAATATACTTTTTTTTAATCCTTTGTACTTATTGTCAAAGAGAAACACACGCGTGTGGCACATATTGCAGAATTGACAACGAAGTTGACTTTGACTTGGATAATTCAGCTGTTTGCAGTTCATGTAAACTTTTGCACCTGCTTTTCTGAATGTCTTCTCGTGGCGCAGAAGACATTTTAACGCAAGAATTGACATACCTTTTGTGTTCTAGTTGGTTGGGAATAAATTTGTACATTCAATAGCACTGTTTAGCAAGTCAACTTTTTCCAAATACATATATACAGGTGAATGTCCCTGTGGATTTACAAAAAGCAAAGGTGCTGTTATGGGTCACAGAGATAGTTCATGTGCACACCAGCCCTGCACATCAAACAAGCTGATTGGCTAATCCAACGTATAGCAACAGCTGCATGAACCCCATTCTACACAGTTTACCTGACTAGCACCAAATAAAGAATTGCAGCTATCTGGTGAACATAGTGCAGCATTTAGCAGCTAAAGAGACAGAGATTTCCCCAAGGAGCTGCTGCAGAGGGAAACAGATAGATACTATTGGAGTTCCATTGGTCAGATAGACAGAAAGACAGGAGCAAACTTTAAGGGGCTGCTTGCTTTACTCTCATGTTGGTACCACTCCATAATAGGCTTCTTCTTTCAAAGGACAGTTTTCACAAAGTATGGAACATTATGCCTGTGTTCCAATCCCCATACTTCCATACTATTTAGTATGCCAGAAAAAGATTTAGGATGTCCCAATACATGCACGTCAATTGTAGTATGCTGAAAATGCATAAATGCCCCACTAACTCCAATTGCATTTTGAAGTATTCGTCTTCATTTTTGACATTTCTCGACATAATGAAAATAAATCTTCTTTATCTGATTTTTTTTCTCTCCTGTGGCCCTAAAACTCTTCTGTACTTTAGTATGTAGTGTAGTAAAAAGAAAGAGTATGTGATTTGGAACGCAGGGATTATGTTTTTCCCTTAGAGGTAAATACATAGATATGCATGTGTGTCAGGGTTGCAGTGAAAGCCGTGCACCCTAAACTAGCAGCGGGGTGAATGGAAGAAGATGTCTTTTCTGTTCTGTTGTGAATCCATTTTTTTTTTCAGTTTGGTGCAGAATCTAATGGTTATATTTTTTCAGAAATTCACTTTTGACTTTTATTCAGTTGTGTAAAGGTGAATAAATACATGGTAGTGTGACCTCCAGTCAGCCATCATGATAAGGCAAACACAAACATATAGATAGATAGATAGATAGATAGATAGATAGATAGATAGATAGATAGATAGATAGATAGATAGATAGATAGATAGATAGATAGATAGATAGATAGATAGATAGATAGATAGATAGATAGATAGATAGATAGATAGATAGATAGATAGATAGCCCATGCAACCAATCAGGCAATTTTAACTTTCAACTCAATCTGCCTATAAACCAAAAGCATAATGCCTTAGGGACGCTAGCTGTCTGTAGTGTGCGCTGAACAAATACAATAAAATATAGTGTTAATACACAGCATAGGCTCTGTAAATGGGCATGTTGCTAGCTAAGGTGGGCACCATTGTTTGTTTGTTTTTGTGTAGAGTATTTATACCAGATTCTTTTTTGGAACACACATACAGTATGGACAACTAGCGGATTGTGAGGCGACATTCACTGATTTTGACAACAAGCGTTCTCCAGAATGGCTGACTCCACATTTTGAATATAATGCTGCTGCTAATTGATAATGATACCAACCGTATACAAGTAGATATGGATGGCTCTGAGGTTTTCAAGGATGTGAAAAGGAATTCTCAGAGCAGGCAGTGCCACTGTAAGACCATGGGAGGGACAGGATGTTCACACAAACACACACACACATGCACACACGCACACACACACACACACACATGCACACACACATTCACACACACACACGCACACACACACACGCACGCACGCACACACACGTACAGTCATTTGATCAGCAGAGTATCATCTGCGTAACCACATCCTCAGTGTGGTGAGGAGTAACCTGACACCCCCGATGCCCTATATGAAAACTCCTTAGTCATGACTAATCTGGGCAGGAATAAACACATTTAGAATGCACCAAGGGGACAGGAGAGGTCATAGCAGGGGCCACGGGTGAACAAAGAAAAAACCCCGGACATACATTCTGATGAAAGACAACGATGGAGCTAAAAGATACAACGGAAAGGACAATGTGATATGAGATGTGTCTTGCTCTGGAAGCCCACTCTCAAATGTCCCATGTTGGAGCTTCTTCCGACAGAAATGTTGAAACACAAACTGTGCCTAAAAAAAGCCTAAATGTAATACCTGCTGGATATTTGTATACGTACAGTCCCCTCCAAAAGTATTAGAACAGTGAGGCCAATTCCTTTATTTTTGCTCTAGACTGGAAACATTTGGGTTTGACACCAAAAGATGAATGAATATGAGACAATAGATCAACATTTCAGCTTTCATTTCCAGGTATTAACATCTGGATCTGATACACAACTTAGAAGATAGCATTTTTTGAAAAGGAACGCCACATTTTTAGGCGAGCAAAAGTATTGGAACAGATAGACTTTAAATAAATTCAAGTGATTAAAAGGTAATATTTTGTCGCAAATCCTTTGCTTGCAATAACCGCATCAAGCCTGTGACCCATTGACATCACCAAACTTTTGCATTCTTCTTTTGTGATGCTTTTCCAGGCTTTCACCACAGCCTCATTCAGTTGCTGTTAATGTTAGGGGGTTACTCTCTTAAGTCTCCTCTTTGGCAGGTAAAATGCATGCTCTAAAGGGTTTAAGTCTGGAGATTGACTTAGCCATTCTATAACCTTCCACTTCTTGCCCCTGATTAACTCCTTTGTTGTGTTTTGGGTCATTATCTTGCTGCATGGTGAAGGATCTTCCAATCAGTTTGGTTGCATCTTTCCTTAAATTGTCAGACAAAATGTTTCTGTAGACTTAGAGTTAATTTTGCTGTTGCCATCATGTGTTACATCATCAATGAAGAATAATGAGCCCGTCCCAGAAGAAGCCATGCAAGCCCAAGCCATGACATTGCCTCCACCGTGTTTCACAGATGAGCTTGTATGTTTGGGATCATGAGTAGATCCTTTCTTTTGCCAAACTTTAGCCTTTCCATCACTTTGGTAAAGGTTCATCTTGACAACAACTCAGTAACACATGATGGCAACAGCAAAATGAACTTAGAAGTCTACAGAAACATTTTGTCTGCCAACTTTTTTTTTAGTGGTGCACAATTAATGTACTAGCACGTGCAATGTGTGCTTTTGCATGGTCATAACTGCGCGAAAGGCCGCGATCTGCAGTAAATAAATGTGCACATGTGTCTCCAAGCGTTTCTCTATCAGCTGCTCTGTGTATGCAGCTTTGCGGGCGCGATTGTACCGCAGTGTAAGTGTATGGTCCATTATTTGTATTTAGTGTGTCTGCATAATATTGCACCAGAAGAACTTTGCATGTTTGCACAAAATTTGTACCTTCACATAGCAAACAAAATTGCACAACTGTAAAGTCAGTGTCTGTTGTTTTTTTGTATTCAAATAAGCAGTTGTTTATTTCTGTATTGTGCATTGGCATCTTTGAGCAAAATACAGCCAAAAATGTAGCCGCGCCTCCCATGACCCTGGACAGTGATCCATTGACAAACATATTTTGGGGGGGGAACACTGTAAGGTGTTGCACTTAGAGTAGCCTACATTTATGTCTATGTATTTTGATAAGCTGTTGAAGAGTTAACCTATTGTGTTTTCCTGAACTGATAAGATTGTTAAACACTTAAACAACAGGCAGCCTATGTTAATCAAATATGGATTTTTTTTTGATAAGCTGGTGAACTCTATTTGATAAAATAAAGACAATATATGCGCCGCGCCTCCCATGACCCTGGACAGTGACCCCTTGACAAACATATTTTTTGGGGGGGGAAACACTGTAAGGTGTTGCACTTATATTTCTATGTTTTTTGATAAGCTGTTGCACTTAGAGTACATTTATTTCTATGTATTTTGATAAACTGTTGAAGAGTTAACCTATTGTGTTTTCCTGAACTGATAAGATTGTTAAACACTTAAACAACAGGCAGCCTATGTTAATCAAATAGGGATTTTTTTTGATAAGCTGGTGAACTCTATTTGATAAAATAAAGACAATATATGCGTTCTCCAGAATCGCTGACTCCAACTGCGATTTTCTCTCCAAATCCTCCACCCCAGCTTTAATGTCCTTCAATAGATGGGAGCCGTCTAACTAGTCGGTGCTAGGCTAACAGAAGGTGGAAAGCTGCCCTGGGACTGCTCTCTCAGAGCGGGAACACTCTTTCCTAAGAGCCCGAACTCTCTGGCCATATCTCGGGTGTGTTTTGCTGAACAGCTAGACTCGATCCGCAGCGTGGCCTGCTGATGCTGTTGTTGTTGACGGCACACTGCCCTTTAAATGCTTTCATTGATGATGATGCTGCTGATGGCACATAGCACTTTATATCTTGGCACTTTATTCTTAAGCTCTTTATGACTCCTCAGGCTTGTGTACATGCTGTTGTGTTTTGTGTCCATTGATGTCTTGTACTGTCGTGTGTTTTTAGTTTTTAGCCACTACCTTCTCGCTGTGAACCAATTTGCCCTCTTGGGACATTAATAAAAAACCTTGAACCTAGTTGTGATCTTACTTGGTTCTATAATATACGTATATATACTCTTGGATTTTTCAGTCGAGTCAAACCAGTAGGATTTTTTGGCCGATGGACAAAACAAGAAAAGAAATCCATAAAAGGATCACTTGATAAAGTCAAGTTGATGGGTATAAGTGTGTTAGCAAACAGATGTCTACACATGCAGGAGACAGTGAGCAACATTAGCATTCACCTTAGCTCCTCTGTTTTGCTCCCCAGACACTCCAGAGGAAAAATTAATTGGACCTTAAGTAACTAAATGCAACATTAAAGCTCAACAAGGTTAAGACACATCATCAAAGTCTGAGAGCAATGTCTGAGATATAACAACAGTGTGGATGATTAAAGTTAGCCAATTTACCAAGAAAATCATCCAAAGAAATCATGTTTTTTCGTCAAATATGAATATTAAAGTTTTCGGGAAAGTTTTCTAAAATTAAAATCTTTCTAAATGAACTCCGGCAGCCTGTGGTCTTTGGTGAAGTGACGGACAAGGCGCACACACACACACACATACACACACAAACACACACACACGCACACACACACACACACACACACACACACATACACACACACACACACACACACACACACACACACACACACACACACATACACACACACACACACACACACACACACACACACACACACACACACACGCACACTGTATACCTACGTCGATTTTGGGGGATTTCCATATACTTACATTAATTTCCATAACTAGTACTTGCCTAACCCCTAACCCTAAACATAACCTTAACCTAACCACTGACCCAAAAAACAACGTTTTTGTAATTGGGGGACACGATTGCACAGGGTGTCCTCAATCAACTGGTATCAAGTCAAGCATGTCAGGGTGGAAAGTAGCGAATTACATTTACTCGCGTTCCTGTAATTGAGTAGTTTTTTTGTGTACTTGTACTTTTACTATGAGTATGTTTATATTGAAGTATTGTAGGGGAGAACGGGGTAAGTAGGCACACTTTTTACTCTAGTGAGAATTGCTCATCACCAAAACATCTGTCAATAGCCATTCCTACATTAAATTGAAGCTTAAGGTGTTGGCTAGAAATGTGTGTCTCTCTTTTTTTCCAACTTATTGTAATGAAGAAGTAATTTACCATCAAAGACACTCTGACACATTGTGACAACCAACCCCATCAAGGGGTCGGTTGTCACACACTATGGGGTTGTTTGTCACAATGTTATCTTAATGGGAAAAATCTTAAAAAGAAGGCAAGGAGGCAGAACCAAATTTGAATGTTTAATTGCATTGTCAAGTTGACAAATAGGCTTACATAACGTTCTGTAGCCTTGGCAGCTGGTCTAGTTTGGGATGCACTGGGTTGTTTTGATTTTGTTGCCCTTTTTTCTTTTGCTTGCTAGCTGCCTTTTCCTGCTCTATTCTTTCCTTCTCTGGGGTGTCAGTGAGGATACAGCTTGACAATTTCTTTCGTTATTGGGTTCCTTTTCTGGCTGCAGCCTTGAGATAACATGTGACAACCAACCCCCCAAAAAATTTGACGACCAACCCCAACTTGAATTTCTTGCTAGCATCAAGGCCAACAACCATCTGACAACTAATTAGCTTGCTAACCACAATCTAAACTATAGTTTACCCTTCACACTTTCTGAGGGTAACAAGTGTTTTGTTATAAACCCATTGTGTAAAAGCCTAGAAGAAAAATACTGAGAAGCAAAATATTTTGAATTTGACATGAAAAACACAAAACATCCTCTCACCTGAAATGCAGCTGTCTTCCTCCAAGGAAGTCTATGTATGTGACCTCTGATCCCAATTCTGGACCTTTTTTATATCAACATTTCAGAGCTAGCGCGCTCTGGTGGCGAGATATAACGAATGTGACATCCAACCCATGTGACAAATTACCCCGTTCTCCCCTACTTTGCTACATTGTATATCAGCTGCGTTACTGAGTAAAAAAAAATTAAATAGATAGGCTCAGTGGTGCAAAAAGTGGGTATGCACTATATGCGGCGCTGCACTAGAGGAGCATCAAAGCGACCGGGGGGAAATTATTTGGAGTCTGCATTTTTCGGTATTTAATAGCGTGTGTGTAAATGATATGATCAGTAACAGTCATGTCACTGTAAGGCGCCCCCCGCTCCTTCGCCTCCTCCTCCCCGAACTATAGCGCTCCAGTGCGCGCCCCCTCGAGCACGCGCTGGGGCGCGAGAGCTTTCATTTGAATCGTGTTGTCATCTGATGACAGGGACATACAGATGGAGAGGCAGTAAAGAAAGCTCTCGCGGTTCACAAAACAGAAAACGGGAAGATTGAGAAGGAGAAAGATTGCGTGGATGAAAAAAAGCTTTTCAAAGTGGTGGTTGAATGAATAAATACACCGTACACAGAGTTTGCCAACCTTTATTTTATATGGTCGATTTTCTTAGGGGGGGGGGGGGGGGGTGCTGTAAATGGGAAGAGGTTCAGTAATGTCCAACACACAAGTAGGCCGTAATGAGCAACTGATGAGCACAACCTAAGAGTTTAACTAAAAATAATGTGATTAAAATGACAAAGTATCCTCATATAAAGGCCTATAAAAAAAATAAAAAAAATCATGCAACGGTTTATTTTTATTATGACATACTTATTGTATTAAATTATTAAAAATATGTTTTACTTATTAGCATTTTCCCTGTTTTCAGTTCAATGAGGATATGTTTAAAGTCCAAAGTCATGGTGTCAAAAGTTAAATAAGTACATGATGTTCTTATATCAATTAATACTTGTGATTACACAATGTCAATCAAAATAATCATGATTATGATTCTTGTCAAAATCGAGCTGCCTAACCTTGCAATGTCCATGGTTTAGATCAATTATACAGAATTACATTATTAGAACTGCAGCTGCAGTCTGTTTACGTCTGTAGACCGGTTAAAAATGTGCAGACTATTCGCTCCATATTTGCTTATCTAAAGTATAATGACACAGTATACATCCATACATGTGTGGCGACATGATTTGTTTAATTGTTGCACTTTAATTTGTAAAGATGTTGCATTAATGAAACCGAACTAGTTTGAGATATATTTCCCCTTGTCTATAATGCCCTACTACACTGAAGAGACCCCGCCCCCTCCCGCTGTTGAACAGTAGTAACTTGTACTTTAAGTAGATTTTAAATCAGCTACTTTTTTACTTTTACTTAAGTAGATTTTTTGACCAGTACTCTTACTTTTATTTCATCCAAGTAATCATACTTTTACTAGAGTAGAATATTTTAGTACTCTTTCCACCCCATCATCTCATGTGTGAGACACTGACAATTAGTCCCCTAGCCTGGCTCCACCCCCCCCCCCCCCCCCGCCCACCTACTTCCGCCCAAATTTCATTTTCCCTTGAAGTATGGTGGTCCGGTAGCACCCCCCCCCCCCCCCCCCCCCTCTCGACCTGTGCATCAAGAGGATAGGAGCAATCAATCATCCAGGCTGAACGGCCTTTTATCAACAATCTGACTCCAGTCAAACAACCTTTATCATGTCATTTACGAGCCTCGACCAATATAAACCAGAAGGAGCATATCATGAGAAACACACGGTACCGCCGCCCGCAGCTGGCCTGCACTGGGTCCGATGCTGCCACCTGTGCGCGCCATTGAGCGGTGCGTCTGCTGTGTGTGTGTGTGCGCGCTATTACGCACTGACGCAGGCAGGGGGCGCACTCATGACACTAAGCTCTCTCTCTCTCTCTCTCTCTCTCTCTCTCTCTCTCTCTCTCTCTCTCTCTCTCTCTCTCTCTCTCTCTCTCTCTCTCTCTCTCTCTCTCTCTCTCTCTCTCTCTCTCTCTCTCTCTCTCTCTCTCTCTCTCTCTCTCTCTCTCTCTCTCTCTCATACCATGGAGGGATGCCGGAGTCTGACCGCAGCTCTCGTCTCATTCATGCTGAGCGCTGCTCTCCTGTGCGCAGAGCTCAAGCTTTAGGAACCAGTACCGCCGCTATTCCGCTGCTGCTGTCTGAACCAGCCCTCCGGAATTTTTTGGAAATGTCTTCTACTGCAACTCTTTGACATCCTTCTTAAACATGCCGACAAGCCGGACGCACGCGAAGGACGCTTTCATCAGTAAGTACCAGACAAACTTTTTTTTCTGCTTGTATCACTCACTCATCTTTTTCTTCTGAATCCGAAATTGTTGGGTGACATGTCCTCTCCTTTACACTCCCCCTGTCCTGCCTTACTGTATACACACCGCCGAGGTCTCTCTCTCCCTCTCTCTCTCTCTGTCTTGGTCTCCAAGTGTCAGTGTGTCCTACCGCGGAGGAAATCAGGGTGAAGTGTTTTTGTATGCGCTTCAGAAATCACACGGCTTGTCTTGTTGTGTGCCGAGCGGGCGGAGGAGGGAAGCAAGCAGCCAGACAGGCAGACAGGCGCACGCCGAGGTGGCGGATCTCCCAAAATTACTGGAAAACGTCACATTTTTTATTCTGCATGGTGAAATTGCTCAGGTAGTTTTTTTTTAAGGTGAACGGTTTTTGCCTTATTTCAATGGCAACAAGCAATTGCGGGCTTTTTTCAGATGCAAAGTGGCATAATGAATAGACTGTTAATATCTGAGCTCAACGTCTTCTGTCTCCCACATGCGGCTCCCACAGTGTTTGTACGGCACATTGCAGATCGCAGCAGTGTGATAGGAATGTGTTGGCTATGGTATAGTGATGCCATCAGACTGACTGACATATGTTATTGTCACTATCATTTGCGTAGCGCGCCACGGAAACGCACGCCCCTACGAGAATGCA